>NC_043977.1:14939151-15539151 GCF_902148855.1 Sphaeramia orbicularis
AAAGTCACTTTTTCTTCAGTTTTCTAAACGTTAATCAGAGCTTTTATGAACATCCACATGATCAGTAAATTAAACATAGGAAAACACCTGATTTTTTACTGAAAAAACAAAATACAGAAGATATTATTGTGATAATGCTAAAAAAAAGTCACTTTTTCTTCAATTTTCTCAACTTTAATCTGAGCTTTTATGAACATCCACATGGTCAGTAAATTAAATATAGGAAAATACCTGATTTTCACTGAAAAAACACAAAATACAGAAGATAATGTTTTTGCGATAATGCTGAAAAAGTCACTTTTTCTTCAGTTTTCTCAACTTTAATCAGAGCTTTTATGAACATCCACATGATCAGTAAATTAAACAGGAAAATACCTGATTTTTACTGAAAAAACACAAAATACAGAAGATAATATTGTGATAATACTGAAAAAGTCACTTTTTCTTCACTTTTCTCAACTTTAATCTGAGCTTTTATGAACATCCACATGATCAGTAAATTAAATGTAGGAAAATACCTGATTATTATTGAAAAAACACAAAATACAGAAGATAATATTATTGTGATAATACTGAAAAAGTCACTTTTTCTTCTATTTTCTCAACTTTAATCTGAGCTTTTATGAACATCCACATGATCCGTAAATTAAATGTAGGAAAATACCTGATTATTATTGAAAAAACACAAAATACAGAAGATAATATTATTGTGATAATGCTGAAAAAGTCACTTTTTCTTCAATTTTCCAAACTTTAATCTGAGCTTTTATGAACATCCACATGATCAGTAAATTAAACATAGGAAAACACCTGATTTTTACTGAAAAAACACAAAATACAGAAGATAATATTGTGATAATGCTGAAAAACTCACTTTTTCTTCAATTTTCTCAACTTTAATCTGAGCTTTTATGAACATCCACATGGTCAGTAAATTAAATATAGGAAAATACCTGATTTTCACTGAAAAAACACAAAATACAGAAGATAATGTTTTTGCGATAATGCTGAAAAAGTCACTTTTTCTTCAGTTTTCTCAACTTTAATCAGAGCTTTTATGAACATCCACATGATCAGTAAATTAAACAGGAAAATACCTGATTTTTTACTGAAAAAACACAAAATACAGATGATAATATTGTGATAATACTGAAAAAGTCACTTTTTCTTCACTTTTCTCAACTTTAATCTGAGCTTTTATGAACATCCACATGATCCGTAAATTAAATGTAGGAAAATACCTGATTTTTTACTGAAAAAAACACAAAATACAGATGATAATATTGTGATAATACTGAAAAAGTCACTTTTTCTTCACTTTTCTCAACTTTAATCTGAGCTTTTATGAACATCCACATGATCCGTAAATTAAATGTAGGAAAATACCTGATTATTATTGAAAAAACACAAAATACAGAAGATAATATAATTGTGATAATGCTGAAAAAGTCACTTTTTCTTCAATTTTCTCAACTTTAATCTGAGCTTTTATGAACATCCACATGATCAGTAAATTAAACAAAGGAAAACACCTGATTTTTACTGAAAAAACACAAAATACAGAAGATAATATTGTGATAATACTGAAAAAGTCACTTTATCTTCAATTTTCTCAACTTTAATCAGAGCTTTTATGAACATCCACATGATCAGTAAATTAAACAGGAAAATACCTGATTTTTTACTGAAAAAACACAAAATACAGATGATAATATTGTGATAATGCTGAAAAAGTCACTTTTTCTTCAATTTTCTCAACTTTAATCTGAGCTTTTATGAACATCCACATGGTCAGTAAATTAAATATAGGAAAATACCTGATTTTCACTGAAAAAACACAAAATACAGAAGATAATGTTTTTGCGATAATGCTGAAAAAGTCACTTTTTCTTCAGTTTTCTCAACTTTAATCAGAGCTTTTATGAACATCCACATGATCAGTAAATTAAACAGGAAAATACCTGATTTTTTACTGAAAAAACACAAAATACAGATGATAATATTGTGATAATACTGAAAAAGTCACTTTTTCTTCACTTTTCTCAACTTTAATCTGAGCTTTTATGAACATCCACATGATCCGTAAATTAAATGTAGGAAAATACCTGATTTTTTACTGAAAAAACACAAAATACAGATGATAATATTGTGATAATACTGAAAAAGTCACTTTTTCTTCACTTTTCTCAACTTTAATCTGAGCTTTTATGAACATCCACATGATCCGTAAATTAAATGTAGGAAAATACCTGATTATTATTGAAAAAACACAAAATACAGAAGATAATATAATTGTGATAATGCTGAAAAAGTCACTTTTTCTTCAATTTTCTCAACTTTAATCTGAGCTTTTATGAACATCCACATGATCAGTAAATTAAACAAAGGAAAACACCTGATTTTTACTGAAAAAACACAAAATACAGAAGATAATATTGTGATAATACTGAAAAAGTCACTTTATCTTCAATTTTCTCAACTTTAATCAGAGCTTTTATGAACATCCACATGATCAGTAAATTAAACAGGAAAATACCTGATTTTTTACTGAAAAAACACAAAATACAGATGATAATATTGTGATAATGCTGAAAAAGTCACTTTTTCTTCAATTTTCTCAACTTTAATCTGACCTTTTATGAACATCCACATGATCAGTAAATTAAATATAGGAAAATACCTGATTATTACTGAAAAAACATAAAATACAGATGATAATATTATTGTGATACCCTTTGTTAAGCATGTTAATAGTGGTTTTTGTGTTTCTGCATTATGTGGGTATTGATGTTATGCAGTGACTGTTCTGTTCCTGTGCCTTGGCCTTGTGTGCGCATGTGCAGAGAGATTCGGGACAAAAAGAAAAGAGACGTACAGCTGTGTGGTGGTTCAGTTGACAAGTTTTAGCAGGGTCAAAGCACAGTAATGTCCCATCAGAGAGCAAACTTTAATTGATTGCCATTCCAACATTTATTTCAATATAAAGTAACTCCTTGTTTTGGATAATCCCTTATGGTCCAACTAAAGCAAAAATGAATTTAAAAGTTAAAAATGTGGGTTATATAGCAGCACTAATCTGTCAAATTGTCTCTAAAATGTTCCGTCAGAGAGATTTCGAATACCGTGTTTTGACCCAGCAGTGTAAGTTGTGGCTGTAACAACAACTTATGTTCCTGTCGGCTTAGTCCAGTGTTTTTCAACCTAGGGGTCGGGACCCGATGTGGGGTTGCCTGGAATTCAAATGAGGTCACCTGAAATTTCTCGTAATTGATAAAAATAAACATAAAAAAAAAACTTAGAAATAAAAAATATATGTTGAACTGAGAGAAACAATCATAATACATAAAAGACATGACAAACTGTGAAGCTGAAACTGAAGCACTGTGGTTCTGTTTATCTGTCAAATGTTCATTGTGGTCAGTTTCAGATGCTGCAGCTCTTTCATAATTCATAGTTTGAGTTCTTGTTTGGTCAGTATTAATTGTCAGCCTTGTAAATCCAAGCTGGACTGACTGTACATATCCTGACCAAGGAAAATAAAATTCTCACTTTGTGCAGTTATCTACACCTGGCTTTTCTGCCTCTGTCCATAATAATATACATTATATAGGCAAGGCAAGGCAAGTTTATTTGTATAGCACATTTCACCAACAAGGCAATTCAAGGTGCTTCACACAGGACATTGAAATACAACGACAGAGAAAAAGAAACACATTTGAAACATTATAAAAGAAACATGTAAAAGGTGATTAAAAACAGCAAGTAAGAAAACAACACATAAAACCCAAAAATATAAAAACGTGCACATATTAAAGTAAGAGTTGCAGTGCAGAGTTTTGAAGGATAAAGTAAAATTTAAAAAGTCAAAAGCATTTTAGTTAAAGGCAGCAGTGAACAGGTGGATAAACAAACAAACAAAACAAAACAGAATCAGATAAACAGATAAAACAGATAAAAAATTAAAAGAATAAAAACTCTATTCAAATGCAGCTGAGAACAGGTGGGTCTTTAACTTGGATTTAAATAAACTAAGTGTTTCAGCTGATCTGAGGCTTTCTGGGACTATATGTCATCTAAAATTAACATTTATTTTGCAACATAGTACAGCAAACTATTACATGATCAAAAACAAATTCATTTTCGCAAAAAAAAAAAAGACACGGTTTTGAATGTCTGGGGTTGCCAGAAATTTGTGATGTTAAAATGGGCCAAAAAAGGTTGGAAACCACTGGTTTAGTCCATTAATAAAGCTTGAATCCAGTGGAACTATACTCTGTCTCAGGTATCATCAACTTCAGGGCTATTACATTATAATAAATGGTGATAAATCAGTTAAGAAAAGTTAAATACAGAGAAAAAAAAAAACCCACAGAAGAAGCACTGTCCTTTATGGATTTAGCAAAATAGATTTTATTATTTCCCTGCCTTGTAAGTTTACACTGGTGCACCCTAGTACAGTGGGTTTATTTTCTCAGCATGGTGACTCATGCAGACTGCAGTAGGTGTTGATGCTGGACTTCTAGCTACTGTATACGGTACAAAAGTGTTAGTCAGTTCTGCACATTTAGCTCGACATGGCTTTTAAATCTGGAGTCATAGGCATCCTCCACTGAAATCACATTGGTCACACAGTGAGTGGGTCAGGAACAGAAGTGCTTATCAACAAAGGATCAGCGATGACTTGTTGTAGTGTCAAACCACTATATACAGATATGAAACACCCACACTAATCTAAAAGTGGAATATATTAAACTGACACAACTTCGTCGTGGATGTTTCTGAAGACTATATAAACAAGAAAAGAAAAAACTGCATTTATTGTCATTATCACATGTAGTTAGGGATGTATCGATTACCGGTATAACGATAAACCGCGGTAAAATTGCCAACAGTTAGTATTACCGTTAAAATTCTAATTATCATGATAACCGTGTTTGATTACTGCACTTTTAGGGGAAAAAACCCTATGTATGTACGAGGGCCGTTCAATAAGTTCATGGCCTCACCCAGAACAGAACAACACAGACTGATAATTTATATTTTATTTTTCAACATAATCTCCTTTTACAGCAATGCACTTGGTCCATCGATGTTCAAGCATCACTATCCCATCACGAAAGAATGTAACATCCTGTATTATAACAACCAGTATTTCTGGGTGAGGCCATGAACTTATTGAACAGCCCTCGTATGTCAAATATTTGAGTATAGTTTTAATTTATTACAATTTTGATTTTATATACCTAATATTTGGAACCAATATTCACTTTTAATGTCTTTGAAAAGGTTCGTTAAGCATATTTGTGTTATTTATGCAATAAATTATAGACATTTTTCAAATTGGATTTTATTTTTTTTGTGTGTTTTTTTGTCCTTTTACGTTGATATTAGGGATGTCCGATATTGGCTTTTTTGCCAAAAACTGATATGCCGATATTGTCCAACGCTTAATTTCAGATTCCGATATCTACTGATACCGCTGCCGATATATGTGGGATATTAAAATAATTTTAGGTGACATCACATATCTCCTGTCATGGAATAAACACATCATGCCTAATTTTATTGTGATGCCCCACTGGATGCATTCTCAAATGCAACAAGGCTTTCAAAATGTAAACACTGTCTGTGCAAAGAATACATACTTCAACTTAAGTTGTGGAAAAAATGCCATATTTATTTATTTTCTCTCCCTCCCTCCATGAGTCTATTACAGTGTGGCAACTCTACTGTACAATTTTGAAAACTGCACATTTCTTTCAGCTACAAACAATGCTTCATTTACGTGTCGGTAAATGCCGGTGAAATCAAGGCATTATTTTATCGTTTTTAATGATAGGCAAAAAAACGATAACGATATTCACCGATATTCCATTTTTATGCCAATATCTGGCCGATAATATCGGTGGGCCGATATTATCAGACAATCCTAGTTGATATAGTAGGTTAAAGTGAAAAACATAATAGGCAGATGAGATAGATGAAGTTGTGCTGAAAAAAAAAAGATCCCAAACATGGGTATAGTAAACATTTGTTTATATAGTATATAAAGGCAAAATCAAAAATACTGAAAAATGGACAAAATAGGCTCAGACCACTAAGGGTTAATATTTAAATGTTTCTGCAACAGATGGTACATTGTGCCAATTATTTTATTTATTTATTATTTTTTTAATACAACTTGGTTAAATTATTTCAGTGTGTGTATAAGTACTTTTTGAACATTTTGAGCACAATTTCAACAATACCGCGATAATAATGATAACCGTGATAATTAGTCACAATACCCTCGATATGAAATTTTCATATCGTTACATCCCTACATGTGGTATCAGCAAACACAGACCAATGTAAATATGACCAAAAAATATAACCTCAGCACAATATAATTAACATTTGCACCTGATATTTTAAAAAAAACAGTTATTGAGTGTGGATCTCATTCTTCTGACCCGCTCCAGTAAATGTTCTAATAAAACACTATGATCTATGATGTCAAACGCCAGGACCTAAATTAAACAGCCTGTCACATTCAACTACCATCAAGATGTAATTTATTGTAAATGAACTGAGTTTCTGCTTTGCCAAGTGATCAAAAGGCATATTAGATGCTGTCAGTGTGTTTGAGGTGAACAACCCTTTTTTGTCTGCTGCAAAATGGGAATTCCTCCTACTGTATATGGAAGAAATATGTAGAAATGGTGTTCTCAGTGAATACAAAGAGACCCGATGGAAGAATATTTAAGACGAAAAGGGCAGAGGGAGAGTTACTAGTATTAAACAGAACGATATAATTATAAAAGGAGGATAGGACGAGGTCAGAAAAGAAATTGGCTCTTTCATTTTACAACTGCACAATGGATCAAAGTGTAATTTGTAAGATGTCACTCCAGAAACTCAGACACAATTAACAATTCTGCATTTGGTCTCACCTATGATGAACCTTGAAACCTCTTTTACCTTATTATTTTAATATTTCCAGCCTGCATAGTCAGCTGTCATCCATATTTAACTGCTACTTTGGGAAAAAAAAAAAAAAAAAGGACGAAAAAAAAAAAAATCCCATAGGATAAATAAAACACAGCTAGGAGGATTGTGAATCTTTGAGCTACATATGCCTGGTGGCAGGAAACAGAAGTGAACGCTGATGTTTTTACTGCTGGATGTGTAAAATAAATAGACAATTGTTTACTTTACTTTGCCGCTTTGTAAGGTAATATTAGTTTGTTTGCTTTCCACACACCTTAAGGCGGCTGTTGGTTCTAGCTTCCATGGTCGCTGCACATCTATGCCAGCCAGAGGGACCCTGTCCATCTTCACATAAGCTCTGAGCTGCTTTCACAAACCCAGTTAGCCCACATCTGTTATGAAAAGGGGGCTGGCTGGCCTGTCTGCCTCTATAGCACACAAATAAGTACTGTGTGCACTGCAGCATAGCAGTACTCCGGGCACATTCTCCAGAGAGCTCCAGTGCAGGCATCAGGCACAGACGAAGCCAACGTCTTCTCCCTTTTTTTTTTTTTCAGTGTGGTGAGGAGAAGCCTCCAGCTGAACTGTCCGCGACTTAAAAGAACAGCCGATGCTCTTGAGAGTTGTACCCCACATTCCTTCACATCAATAATAAACAACAGAAGTACAAAGATACTGTGCCGAGGGTGCTGGCTGTCTTCTCTGACGGTGATGTTAACAGCGGTATTGTAATAAGTCAGAAACAGTAGTTAAGTTTAGCAGTTGGCTGTAAGGCAGGGGTCTCAAACTCATTTTCTTTCAGGGGCCACATTGTTGAGCCGCATTATGTAATAAATTCCCCATTATGTAATAAAAGTTCCAAATGTAATAAGAATGTCACGTCATCTTGTAATAAAGCCGCGTTATGTAATAAACTGACGCATTTTGTAATAAACTACCTCAACGCATTATGTAGTTAAGTTTTTCACATTATGTAGTAAGTTATTACAGTTTGAGATATTTATATTACAAAATGCACTTGACACATTTTTATTTTCAGGAAATTGTAATAACATGGTTCACTAGAAGCACTCAGAGAGCGCAGACCTCCGCCAAGGCTGATCAGTGGGCCCCCCCCATGGGCCCCCCCACCCCCGATCACCACCAAAATTTAATCATTTGTTCCTTGTGCCAGTATCAACATTTCCTGAAATTTTTATCCAAATTAAAGGCACAGTAGGCCAAAAAGTAAGGGCACCCCCATTTTTTATATAAATTGAGATAAAATCCGCCTTCTGGATCAGATCCGGATCAGCCTTTGAAATGTGATAGAGGACCCCATTGTCAATTCCTGAGTTAAATTTCATGAGTTTTGGTCAATAATTAAGCGAGATATTGGGAAACGAAAATTTTGGCCCCATGTACAACAATGTTAACGAAAATTTCAAAGTGATCCAGAATCCAGGATTTCTTCCGGATCACCCCCAAAAGTTAATAATTTCTTCCTTATCCCATTTCCAACAAACCCTGAAAATTTCATCAAAATCTGTCCATAACTTTTTGAGTTATGTTGCACACTAACGGACAGACAAACAGACAGACAGACAAACAAACCCTGGCAAAAACATAACCTCCTTGGCGGAGGTAATTATGTAATAACGACACTCCAGTAGATTTTTTTTTTTTTTTGCCCTCTTTAATTGAAGTAGCCCTGCAGATTAGAAGTTGTAGTAGTGCTAATGATAGCCTACCTATTAGCATTACATTCACAATTAGTACACACACTCCAACATGCACACACAAAGTAGAAAATGCTGATGTTGAACAATAAGTGGATTTATTTCAAAACAGAACCTTTTTAAGGCAAATTAAAATATTTTGATCAATATAAGGTGTCTATGCCAGTTGAAAAAAAAAAAAAAAAACTCAGAAAAGTGTCTAACAATGTAAACAACATTTCTGGATATAAAAAAGAGCTAAACCATCACACCTTTGGTACATACATAATGAGCCATATTATTACTTTTTTTAAAAAATAAAAATGTGTCAAGTGCATTTTGTAATACATTTCTCAAATTGTAATAACTTACTACATAATGTGAAAAAATTTAGTATATAATGCGTTGACGTAGTTTATTACAAATGCGTCAGTTTATTACATAATGCGGCTTTATCACAAGATGACGTGACATTCTTATTACATTTGGAACTTTTATTACATAATGGGAATTTATTACATAATGCGGCTCAACACACATTCAGCCCGATTTGATCTGAAGTGGGTCAGACCAGTGAAATAATAACATAATAGCCCATAAATAATGACAACTCCAAATTTTTGTCTTTGTTTTAATGCAAAATATACCATTAAAATATGAAAATACTTACTTTTATAAACTACTAGATATGAATAACCTGAAAAACAGAAATTTCTTAAGAAAAATAAGTGCAATATTAACAATATTATGCCTCAACTTATCATCTATACATGTGCATTATGGATCGGATCTACAAAGACACTAAACACTTAATAACAAGCAGAAAATTGTTAAAACTGTGCTAAATTTTCTTTAGACATTTCAGGTTGTTCATATTTGTTCAGGTTATTCACATTTTATTGTTACAGGATGGTTTGTAAATGTAAATATTTTCATAATTTAATGTTATTTTTTGCACTAAAACAAAGACAAAAATTTGAAGTTGTCATTATTTATAGGCATAATGTAAAATTTTCTTCACATCAAACTGAGAAGAAAATATGGAGTCATTATTTTTTTGTAGGATATTTTACTTCAGATCATACTGGTCTGTATGTGGAACCTGAAGTAAAATGAATCTGTGGAATTTTTGCACTTTGCAAATTCATCCCATGGGCTGCACTGGAACCTTTGGTGGGCTACATTTGGCCCCTGGGCCACATGTTTGAGACCCCTGCTGTAAGGCATTAAATCTGTGAAGACTAAAGGCAGATATACAGGACACTCAACCCAGATATTATTTCAAAGCCTAAAAAAAAAGGGGGGATTTCGACAGTTCAGTGCCACTTCAAGTACAAAAGGAAATCACTGAAGCGTACAATAGTGGAGAATGTGCCACTTTGTTCTCCAAGTGGTGAACAGAACCGACTTAACAATTCCGTGGGTCAATGACAGCACATTGTCCTTTGCTGAACATTAGGACCCTTATTGCGTCTCATAGTGTGTCCGCTTTTTTATTTCGTAGCTGCAGCGGCGGTATAAAAATGGATCTGGTGCTGCTATATTCAGGCAATTATCTGCCAGTGTTTAAAACGCTGTCAGTATAAAAAAGGGAAAAGGCTGTTCCTGATGTTTGGCTGTTTAGTCAGATGTTAACAGTGTAAACAGTGCTACTGTGCCAAGTCAATAATGAATCCACGCTTGTGCTGATTAGTTTCAGTGTAAGCAACTACTACAGCTCACTACAAAGTTTGGCATGTCTACCCAAGTTAATTTTCAGCCTTATATATTGACTAATAACCAACAAATAAGCAGAAACTTCAACTTTAAAGAACAATTGGAGTATCACTGCTAAGCTTTGGCAGCTTTAACCTCCTAAGACCCAGGAAATGTCAGCAAAGTACAAGCATTTTTGTTGTTTATTAACCCTTTCATGCATAGTGGTCACTACAGTGGACAGCTATTTTACAGCTGTTTTCTTGTATATTCATGGATTTTGTTGTTTTAGTTCCATATCAGCCAACACAGTGGACACATATGCATCATCCCCAGGGTGGTCCAAAAAAAATTTTTTTTTAAAGATTCTCTGGATTAGAACCCTGCATTTGGTACCGTATCTGGTCAAATTACTTTGGTCCAAATTTTATGCAAGTTAATTAATATTTAGAGGTTGCACAAGACACGTGAAGATTGCTTTATATACTATAACATAACTAGCCAAATGAATAAGGCATATTAGAATAATTTGTAATTTTATCAAACTGTAACTGGTATAAAAATGTTACTTAGAAAGTCCAGCAACCACTGTTGCTTTACTGAAATTACAAAAAATGTTCCTGTGTTCTTTGACAACTTGGAGCCAGTACTGTAACTGATCTTCATTTTTAGTTTTGGCTACAGTTGTGTTGAGCCGCATTGTGTAATAAACTCCCATTATGTAATAAAAGTTCAAAATGTAATAAGAATGTCATGTCGTCTTGTAATAAAGCCATATTATGTAATAAACTGACGCATTTTGTAATAAACTACCTCAATGTATTATGTAGTAAATTTTTTCTCATTATGTAGTAAGTTATTACAATTTGAGACATTTATTACAAAATGCACTTGACACATTTTTATTTTTAGGAAAACATAATGTGCTAAATTAATCTTTAAACTGTGTGGTTAAAGTTCTGATTCCATTACCTGTAGCTCCTGTGACTAATTTCTTTTAAATTGCTCTGAAATTATATTAATTTGGATTGTTATTACATAATGAACCATGTTATTACATTTTTCTAAAAATAAAAATGTGTCAAGTGCATTTTGTAATACATTTCTCAAATTGTAATAACTTACTACATAATGTGAAAAAATTTAGTATATAATGTGTTGACGTAGTTTATTACAAAATGCGTCAGTTTATTACATAATGCGGCTTTATTACAAGATGACGTGACATTCTTATTACATTTTGAACTTTTATTACATAATGAGAATTTATTACATAATGCGGCTCAACAAGTTGAAGTCATTGACAACTTTTCTGGAATGCACAGTTTTATCATCCCTCTGAAAGTCTGCATCATCAGCCCAGTCTTCTGGAGGAATTCTGAAGAATGTTTGTGGCAGATCCAAAGTTTCAAAGAAACGCATGGTGCTGGTGGGGACAAAATCACTGATCTGCTTCCCTTCATAATCTGTTAGATTAAGGGCATCCCAACGCTTTAGTGGAACTTCTGAATCTTCATTTTCCATCATGTTGTCAACCATCAGCTGCTTCTGCTCTTGTGTCACACTGATATGTATTTATCTGTTAACAATCAAAAATAAGCATTAGTAAAAATTCCAGTAAATTAACCTGGTTTATGCCTTACTTCATACATCAACTGCTAGATGAAGCACTCAAACCTTGGTTTTGATAGTACTGCTGCTTCTCTTAGCAGGTCAGCTCGGCTATGCTGAAAATACAAAATTAGTCAATTTCCAGAAAACTTCTAGCAACTTGTGCAACCTCTAAAACATCTCCTTTTTCTTCCAAATTTTTTTCCTAAATCATCTTTTGAATGCCAAAACCTAACGCAGGGCTCTAATTGAGGTTATCTGAAACTTTATTTTTTACCATGATTGTTGGACCACCCTAATCATCCCATACTATGTAATTCATACCATTAATGTAACTTTGCTGTTTTTGATAAACCTGATCTGCAGTAACATGTCTGAGTGTAAATCAATTGCTTGTTATTGTTAATAGACTAATTAACCATTTTTCTTAAAACATTGTTTGTTTGTTTTTTGCATATTTTCTCCATAAAGTGAGTAATAACTAATATTAGAGTATGTTAAAATGTGACAAAACATCAGATTAGCAGCATTAAAAAAAATGTTATTTCATAGTTTTCACACAGTGTATCAGTAAATACAGGGTGGGGAAGCAAAATTTACAATATCTTGAGGCAGGGATTGAAAGACAGTGTATGACCAATTAGTTTATTGAAAGTCATGAGAATTTATTTGCCACAAGAAAATTTGCATAATAGAAAATGTTTTTATTCTATGTGTCCTCCTTCTTTCTCAATAACTGCCTTCACACGCTTCCTGAAACTTGTGCAAGTGTTCCTCAAATATTCAGGTGACAACTTCTCCCATTCTTCTTTAATAGTATCTTTAAGAAAGTCGACATTGCTGTGTGATGTTCTATTGGTAGCATGTTCTAAAACGCCCCAAATAGCAGAATCCAGAGGGTTTAGATCTGGGCTAGAAGGCGGCCATAAACATGATTCCCAAAAATTGCTAAAGTTGGATTTGTTGCTGTTGTCAACAAGTGTTTTGGTGTTCTTGTGTAAGATTTTAACTTCAAATCATATTTTACTGCATTTCTAACGCTCTTGTTGTCTACCTCAAGTTCAATTGCCATTTTTCTCATGGATTTGGTTGGATCCTTTGGGATTTTGGATTTGAGAGCTTTAATAAAAGCTTTGGTACGTTTTTTGTTGCTTCCTCCACTTCCAGACTTTCTCGTAATAGTTTTGCTCATAGTCATTCTCTTCTTTCCATTATAAACAGTCTTTATGGACACTCCAACTATTTTTGAAATCTCCTTTGGTGTGACGAGTGCATTCAGCAAATCACACACTCTTTGACGTTTGCTTTCCTGATTACTCATATGGGCAAAAGTTTCTGAAAAGGTATGGATAATAGTGTTAGGTATGATTATGACATCAATATATGTTTGGTTTCAAAACAATTGACGTAGTGCCTGCTGAGAAAAAACAACTAAATGTTCATTGTAAATTTTGCTTCCCCACCCTGTACATTTTTCTTTGCTTCAAAAACAAATGCATGATGTCCAGCTGAGTGGATATTTTTGCAACTCCGTGAAAAACAGATTTGTAAAAAAATTTTCAATCACATTGTTTTTTTTTCATGCCTAAAGAGGAATAAAAACACTCAGGAAAAATAACTTGATTAGGGTCAAAAAACGGTATTCAAAATCTCTCTGAAGGGACATTTTAGAGACAATTTGACTCACATTTTGATTTTTAAATTCATTTTTGCTCTCGTTGGACCATAAGGGATTATCCAAAACTAGGAGCTACTTTACAGTGAAATAAATGTTGGAATGGCAATCAATTAAAGTTCACTGTCTAACGGGACATCACTGTGTTTTGACCCATTAAGGTTCTCATAATTCATGCATGAAAGGGTTAAATAAGTGCCTATATTGGAAACATCATGATGCAACAGTTCTGTCAGATACAGTTTTTTAAATTTTTAGGGAATGTCCTTTGTAGTGGACAGTTTCTTTTCTTTTCTTCTTTTTTTTTTTTTTTTTTTTTGTATAAAGTTGTGAAATCCATAGCTGAGTCTTAGGAGGTTAACAGTAATTTGACCTGCATTGGATCTCTACTAACACAAGGGGGCAGTGTTGCATTTATTATAATAGATACAAATCCAACAGGGCTGATTTCATTAAGACCATATTAATAAACTTCCTGATAAAGTTAACAGGGCTCAAGTCAGTATCATGCTGATGTTTGTCTCAGGAACTGTGGTCCCTACATAATGAATATGTTGTTTCATCAGTTTATTCTATGTGGTGAAATTAATTAGTACAGTTCTTATCTTCAGCCGCAGCTGTGCAGAGCGGTGACGCAATGAGACGCATCAAATGCCAAATTACAATTAGTTATAACCATCTGGCTTTCTGGCAGTAACCTAATAATAATTACTACTAACAAAATAAAGACACTGGGGAAGAAACTACTAATTAGCAGCAACAGCCAGGAGCTCTACAGCATCTAAACGCCTAACTTTAACAGCAGGAAACACAGGAAATAATGTTTTGAATGTGACACGTTGCACAAGCTAAAACACTCTGCATGTGTATTTCCACAGAAGAAAAATAATTATTTCAGAATATATATAATAAGTGAAGTCTGCTCTGAATGGCAACACTTTCAGTCAAGGATAACAATTTCATACCGAGACATGTGAATAGGTTTTGTTAAATACAAGGACGCTTTATTTGTGCTGTGTTAGGTTAAAATGTGCTTATTTGTTTCCATTTTAGAAGTTATTTTCTGGCTCAAAGAAACTGAATAAAGGAACCTCTCATAATATGTGGTGTCACTTATAGAGAAATGTTGAAATTCGATGGTTCTGCTAAAATAAAGGCGGTAAGAATACATGTGGGAATAGTGGTCGTGCTGATTTCAATACCTTTCTGACAGCCTGAGGGTCTCCCTTGTGCCTCCTATACTAACTAATTTTCCTCTCCCCATACACCCCCATTCTCTCTCTAGGATCTCTGACTCCCTGCTTGTATAAGTTTCCAGATCATGGACTGAGTAGTGGCTCTTGTGCGTTGAGCCATGGTTTCTCCTCACTGCCTTCGGCCATCCTCTCAACTGATGAGACCCCTGGGGGCCCCAGCGCTGGAGAGATGAAAACTGATATCCAAAGGAAGGGCATTCGGGACCAAGAAGATATCCCTGCCATGGACTCCCCTCAGATACGGGAGCTGGAGATGTTCGCCAATGACTTCAAGATAAGAAGGATCAAACTTGGTGAGAATATTTTACTAAAAGGTGACAAGTAGTGTCATAAATGACCTTTGTTTTTGTGTGTGTTTACACCGATGAAGCTTCTTCTCTCCTGTCATGGATGAAGCGTGTCTATTTCTGCTCGGTTCTGGTCTCCAGGCTACACCCAGACTAATGTAGGCGAGGCGCTTGCTGCAGTGCACGGCTCAGAGTTCAGCCAGACCACGATCTGCCGCTTTGAAAATCTGCAGCTGAGCTTTAAGAACGCCTGCAAACTCAAGGCCATTCTGGAGAAGTGGCTGGATGAAGCCGAGCTGGCTGGTGGTGAGTCATGTACACATTTACTCCACTCCAACTATTCTCTGTTTAAGCACATATTGTAACATGAGTGTTTCTCACATATATAGTACTGTGCAAAAAAAAAAAAAACACACATTAGGTTTGTCGGTTAAGTAAAGTTCTAATGACCAAGGTCAAGGTCAAGGTCAAGTTTATTTATAGAGCACATTTAAAACAATGCAAAGGGCCCAAAGTGCTGCTCAAATCTGTAGATATAAATGTAAGATATGCTAAAACTAGTAAAATAAGAATAAATACAAGATATACTACAACTGATTAAAAAATACAGATACACAGTAATAGGATAAATAGCATCTAAAACACAATCACAAGATAAAACAAATAAAAGTCACACACTTGGATTAAAAGCCAGTGCAAATAGGTACAACTTTACAAGAGATTTAAAGTGTTCAATGGACTGTGCACATATGATATGTACCACACATATGCATTTATCAGTTTCTATACTAAGATATAATCTGGATGTATGGGAAGTATGATGGTAGTGTGACTATGGTATGATACCTATGGAAGCCCATTTCTGCCAGTAATTTTTTTTTTTTTTTTATTTGTGATAAAAAGTCAAAATTATGAGAAAAAAAAGTCAAATTTATGAGATAAAAGTCAAAATTCTGAGAAAAAAGTCATAAATATGAGATAAAAAGGTCAAAATTATTAGATAAAAAGTCAAAACTATGAGGTAAAAAGTCATAAATATTAAATAAAAAGTCAAATTATGAGATAAAAGTCAAATCTATGAGACAAAAAGTCAAAATTATGAGAAAAAAAGTCATGAATATGAAATTTTAAAAAGTCAAAATTATTAGATAAAAAGTCAAAACTATGAAATAAAAAGTCATAAATATGAAATAAAAAGTCGAAATTATGAGATAAAAGTCAAATTTATGAGACAAAAAGTCAAAATTATGAGGAAAAAAGTCAAAAATATGAAATAAAAAGTCAAAATTATGAGATAAGTCAAAATTATGAGATAGCAATCCAATTTATGAGATAAAAAAGACATAAATATGAAATAAAAAGTCAAAATTATGAGATAAAGAGTCAAAATAATGAGATAAAAGGCAAATTTATGAGACAAAAAGCCAAAATTATGAGGAAAAAAGTAATAAATATGAAATAGAAAGTCAAAATTATGAGATAAAAAGTCAAGATTATTAGAAGATGTCAAAATTATGTGATAAAAAGTCATAAATATGAAATAAAAAGTCAAAATTATGGGATAAAAATCCAATTTATGAGCTAAAAAGTCATATTTTTGAGCTATAAAGTCAAAGTTTTGACATACCAACAGAGGACATGCTCCAATTGCTGGAGCAGAAAGGTCACTTCTCCCTTCTCACTTCTCACTGGTCTGGTCTTGAAACAGCACTTTCTTGCTTAAAAACCTCTCAAGGGTGCGTTTAATAGAACTCCATGCGTAACTGCAAGCAAATCAAGCATTTCATTTGTGGTTAAGCCATGTTTAAAGTAGTCCTCAGTGTACTCCATTTTTGCATCAGACAAGCCATAAAGTGCTGCGATTTGTCAAAAAGGTCGACTTTATGGGCTATCTCATAATTATGACTTCTTATCTTGTAATTTTGATTTGTTTTATCTCATAATTATGACTTTTTATCTTGTAATTTTGACTTTTTATCTCATAATTATGACTTTTTACCTTGTAATTTTGCCTTTTTATCTTGTCATTTTAACTTTTTATCTCATAATTATGACTTTTTATCTCATAATTTTGACGTGTATGAGCATTGATATGCATGTATTACATTGCAGATGCTTTTGGCTGAGGTAAACGTCTGGTGGTGTATTTGTTTTATCTGTGGAAATCCTACTAACATGACGTATTTGACTTTCTGCAGCTTTGTACAATGACAAAGTGGGAATGAATGAACGAAAAAGGAAAAGACGAACAACTATAAGGTATGAGTAAAGGGGATGCATACACTCTATTACTACTTTCACAGTGTTAATCTACATTTCTCTTCTTTATTTCTTTGTTTCCCACTGCAGCCTGGGAGCTAAGGAGGCTCTGGAACGCAGTTTTGTGGAGAAAAGTAAGCCATCGTCTCAGGAAATAGCCCGGATAGCCAAAGGTCTACATCTGGAGAAGGAGGTGGTCAGAGTCTGGTTCTGCAACAGACGTCAAAGGGAAAAACGGGTCAAAACCAGCCTCAACCTCAGCTCCAGTTTGGCCAAAGTCAGCCCCAACTACATCACACAAATGAGTAAAACACAGAGGCCAATGACATAGTGGATGGTCATCAAAACCGGTCTGAAGAGGTGTTCCCTCCTCTGACCACAGCGACTGAAGATGTGTTTTTGACAGATATCTGACAGAAATCACTCCAAGATTACAGCTGAAACCTGCCCTCGACCTTCGAATAAGCTACTGTTATTGTTTGGTTTTTAGCAGACAAATATTTGACATTATGACTCGGTAGCAGAAACCAAGAATTCAAAGCATTTACATGGCAATGGGACACAGAAAAACTCAATTTCTAAACTATTTGAGGTTTGAAAAGCAACAAATCACAATGAAAAAACAAAACACTATTTACTGGCAGCCTCCAGACGTGATGTTTGTTCTTCTTGAGTTTTGGCTCAGTGTTGCTTATTATCGTCAAACTTATACATGAAAATGTCATTTATGCCAACAGTTCCAGTGTAGATAAACCACATTCTATCCAAAGACAACAGTTGGAAGTATTTCTAAAGTATCTTACACTAAATTCAACATTTAACAGTGAAAATACTGTGATTCTTTCTAATTTTTTTTCTTTTATGAGCTTTGTTTTCTAATTTAGTCGTCAGCGTTAAGTGTCTCATGATGTTTTATGTGAAAGTTGGTAATATATTTTTAGCTTCACTATACCTTATTTATTTAAAATGTCGCTTAATATATTATGTTGATCTACTTTCCAACCTGCTTGATTTATCATCTGAAGGCAGAGATGTGTGGAGCTTTTGACATTTTTGTCAACAAACGGACGTGAGATGTGCTGCTCCCCTGTTGTAAAGATGGATGAGTTTGTCGTATTTTTATAGATGGTACACTCTCGCCGTTGCTGCCTTAACAAAGTGTCAAACTAAAAAGAATGACTGATGTGGAATGTCTTAGTGAAGTGAAGAAGAAAGCGCAACTTTTTCAGACTTTTCTTTACATCAGGTGCCATTAACTGATGCGCTGTAGAACTAAATATTAAAATGTCACATTAACCCATAAAGACCCAGAGCTACTTTTGTGTCAGTTCCCAAATGAATTTCTTAAGTGATTTACCACCACTTATTGTAAGATTATCTTCTGTATTTGGCATTTTTACAGTGAAAATCCCATATTTTACTATTAATTTATTTTTTTAAACTAATTTTATTGATCATCAAGGTCAAACATTGATCACATACAATCATGAACACTCCTTGACAAAAAAGCTTATTTAACATTTTAGTTACTGTACCAGTTAATTTTCAAGTAGAAAAGGTTAAAAAAAATTAATAGCACAAGCCAAAGTTAAAGAGGGGAAGAAAAAACACAAAACTAAACAGAAAAAAATTGCTGTTTCAACAGATATTGTGCTAAAGAAGTCCACCTACACATAAAAATATTCTTTTTCAATTGTAATTGTGCCGTCATTTCTTCCATTATGTACCTTTGTCTCAGTCTTTCAGTCCATTGTTGTACTGAGGGGGGTATTTTATTATATTTAATGTACAAATCATGTAGATGTTCATTAAAGCTCAGATTAAAGTTGAGGGTTATTATATCAGAAACAGAGAAAACTGAAGAAAAAGATGATTTTTTTTTTTCGTAAAATCTATCATTAACTGATCATAAACCCAGTATCTCCATTCACTGTCATTGATCCAACTCCAATGGTTTTACTGAGGAATCAATGTTGTAGAACACAGGTGTCAAACATGCGGCTCGGGGGCCAAAACCGGCCCAAAGGTTCCAATCTGGCCCGCGAGATGAATTTACGAAGTGCAAAATACAAAAATTACCCTGAAGATATTAACAGTCAAGGGCATCAAACTCAAAAATAATAGCATAATAACCTAGAAATAATGACTCCAAATTTTCTCCTTGGTTTAATGTGAAAAAATAATATGACATTATGCCTATAAATAATGGCGACAGCATTTTTTTCCTCTTTGATTTATTGCAAAGAACATTAAATTCTGATATCCTTTAATAAAATGTCAATAACCTGAACAAATATGAACAACCTGGAATGTCTAAAGAAAAATAAGTGTAATTTTAACAATATTCTGCCTATTTTGTGTCTTGGTAGATCTGATCTGTAATGCACATGTACAAATCAAGTTGAGTTCAAGTTCATATTGATAAAATTGTACTTATTTTTCTTCAGAAATTCCAGTTTTTTCCAGTTATTTACATCTTTTTTGTTTTGGATAGAAATAGTTTCATCATTTAATGTTATTTTTTGCACTAAAAAATTTGGAGTTGTCATTATTTATAGGCTAAAATGCAATTATTTTACTGGTCCGGCCCACTGGAAATCAAATTGGGCTGAATGTGGCCCCTGAGAGAAAATGAGTTTGACACCCCTGTTGTAGAAGATGACGGTGTTTCCATGGTAACTACAGAGCCTCTGAACGTCCAAATGGGTCATATCTGATGACCATGAAAAGATGATGAACTGTATTTTACACCAATTATTTACATGTATTGATAGAATTAGTGGATCAACATGTACTAAACAGTTTATATCAGTAGATGATTTTGGTTGCCAGTGAGTGTTTGGGTCTTTATGGGTTAATATAATGTCAACATATAAAAATGCCAAGGAAGTAGATGATTTGTTTAGAATTTGCTCAGAATGTAAAACCATCCCTCTCTGTTTGCAGCCACTAAGAAGTAAATTTGCTTTTCTCAAACACATAAAAGACAGTTGTCATAAAATCATACACCCGCAGTTTGTCATTTTTACTAATGTGCACAAACACTTCTGTGCACATGAACTGAATATTATGGGTTTGTCACTGTGGATTCTTAAATAAAGCTGAAAAACATCTTGATTTCAGACGCAGACTGTTCTCGTGATTCATATCAGATCATTGACTGTTTTCACATTTTCAAAGGTGGTTCCATGAAAAATAAGAGTGCATTTACTATAAAGGAAGCTTTTTGGCGTTGGTGTCATTCATGCCTAATGCTGGTGCTCTATACTGTTTGTTTGTTTTTGGATATAACACTTAGCTGTTAAACATCTGAATCTGAAAGTGTCATTAGGTTAATGGGAACAGTAATTGAACGTATAGTACAACAGTGTCCCACCCTTTTCAACATTAATTTTGCATATTTTTCTGTCATGGTAACACACTGGAGATTGATTTGAAAAGCCTGCATAAGTCAGTTTGACTCTTCTGTTATTATGGAAATGAAGTGTAATGAAATGATTAAAAATACATCTCCAGAATAAATACTACCGAGGAAAAAATGGAGTCTCATCATAGTACCTGAAGAAACTTTATTCCTTATAAAAGCCTTAAACCCTTTACAATGACAAAGGAAGGAAGATAAGATTATGCTTTGTAATTTTAAAATCATGGTCTACTCAAACAGGGTCAAAATCTGAAGAAAAAGACACCGTTTCCACTCAGTGACAAGGTAGAAGGGATTACAAAATCCACTGAAAGTGTTGTACATCAGGTACATGCAGGAATGAAAATATTTCAATTTATTTTGGCAAATGGGAATCAAAACAGAAATAAAAAGGCCAGAGAGACAGATTGACAGAGACTCGGTCTGATAACAAGAACAGGTTTCTTCGTCAGTCTCCCGAAGCTGGCTGACATTAACGGTAAAGCGAAAGCAGCTTCAGCTCTGAGGAAGAGAAAACATCTTCTGGATCACAGTGTCATTTTAGCAAACACATCCATCAAACTGTGACTGTAGTGTGTGTGTCTGTGTATATGTGTGTGTTTGTGTATGAGGCAGCTTCAAATAAATGACAGTAACTGCACAGCAGCTGAAAAAGAGGAGGGACTGCAGGACCGGCAGCATCCAGCAATTCCTGTGTAAATCCCACATCCAATGTAAGATACATAAAACAGACGCACATCAACCAAGAAGCCGAGAAACACCATTTGTGATTACTCAGTAGTATCAAACAATCACTTCAAAAACGCTCTGATATGCCAATATGTAATTAGTCCTATTTCGTGCTTGATTTGCATATGACCTGTAACAGTATTTTAACTTCAGTGGTGCTAATTAGATGCTAGTCAGCCCATTCCCAGATCCGTCCAATGCATGCATTTCTCATTCATGTGCCTAAGTTATATTGTTTCCAGTGCTTAAAGTACGTATTAATCAGCCAACTGACCAGTTGCTTCCTTTCTGTGATAGTTTCTCTGTTGATTTGTCCTACAGCGCTGCATCCTCGACATAATGTAACACTTGTGGACAGAAAGCCTCAGAGCAGGTACATAGTGTTTGAGATGCAGGTTCCATCTGCTCGCTGTCAAACCCCGAGCGCTTTTCTTTTAATTACCATATTTTACTCATTAAAACTTGCTGGAGAAAGTCCATCGATCTTCAGTCGCATGCCGGAGCGAGACTGCATGTCTAGGTCGAGTGAGACCAAAGCGGCAGAAGGGGGAAGAAACTAACTAACAAGGTCAGATATACACTGTAGCCCTTTAAAAGATGGAGATGTTTTGGTAAACAACAGTGTGGGTGGTTCAAGAGTCTTAGGTCAAGCATGTGTTGTTTGTCAAACTTCAGGCTGAGGCCACTCATTTTCATAATAAATATATTTTTTTCGCATAAATAGATCAGATGTTCATCCCCCATGATCTGTAAGGCATCCTGCCAAAAACATGTTTGAATATGTGTGTGTTATTATACATGTATTTATGCTGTTGACTCTGCATGTGTGTGTGTGTTAACTGGCGCGCACCATTCGTTTAAACCTGTAGCATTTCAATTATGACAAATCAGTCAACACAGTCTGTATGAATTAGTATTAATGTTTCACGGCTTTACAATGTGAACATTAATCCGGAGAAGACGATTAGTCCACTCCCAGAGCTCGGAGCTGTCTCTCGATCTCCTCGTCGGAGATGGTGGCTTGTTTGGAGGAGGCAGCACTGGGGACGCCTTTTCCTGCAGCTGGAGCTCGCACCATCTGGAATCGCACATGGACAAACAAAAAAAAAAAAACAATTAGCGCTAGTCCCGAATTCAAAGTTACCGGCATAAACAAAAGATTTGTAGTTTTTCATTTGGCAGAAAACTGCTGCTGCCTGTTTGCACACACCAAACACAAACAGAAGGGTTGAATTTATCCAGGAAGGTCCATTATATTCAACTAAATCTTATTTTTAGACCGTTTCAAATAATTTCACTGTTTCTAATGTGAAAACATCAAACTGCTTTCCCTAATCTCTCCTCAACATGCATACTGTAGGCTATAGGGTCTGTTTGTTAATGTTTTTATATGGATACAATCTGTCCACCGTGATTACAGTGGAAAACTCAAGCTACAAGTAGCCTATTTTGCAAAAACCTTGTAGCAATTCTATCAACTCTATACGCCTTTCTACACTTAAACACAGCAGAGCAATTCCCGAGAAATCAAAGAAACATATGGTGGCTTACGTTAGTTTCTCCCATATGACCCTGGTTTGCAAGTCCTGTAACTTTCCTTTAGCTGCAGGCTTGATTGAGGGAGCTTTTATTGGCATTAAGTACATGAAACGGCACAATTAAGATACAGAATATTGTCTTTTATAGTAACTGAGAACATAATGCAAGCCCTCGCTTAATTTCAAATAAAGAAATGAAGCCGCCTGTTTGTTCTCTCCAGCTGTGGGCTTGTTTATGGGACAATTTGTGGAGCTGTACAGTGTGCTGCAAGAGGTAATAACTCATGAAGCCCCCCAGGGGGAGCCAAATATACAGCAGATGGACAGCCTGGCTGTTGATGGAGCTGGAAGAGCTGAAGGCTAGCCCCACCATGTGGCAGCTGGAATACATTTTACAGAACTCAACTAAAAGCCATTTGGAGTACTTCTTGCTTTGTTCATACTGCCAGGGAATGTGTACTGTTTGAAAAGTAGATACATGTGCTAAATGTGGGGCAAAAAAAAAAAAAAAAAAAAAAAAATGATGGAACTGTTTTAGTTGGAACCTGGACAATGATACCACTTCAATAAAACGTCTAAAAGAAACTCTGTGTTCATTTTAACTGTTTTCCATCGGTGGTTAGTTAGACAACAACGCAGGGCACCAACAAGGGTCTTTCATTCATTTCCCTCATCTGGAACTACTTACCTTTCCTGAGATCTCAATGCCAATCTCATCCAGAACCTGGTTGACAATGTCCTGAGATTCTTCTTCATCTCCAGATTCATCGAAGATCTCGTCCAAAGTGTCATTGACTGGACAAACGGGAAGATAAAGGACAATAGTATCAAAAAAACACAAGGATTCTCGCTGGACTTTATATTAAATTAATTGTTAGAAAATGCAAGAAAAGTGCTTGTGTGTTTCAGGTTACATGCACGTCACTCCTCACATCATCCACAAAGTAAATCCTGACAATCTGGTTTGGCGGAGCCTGTAAATACCACGGCTTTATGTATGTGCGTGTGTGTGTAATGTGTACCGTACGCCCTTACTCATTTCCTCGGTCATGCCCATCTTCATGTTCTCCTTCTGGAAGTCCTGCATGGTCTTCAGGGTCTTCTGTGGGTCCATCTTTTTATTCACTGCGGCCATCGTCTGTGCAAATTATCAACAGAAGGTCGGACAATTAAACCTGCTGCTTAAACCTGCATTTTACTACAAATCAGCGGTGTCCCGGGGTAATACCAGTTTGGCTGAAACAGGGCTTTAAACGGCTGCATCCATTAGCAGGTAACAGACTCGCGAATTTATGCATCCCCTTCCTTCCGGTGACGGATCAGCACAAACATGGCCTACTTTCACAGCTGAACCTAACATCACAACCGACATACAGCACATACCTCTCCCTGCTGTACAGTACATAACACACTCCTGCAAACCACTTAAACAGTTACAGCTAGGGGTTTGTATTGGCAAGAATGTGGTGATACGATACAAATCAGAATACTAGGACCATGATACAATATATCACGATATATACAGATACTGTTAACAAGGCAATATTTTCTGCTTGTTTTGTTTCTTCTTCTAAGATAATATTTCCTGTGGAAATAGAATTATACCAGAAATATGCGCAAAGACTAAACACATTTTTATTTGACCAGAACAGGATTTAATACTTTCCTTTGTAAAAACTACTATTTTTTTTTACAGATAAACCAAAATAAAATTACAAGTACAAAAACCGCACATACACACTCATAAATAAATAAATAAAATTATGTTTAACAGACATTACAGTTTAAGATCCTGCTCAAATGCTCATATTCTACTAGTTGTGAAAAGAATACAGCATTTTTGGATTTTTGTATGTATTATAATTGGATCTGTGTATTGTGATTTTGCTTCCTGAACCTTTTTTATTTTTTAGAGGACCCCAGAAGATCAGCCTGGCGTTGGTGCGTCGGCTAAGGGGGATCCTCAATAAAGAATGAACAGAATAAGAATAAAGAATAAACAGAATGCACAGTGTACAGTCCCTGAATCATCCAACATCATAACATTATTTTTGTGCAATTCCAACAAAAGAACTAACATCTACCTCTCTCAGACAGTAAAAAGTGCTTTTAGGATGAAAGAAATAACCATTATTTAACAAAACAGTGTTAACAGTTTAAAAAGAACTACATGACCAGCAATATCATAATACTACTTTTTTTAGTACACAGAGCAAAATACCCATGCGAATATAGAAATAAAAGAAACACAAAAACAGAAAACAAAAAAAAATGAACCCCCGCCATATCTCCATTTGAATAAATACCTAAAAATACCGATACAGTATTTTTTAATATCGACATAGTATCATGAAATTAAATGTCACGATATTTTCTTACACCCCTAGTTACAGCAGTTAACATTATAACTAGAGCAAAATGCTGCAAATGCTGAAAAGAAATAGAATGGAAGCTGTGACTCTTTCGGTGGGTATAAATTTCGGCGCAAACACCGTGTCTGTTTCATGTAAAACAATTAACACATTCATTCTGCCCACAAACGCGGCCGTACACACACCTCATCACACTCCATTAACTTAAAGTCTAATTATATTTGACCTGACTGTGTTTACTGAGTCTGACTCTGAACAGTACATCGCTGCTGGCCAGTTCTACCTCTCATACTTCATTAACAACAAGGCTACAAGACTCGTCATCAACCACATACTGATCCACATTTATACTTAAATTCTAATTCATGTAACGCTGATGTTGGTACACAATGGAAACGGTTCATATCCTAAACACAAACACAGGTATACTAGTCTGGCTGAATGAAACTCTGGCAGAATAAGGGTGAATATTTCTGTTGTTCAGTGGCAGGATTGTCATTCTGCTTCCATCCTCTATCTGTACATTACAACTTTAAAGGTCTCCTCACAACAACATCCAGGATGCAACTACACATTATAAATGCCAAGTTTTGACAAATCTGTGTCTTTTTACGTGCTGTTTTCTGTCGCAGGGATTTAGTTATTTTAATATCACAGCACACTTCCTCCAAAAGAGCTTCTCTCCAAACAAAATTTTACGAGTGCACTGCCACAGCATCATGTGCTCAGTGCTGCCCAAGAACAAGCAAAACAACCCGGACGACTTTTATCCATATTTCAGAACAATAGCGGAAGGTGCAGGACCAATCTACTGCACTGGCACAGAGCTAATGATGTGTGAAAATAGGTCGATATATACAAGACTACAGGTAAACTCTAATGAATCATGTGCACAAATGCAACATCAAGAAGTTATCGTTTCTACTTCAACTGATTGTCGATGAAGGAAATATATTTGCTTATGAATCTAACACTGAAAGTAAGGAAGGGGCAGGACTAGATAAGCCTTTGCTTCTTTCTGTCACTTCTCAAACTGAGTTTATGAGTTGATACACATGTACACTTATGTCAAATTTATTGTATTTCGTTCCTTTTTCTGTGATTAATGACCACTGATGGGTGCATATGTAACTGACTTTTTGGTTTTATTGTTTATTGTTTTTTTTTTAGCTCTTTTTGTTCCTTCAAAGTTTGAGACAAATAAACCAAAAAAAAAAAATAAAAAAAGACTTTGAGAATACATTCTTTTTCCACTTCATGCTCCCCTAATCTAAAGCATCTACTGCTGCTCACTCTTTCATTTGACATTTAGTAACAGTGAAGGCCCAGAGTTCAGGATCTTACCTTAGCTGAGGTGGACATGGCACCGGCCATTTTCATTTGGGAGTTCATGACCTTTGTTTGCGTGGACATGGAGGTGACTTTGGAACTGACAGCGTATGTACGATTCTTTTGCTTCCTTAGCTGGACCAGCTGTTTGGCAAGAATTTTACAGGCCTCCCGGTTACCACTTTTAGCCATTTTCTTGATCTCTGCTTCCTGGAAGAAAGAGAACAGAGTGGGTTATGACAACCAGGAGTGATCATTTGATAAAAACAAACTGAGGTTTAGTATGGAATATTCTATGATGTCTAACAGTGACTTTGGAGACTGAAACCAACTGAATAACCCCTCAACCTATCCAACAGTTTCTAAAAAAAAAAAAAAAAGCACAGAAAATTCCTTGTTGTTTGTTCTAGGTTATTACAGGGATGTTATATTTGGTTCCCACTTAAACAAAATAGGTGACAAAAAAGGCTGCAATGTGGGATACTCCGTAAATTCCCCACTACCTGTATCTATACATATAAACACCTCATATTTTCAAATGTTAATACATTAATGAAAACATAATTGTGAATATTATATTCCATTTCTGCAATTAAATCCCCCAAAATCTAACACACTGGGCCTCAAAGTATACATTTAAACATAAGTATTAGAGGGAAAACTGAGGACACTGATGGTGCTGGTATTTCATTGTTTAGATGAAACATTTTAGGTTATGGTAAAAATGCCTAGAACTAATCCTCTGACATGAAATAGCACATAAAAAACACTGTATCCAAATTAAGATTTTGAGAACTGCACAGGGTCAGTGAATGCTGCCAGTGTCCATCTGTTTCAGTAAGTGGACATCCTTAACCATGTCAAAATATGTTTTATTGTTATAGAGTATCAGACTGAATAAAACGAAATAGTTTCTCAACATGTGTCAGTGGTTCATTTCAGAGTAAGTCTGCTTGTTGCAGTTTTACAGTGGTATATCAATCAATTTTGTTTTCCTAAAAAAGAAAAGTCAGGAAGGAAACCATCAATCTTCCACATGATAAACACCCAGGCAGGTCATTTTACCCGTTTATTACTCCTGAAATGTGACATTTTATTACTTACTTGAACAATATGCAAGAAATCTCATATGATCTCTCAGTGACCTAACAATATTGCATGTTTTATGTTAATTATTTCTTCTTATATTTTCCTGATTTCACACACACACACACACACACACACACACACACAAACACACACACGCTGACAAGTTTGTGCACATGTATATACACAACTATTGATAAACAACCACAAATATATTCACAAAAGCTCCCTAGAGACTAATGCATTTGTAAATATAGACATAATGAATAGAGTCATTTGGTTCAGGACTTACTCTGTGGCAAGGAAATACTCGCTTTTAGCTTTGGTAAACAATCTGAAAATACACAGATACCCACAGGGGCGTGAGTGTGGGTATCTGTGTGAGTGTGGATGAGCATCCCAAGAGACAAGACTGGAGCTCCAGGTTACAGTAAGTTAGCCAGGCCTCTCAGCACTGATACAACAGATCCGGCCTGTCTTGTTTATGTCTTGCGTGTGCACTGAGCTGAGAGCATCCTCTTCAGAACATAACATCAAATATTTATGTTTGAAGTAGAAAAGCAATAGGTGTTCCCCACTCGAGCCTGTGTTTCTCTGTGTCTTGCAAACAAACAAACATGAGCGAAACCAGTGCATTTACAGTTCGAGTACATTCGTTATATACTGATACTAATAACAGCGATGACAGAGAGGAGACAGCTTTGTGAGAAAGCCCCACAGCAGGTGTACGGTGACTGTAATAATGTCAACAGCATTGCCATGTGAAAAACTATGAATGCAGTAAACAGGAAAAGAGACAGAGATGAGAGCAATGGGACTGTTGATGATGTGAAGCTCGAAACATCTTATTTACTGTCCTGTTAGGAAAGGAGACTGAACGGTGAAGGGAGGGAGCGATAGTTAATGTTGTCCTAGACATGAAAGAATGCAGTGCAGATAATATTAATATGCAGTATATATGCAAAGTGCTAAAGACTTCCCTGAGTAACACGAGGACAATGTATGGCTGCGGCTAGTTCCTTACAATGCAACAAAAATCTTCATTTGCATCTTTATTTAGGAAATAAAACTTATTCAGTGGAAAAAGTAGTAGAAATGTTCTGCAATATACAAATGCACAGGGTTCCTACACATTTGAAATTTCAAAATTCCATACTTTTTCCAGACCTTAATTTCCAGATGTCTCAGTAAAACAATTCCAACTGGCCAACCAGTCTCTATATTTGGGATTTATGAGCCAGTCGTCAGAGAATTTTACATCTACCCATTATGAGTTCTGCCAACGATGATACAAGGCATGTTGAATAGCTCGCAGTGTGTGGACATCACCTGTCTGTGAAAGTTGACAACACCTGGGTGGGCCTTAAAATTGGTTGGAGGAGGATAAGAGCAGAAGGCTGGGCATTCAACTTGTCAATCGGCCCAAATGTTTTCTGGGACGCGTAGCCTACTGTATGTGCTCTCATACAAACATTTTAGCTGCACTAGCAAGCGCCTTAAAAGAACAGATCGATCCATTTCTTTTTTTAGATATTCATAATTTTAGATTTTAGAAAATAGTTGTAAGTCTTGGAAACATTAATATTTTTCCATACATTTGTTTCCATTTTCCATACATTTCCAGACCTGGAAATTTATGAAGTCAAATTCCATACTTTTCTGTACTTTCTATACTTGCGTAGGAACCCTGAATACAGTCCGTGTGGATTCCTATTACAAACTCGAGCCCTAAAAATCAAGTGTCAATAGAACTGTTTGACTTCTCCAGTTCAGCATCTGCCCCATTACAATTTCATGCAATTTATGTCACTGAAACTGTGATTACACTCCAACTTGGAGTGTGTGCAGAGAGAGGCCGATTGTGCTAAACTGCAAATATAGGTCATTTCCATTTCTTGGCAAAAGGACCGTTTTATTCAGAAAGTGCAACAAAGCTGAAAAAAAAACTCGACTAATTAGCAGAAAGCATTAATGAGCACTAAAATCTGGTTCCCCGGGGAGGTAATTATGTCCTGTATTATATTTACTTATTACAACAGAGGGTAGAGGACACCGCCGGTTTCTTTGATCTCTCAATGAGGGGAAATGTTATTCTGTGAGTGTAGCGTTATTGTAGCTGTGTGTGTGTGTGTGTGTGTGTGTGTGTGTGTGTCTGAGAGAGCGAAATGAGTCTTGCTTGCCTGAAGCAAAGCCACCCTGCTAGCACTATCTTGTCTATTCATTTAGCCCCATTAGCCAATCAGCCTAAATTCTAGGTTGCAGGAAGTGGATGTAGCTGTATGTGTTCGGGAAGCAGGGGTCTTACTAAAAGCATTGATGCAATATGGAGTAATCTGTGGAAAATGCCTCACAAAGAAGTATTTTGCTCCCCAAACTCTTTTATGTGTGTGTGTTAGTGTGTTGTCCCACCATTTGTTTCTCTTGTTTCTCCAGCGCCGCTCTGTCTCTGGTGATCTGTCTCTGGGTGCCGCGCAACTCCTTCGACTGTTCCCTGATTATGTCTTTAAAGAATGAAAGACAAAAAGAAAAACAATTTACTTCTAAAGACCCGGAGCATCTGCGAAAGTACAACAAAAGACAAGCATTTCTTGGTCCCGTGATTTTAAGTGACGATTCATGATGAATTTTTGAGCCCATCAAATATGTAATTTCACATCACTTGTATTTCAACAGATAAATCCCTTTGGATCCTTCACCCATTTCAATTTTGCTCTCAATTTCCTAAAAAAGGTGGTGTACAATGACGGATGAAGGGAGAGAAGGGTCCTAAAATTGCAGTACCCAAATTGTAGGAGCTGCAATTTTTCATAAATGTAAAATACCACAATAAATAAAGGACTCCGGTCCTACAGAGGTACCCTGGCCTAAAAATCATGGTCTCCAGGTATAAGAGAAGATGTTTGCATGGCACAGAACAAGCTAAAAAAAAAAGGAGTGGAAAAAAAAGGAAAATATAGGAAAAGTCTTTGAGAAGATTAAACTAAAAAAAAAAACATCCTCACCATTCTTACCAAAAATCACATCTTATTCCTCAATTGCAACATCTGTCACAATAATCACAGTATGATTGTGCACATAGTTCCCTAATGTGGATAAATTAGGAAGGAAGTTTGTTTTTGAGACTGTCACATGAACACAAAATACCGGAGTAATCAGCAGCACCCACATTACCATGCTTCCAACTGTGATAGAGTTTGGACAGCTCATGCAAACATAGACTCAGCTCTCAAACACCTACACATCGCAGTGTGGCATCATGTGACATAATGCATGACAATCAATCACTCATTAATTACATAACTGAAGGACAATGCACTGCCACTACCGTACACACCAACATCTTCTGAACCTCCAGAATGACAGCACGTTTTCAGTTGTTTTAGCTGATTTAGGTTGAACACTGAGAACAGTATGTAAAGATTTAAGTGAAATGAGCCAGTATCAAGTCAGATCTAAATGAATGAAGGTTAAAATGTATTTACGTAAAAAAAAAAATAACAAATTAAAATTTCCCATAATGGGTTTTACAATCTGGAAATCAACATTGTAGGGCTGCAAATAGCACGTACTTTCATTGTGCATGAATCTGTAATTATTTTCTTATTTAATCAATAAATAATTTTGTCCAAAAAAAAAAAAAAAAAGCGCAGAAAATGGTAAAAAAAAAAAAAAAAAAAAATTTGTCAATGCCCAAGATGATATGCTGTAAAGTACTGTTTCGTCCAACACTCAAACAAATTGACATTGGAGAAAATAACAAGCAAATAATCCAGATTTTAAGGAGGTGGAATCAGAGAATTTGGACTTTTTCTGTTTAAAAAAAAATTCCTCAAACCTACTATCACCTGCTGTCATTGACATCAATACTTGACAACTGAACAACTAATTGATTAAATGTTGCAGCTCTCCTTGTACTACACCATCTACAGTATCTTTAGTCTTTCAGACTGGTCATGGAAAATGCACAGAACAAAGTCCATCAGCAGGAAAAAGGTTGAAATAAAAAGGGGTGGGGGGGGCAACTCAGGAGGAGCATCAGGGGAGGGATCCCGATTCCAGCACGGAGAGACGTGCAAAAGATGTCATGTACAGAACAATTTAATGAATCTGTGCAGACATTTTGTTAAAAGTCATGACCTTTCAATACATTTCTGATCAGTTTCCAGGCCATTTATGGAAAATCTATAAATAAAAAATAAAATCAAACTGAATGAAAAGTATCACGAACTCCGTCTTAGCACGTAAGAACGTTGGACGATACGTATAAGGTGACGTGCCGCCAACGTCTAAAAGTGGGAGGGATGTCGCCCTACAAATACTTGTGATCGTACCCCCCCCTCCTCTGTTCGCCAAATAACCTCAAAACCACTTCGACCACCCAACCCAGGGCAACACCAAAAATTCCGTGCCTGGAGAACAAATGATGAGAATTACTTAGAAGATGAGACATGGACTGCAGAATGCTAGCGTTGAGAAGACCTGCAAATGTCTGAACATGGAGTACAGTAAGTCAGCGTGAGGATGAACAGGATGGGTGAAACTGGAATGACAATGATGGGAGGGGTTGGCAGGCGGTGCTGTGAAAAGATCTGACTTAACAAACAGAATTATTTCATTTTACTTTTCAGTCTCACTTGCAAATTTGCAAAAGAGGTCAGGGCTTTTGCTTGTCATCTCTCTCCAAATCCTGCTTTAGAGGTCAATATGAGAATGACTGAATAATTCATTTTGATAAAACACTTGTAGTTTTCCATTTCGACCTTGTAAGGATGATTACTTACCCTGGAGTAAAAGCTGAAATATTGAGATTGGAAGCTCTTTTATAATTTTGACATATCTGATTGAGGTTAATCTATGCACTGGTGGTGACAGCATGATAAAATGTCACTGTTATTGAGCCTTTTCCTTTAGATGTCTGATCAACAGGAGAGAACATAGGCTACTCACTGTACATCTGAGACATTGAAGGATTACATATATTTTCAGGCAATTTAAGAGACATGATTGACAAAGATCAAACCATAATGAGGGTTAATATATGGATAGATAAAAATACTAGCCACAAAGTACAGTGAATGCAACATCTGACGTTATTTTACATGATGACAGGCATTTAACATAATCTGACTTTGTTTCCCTTTTCTGTTCAGTCGCTGTAAACCAGTTAACTAACCTCTCCTTACTTAGTAATGTAATGTCGACACCCCTTTCCTATGCAAACAACGCGAATAGACGTCACGTGAAAACTAAATACGCACCTTTACAAGAACTGAGAGCTGTATTTTAAGTTGTATTAGTGATAGCTGAAATCTTAATCTAGCTATGGGCTACTTAAAAATAGCACCTTTAACCCAAGTCACATCGACTTTGGCACGACTTGAGTGCTTGTTTTAGACACAGTGACTGGCGAAATAAACAGGTTCGACAAGTTAAATGAGGAAAGCTAATTTAAGATGGGAACAACACAAGCGGCTAAAAACAAGTTAGCTAGCTTTTTACACAGAACAAACTTACCGTCGACAGTCTTCTTCTTGAAAAGGGATGCCATGTTTGCTACTTCTTTGTCGACTCAGACACTAAATGGCAGTTTTGTATGTGTTTCCAAATGTCAAAGCTGCCGTTTATCCGTCAGACCCGGGACGGAGGGTGAGTTTAACAGCCTCGGTTTCCTGGTTTACTTTCCGTCGCTCGGTGTTCCTCCCTCAGCTGACTCAACGGCTCCGCATGACGTCACGGCGGGACTCTCATGCTGCCTTCGCGGATCCCACGTAAACGTCTTAACCCGTCTCACAAAAGCGACTTTGGCACTTAAAAACTATTTTATAAAAACGACATTGCGGACCAGTGGGAGTGTTTAACGTCTATAATACTGTTTTTATTTGTAATTAGTAATCTATGATGAGTAAAAACCATACTCGTGCAAACACTGTGAAAATTCTCGGTTTCCGTACAGGATTTTAAGGCAGCATGAAAGCAAAGAAAGTAAAGAGTTTTGTTTTTTTTCGCACTTTCGCAACAAAAGAAATATGTAACCTGTCTTTATTTCCTTATGATAAGGAGCACATTAAATCATATCATTTCTTTTTTTCTTCTTTTATTGCACTTTTATTGGGATTGAGTGCTGATCCAACTGATTTTTCTTTTCTTTTAAATATTTAAAGTAAGTATTTCTAATTCTGACCGTAAAATTTCTACTGTTTTGTTAAATGGTAATTCACTTATTGTTCTAATTGTTCCGTTTACTGCCAAGACACTGTAAACATATTATTATTATTATTATTATTATTATTATTATTATTATTATTATTATTATTAACATGAGTCACATCGTATTTGCATTTTGTTTGCATTTAGCTATTGTGATCATCAATCCAAATTATTTGTGAATTAAACTTCCTCGCCTTTCAGTTCAATCAAAGTGGATTTATGCATCTCTTTGCCTATGCTTTACAGTGACTCACAAATGCATTTATTTACTTTGATTCATTTATTAATTTATTTGAATTTTATGTAAATAGGATGTCCCTTGAGAATAAAGTATCTAAGTAATTAATCACTAAGTTAGAGTTACATATTTTCTTACCAAGGTCCTTCAGAGAAATTAGATAAAGAGATACTAAGATAGAAAATGAAACAAAAATATTCAGAAATAAATAAATAAATGGGATAATCACACTAGGCACAGAACACATACAAAATATACAAAAAATACTGTAAGGAGATAAGTCACAGAAGGAATAGCTGTCTATAAAATCACCCCCACAGCTTCTAACGTCCTCATAAATTCTGTTCTTCTCAATTTCCTTCCTCATCTCTTTGTCCCAAGAGGCAAATGGTCTTCATATCATCCAATCTGTATTCATACATTAGTAGTGTTTTTATTTCATATTGATGCTCAGAGCAACTTTATGTGAGGAGATGCTGGTGGTGGGACCCCTGAACCATGACCAACTCAATTTGTGTGAAGATAGTCCTTGGAAGGTGGGTGAGGGTTGTGTCCCAAAAATAGAAAGAAAAAGACATGCCAAGTTGTGGCTGGAGTAAAGAAGCGAGGGGTGACTTTGAGAAGAAGCAGAGGAGGATGGGTAGATGGGTAGCCCTTAGCTCTTTCCATCCCTACGGAGATGTATGTGTGTGTGTGTGGGTGCACCTACCCGTGTGCATCGGCATGTCGTCCTGAGGCGTAGTTCTTGTTAGGGTTATTAGGGAAGATGTTTGGTACTAATCAGTGGAGGACTACGGGGACCTCCACTAAACGGTCTCATCATCAGAGAGCCCCAGCGGTGATAAATCTAGCCCCAAGCATCCAGAGGGGCTTCAGGTACTAAGCCTGTGTCTGTGCTTGTTCCGCTACTATGTAGGACTGTGTAAATCAATAAACCAGGATCAGAATATGGGATTTTCTAATAGACAGTTTAATTAACTACTCTTTTATCACTTGCAAGGTGTTAGTTTATTCACATAAATATTATTGCATTGCTGATTTTTTATTTATTGTTCTTGTGTTAGCATCAGCCTTTATTTCAGAGTAAATTAACCCTGTAAAGCCTGAACCATTAAATCATTGACAGAAAATTCCAGCTCTTTGAAACTGAAGCCTTTATTAGTCCTTTTGAACAACAAATTTTTTTTTTTTTCAAATATCAATTTCAATGTATGATTTTAAATTTTGTATCATATTTGATACATCAGGTCTCAATGCTCAAAAATTATTATTTTTGAACAAACAAAAACATTATATAATGCAATAACATGTCTAACAAATTGGTAATTCCTTTGCAAAATTGGCAAAGTTCTACCTCCTGACAATCTTGTAGTGTCACTGGAGAGGCCTCTGGTGAATGAATTCCTCACCCCTGGTGGATTATCTGTGTATTGCATGTATCTAATTGTATACATCAGGTTTTTCAAGACAAGAAATATCACGCTGATCATGTGGAGGGCTTCAAAACTCATGTTTCAAATATGATACGTTCGATGTTATAGGGTTAAAAGCTGCTGAAAAAATAGACAAGAAATACATGTATCCTTGGCAAAAAAAAAAAAAACAACCCTCATCTATGTTAAAGCTATAAATGATAATGAATTTGATTAATTCTAATGCAAGTGCAACCAAAAATGAATTAATTTGCCATGGAAAACAATTGAAAACACATCTTAACTGTGTAAAAATTCAACCCAGACTTCTTCACCGGAAAGTTTTTCCACTGTGTTCTGTTTTGTTCCGTTCTCTTTCTTTTATCTTTCTTGTTTTACTGTCCTCCAACATCACTTTTCACTCCATTTTTACATCCCTCTGCTCCAGTCTATTATCTAGCCCGAGGCAAGCAGACGTGTGATGTTAAGGCACTAACTACAGAGTGTAGGACACACACAGCAAAGCGAAACCTTCATGTGTGAAATGAGATCCCCGTACAATCAGTGGGAGTCGCAGCCATAAAGTCTACCAAGTCTTTCAGCTTTAAGGTATCCTCCACCAAATCGCACAAATCCTCTCACTTAATGATTGTGTAGGGTTTTTTTGTTTTTTTTTTTCTTTTAACAATTGTGTTTCTCCTCCTCTTCACAGATAAACCCACTCCAAGACACCCACAGATGAAGCCACATTGAGTATTTTACACCAAATAATTTTAACTTTTCACTTCTGCGACAAGGAAATATATATATATTGAATGTAAAATTACAAAATATATCACTAGAATTATATCTAACCCATATCAGCAAGCAATGAATTCCATTATATTTGTCAAGTGCAATAGAATTTTAGCCCCCAAGGCCTCCTCTGTGTGTATATCTCATTCCCCTTGCATTTATCCAGCATAAATCTTGAATAGTAATAGGATATAAGATATGAATATAGGCTACCTTATTCTCTGTGCTTATGACATATAACTAGGCTGAAATATGTTTGTATGCAAACACAGACAGACAAGAGACTGTGATGGGAGATGTGGGATTTCAACAGCCCTTCTTCTCTGTGATGGATGGATACTTCACCACTACCCAGATGGAGAAAGACAGATAGAAGGAGGCGGCGAGGACACTCAGAGTACCACGGGGATGAAGGAAAAAAAGGGGAGAATTGAGGGCAAATCACATAAAAGATAAAAAATTATGACTCTGCCGGAACAAATAAAGTTAGAGGAGATCAGGGACAGCCAATGAAGATGGTGTTCCCAGACCTGGGAGAGAAAATATTGAGAAATGTCGACAGAAAACTAAAATCAGAGGTGAAGAGGTGAGAATCATCACCTCCATTCAAAGACAGGTAACTTAACTAAGCAGCTAATGTGGCTTCAGATTGGTTCATAAATTGATATTTTTGACAAGTCATCAGAAAAATGCTTTCATTGTATATTTCTGCACACATTTGTGAACCAAAAATTCAATTAAATATCAATAATTCTATGTATTTGTATATCACACAGGTGTCAAATATGTGGCCCAGGGGCCAAAACCGGCCCGCCAAAGGCTCCAATCTGGCCTGCGGGATGAATTTGTGAAATGCAATAACTACACTGAAGATATTAACAATCAAAGATGTTCGATCTAAAGTGGGTCAGACCAGTAAAATACTAACATAATAACCTATAAATAATGAAAAAAAGCAAATTTTTTCTTTATTGTTAGTGTCAAAAAAGTAAAGTTACACAAAAATGTTTACATTTGCAGACTGGCTTTTCACAAAAAATCTGAAATGTCTTAAGAGAAGTATGTGGTATTTTAACAATATTCTGCCTGTTTTCTAATGTTTTGTGTGTTTGTAAATCCACTGTGATCTGTAAGTTGTGATGCACATGTATAAATAATAAACTGAGGTGTAATATTGTTAAAATTACACTTATTTTTCTTAAGAATTTTCAGGTTGTTCATATTTGTTCATGTTACGCTCAAGTACGGTTCGTAGATGGAAACATTTTAATTACGGAATTTTACTTTTTTCACTCAAAAACATAGAGAAAACTTTGGAGTTGATATTATTTCTAAGTTCATATCCTATTATTCACTTCTTTTTTTCTTTTTTTTTGCAAAATTATACTTTGTTTTAGTGTAAATACGTGAAAATATTTGCATTTACAAACAGAAAAAATTTGGAGCTGTCATTATTTATATGTTATTATGATAGTATTTTACTGGTCCGGCCCACTTTAGATCATATTAGGCTGTACGTGGCCCCTGAACTAAAATGAGTTTGACACCCCTGGTCTATCAGTTCTATAAATTTACCCTTAAATCAAGATTAAAAACAATATTTATTGCAATGTACCCACCATGTAGGTAAAGAAACATCTAAATTCAGTGTCCCAATCCTTTTGTCTACACAGTTTACCTAAAATATGCTAAAAAAAAAAATATGACTAATTGTGTGAGATTATACATATTTTGTAGGGGAATCTGCTTATTTTCTTTGTCAGTCACTGAGATGGAGAGGAAAGCAACCTATCACTTACAAGGCGTTAGTTTATCCACATAAATATTATTGAATTGCTGGCTTTTTTTGAATTGTTCTTGTGTTAGCATCAGCCTTTATTTTAGTGTAGATTAACCCTGTAAAGTCTGAACTATTTAATCATTGACAGAAAATTCCAGTTCTTTGAAACTGGAGCCTTTATTGGTCCTTCTGAACAACCAAAAAAATATTTTTTTTTCAAATATCAATTTCAATGTATGATTTTAAATTTTGTATCATATTTGATTCATCAGGTCTCAATGCTCAAATATTATTATTTTTGAACAAACAAAAACATAATAGAATGCAAACATGTCTAACAAACTGATAATTCCTTTTAAAAATTGGCACAGTTCTGACTATTATTTTGACAAGTCATCAGAAAAATGCTTTCATTGTATGTTTCTGCACACATTTGTGAACCAAAAATTCAATTCAATTTCAATAATTCTATGCATTTGTATATCAGTGCTATAAATTTACCCTTAAATCAAGATTAAAAACAATATTTATTGCAATGTACTCACCATGTAGGTAAAGAAACATCTAAATTCAGTGTCCCAATCCTTTTGTCGATACAGTGTAGCTAAAATATCCTAAAAAATATGACTAATTGTGCGAGATTATATATATTTGGTAGGGGAATCTGCTTATTTTCTTTGTCAATTGGTAAGATGGAGAGGAAAGCAGCCTTGTCCAAGAACATGGAGAGGTTTGTCTTTTTTATATATAATGCAGTTAGTTGTAAAAAACCAAATAAGTGTGTGAATTGCCAAACATTTGGATGTGGTGTATCATACGTACACTGGAGACAGGAAAAATGCTTTCATTGTATGTTTCTGCACACATTTGTTAACCAAAACTTCAATTAAATATCAATAATTCTATGCATTTGTATATCATTTCTATAAATTTACACATAAATCAAGATTAAAAACAATATTTATTGCAATGTACCCACCATGTCGGTAAAGAAACATCTAAATTCAGTGTCCCAATCCTTTTGTCTATACAGTGTAGCTAAAAATATGCTAAAAATATGACTACTAGTATGAGATTATACATATTTTGTAAAGGAATCTGCTTATTTTCTTTGTCATTGGCTAAGATGGAGAGGAAAGCAACCTTGTCCAAGAACATGGAGCGGTTTGTCCTCTTTTAAAATAATGCAGTTAGTTGTAAAAAACCAAATAAGTGTGTGAACTGCCAAACATTTGGATGTGGTGTATGGTGCGTACACTGGAGACGGGACATATGGAAGACAGCAGGTGGAAGAGATGGAAGGACGGGAGGAAGCATGAAGACGGGATGATATCAGCAGGGGTGGGAGAGGGTTGGGAGTTTGGGGATGGTCTAATAAATCGACTGAGTGACTCCACTCATTTCTGCCCGTGGGACGAATCCTGTCACACTCACCGGCGCAGCGCAGCATCAGGGAATTGTGGGTAATGAGAGATTATTTCTCCCCTGTAGTGTTTGCTCATCATCATTGCCATCCCTAACCTCCCAAGACTCCCACAAGCAGAAGACGAACGCACACACAGATTGAACACACTCACGCAGATTAAGATGCAGGTGCAGCTCAGTGTAGACAGTCTAACACACACACACACACACACATATGCTGCACAGTGCCGGTGGTTTTGTGAGTAAGGTCAAACAGCAACGTGTTATTGTTTAAATCTGCTGCTGGCGCCAATTTTGGATGTCACAGTCAGCGAGGCAGACTCCCACACGGTTCAATGACACTGTGTTTTATCCACAGGTCCTTTTTGCCCGAGGAGGTCAATCTGTCTACGGGTAGATCCTACATGCATCAAACCAGAACCCTCTTCTGTGTCTCCGGTCTGTGGTCCTCCTCGCCCTGGGGCCAGGCTGTGACCACAAGAAGTAGGCTGGTGGTCCCAGCAGGAGGCCAGGCTCAGACACACATTAGCATGAGGGAATTAGAGTCATTACGACTGGAAGGGCAACAGAGGACGAGTCCTTCGCTCTGCAACGGAGGAAGGAGGTTTGGGAAGTTTGTAAGATCACAAAAAGTTGTAACCCTTATTAATCATGCAGACAAACAGATACACAATATGCATTAACGTGGAAGTAAGTATAGGGTTACAAACAGAGGATGTAGCACAAATTCCTCATTGTGAATACTGTGTTGGGTTTAAGGTGTCACTGCAAAAAAGGTCTGTACAAAAATAAGAAAATTAAACTCATTATTGGGTTCCAACCTTTTTTGGCTCGTGACCCCATTTTAACATCACAAATTTCTGATGACTCCATACATTCAAAACGGAGAAATTTTTTTGCAAAAAATTAATTTGTTTTTGATCATGTAATAGTTTGCTATACTATGTTGCAAATAAACGTTAATTTTAGACGACATTTAGTCTATATAATGTATATTATTATGGACGGAGGCAGAAAAGCCAGGTGTAGATTACTGCACAAAGTGAGAATTTTATTTTCCTTGGTCAGGATATGTACAGTCAGTCCAGCTTGGATTTACAAGGCTGACCATTAATACTGAACAAACAAGAACTCAAACTATGAATTATGAAAGAGCTGCAGCATCTGAAACTGACCACAATGAACATTTGAAAGTCACATGATTGGGTCAATCAAGATATGCCCTCTCAGATATTATATCCTGCATTTTATTTGAACTTGATTTTAAGTGTGCGGTGTTTTAATTATAATGAAATATATATTGAATCATTAAAAAAAATTTACTAGTAATTTTTTTTCAATTACTAGAAATTTCAGGCGTTCCTATTTGAATTCTAGGTGATCCCACATGGGGTCACGACCCCAAGCAAAATTGCTTTGGGGTTTGATAACTCACTTTGTGTGTGCTAAATTAATATATTTACATTTTCTCCTCCCAGCACACACACAACTGCGTATAAATGCCCCAAATTGCATATTCATTGTGGCAAATGTACTAACTGGATGCAGACGTGCTACTTTGCACCTTTGAAAGACGCAACCCTTATTGCACACTGTTAGTAAATCAGTTTGTACATTTTTTTTTGCGTGTGCAATGAGTTTGCATACGTTTTAAGACACGCAAACCTTTGATAGATCCGGCCCTAAATCTTACCAAAAATCTTTATTCAAGCAAAAAAAAAAAACTCTGCCAATGGAACAAGTGAAAACTAGAAAAGCACTCGGAGAGCGCAGACCTCTGCCAAGGCAGATCAGTGCCCCCCCCACCCACCACCAAAATTTAATAATTTGTTCCTTGTGCCAGTATCAACATTTCCTGAAATTTTCATCCAAATCTGTCCATAACTTTTTGAGTTATCTTGCACACGGACAGTAAGACAGATAAACAAACAAACAAACAAACAAACAAACAAACAAACCAACGCCGGCAAAAACATAACCTCCTTGGCGGAGGTAATTATCTTCGTAAGATTTCTTGAAATATTTTGTAGATCTATTTTCTGAAAGTAAGTTCTTATATCTCACTGAAAAGTTCCTCTTTAGGTGATTATGTCTTATTTTAAGTGTGATGAGATATTTGGACTAGAAATGAGAAAAATACGCTTGGTAGGATTTGGATTATTGCAGTGAAGGCAAAACTGTAAAAAATTTCTTGAAGGCAAACAGTTTCTGTGTCCTCCATACTCACCCCAAACAATGTAGCTTGTTTTGTTATGAAAAATGCTTAAAATTAGTTGTAATATCTAAGTGGGGTAGCTCAAGGTGAAAATTCTTGGAACAAGTCAAATAATCTCAAAAAGAATAAGTCGCAATAAGTATATAAATCTTAAAAAAAAAGGTAAATATTCCAAATTCTAGTCGGATATTCTTTTTTTTGCAGTGCACATTAAAAAGGAAAGTCTGACATATCTGTTGTTCCAATTAGACTAATTTGTAATATGAATTCTAAGTTTTCATTTTGGGTCTGTGTGATAAGTTGCCTGCTGGGATCACAAATATAACCCACGGAGCAAAACAAACAGCAATTTGAGAAAACAAAAGTGCTTGGAAGGAAAAAAAAGTCATTACCAGTTAAAAAAAAAAAAGACTGTTTTAGTAAAAGCACCACAATTAACAAAGAAAATATGTCAAAAGCAAAATATCCAGGCAAATACAGAAAGACCACAATCCATGAAAGCACAACAAATGATTTGATCGACTTGAGATTTATTTGCAGTCTTAATAACATGGAGTTCAAGCGTGGCATTTTTATTTATTTATTGCCAAAACAGCTTGTCAAAAATATGGGCACAAACACTGTATTTTACTGTGAGACTGAGCCGAGCAGGAAATGACTCTCCTTTTTATCATCATGTGCTCAATTCAGTATTCATGCATAAAAATGAAAAATGACATATTTGGATATAGGCTTTAATTCCTGTTGCAGATAACGTGAATATATTCTATGTTTGTTTAAAGCAGGCATCAGATTGAGCGTATCCAAAATATGTCCCACGTTTTCCTAATTTTTCCTAATTTGCTGTGGATGTTAAGAATCCACATTTCCGACCATGTCCAGTTTTTTTGTTTTAAACCAAATTCTCCCTCAGATTAACCTCCATAAGTAGGAGCCGTATCTCTCAAGTGGATTCTTTTCCAATCAAAATGACCTCAGCTTTGAGCCTCCATCATTTCATTAACTCGTACCGGGCATCCAGAATGGTTTTCATTATCTTTACACGTGCAGAGTGTTGCGCTAAATCCGTAGGATGGGCTGAGTAATTATCTGCTTTTTAAACAAGGTCAGCACGGTGACTCTGAGGCGGCTGAATATCCACTGGTCACTTTGTTAACAGTCAGACTATTTGGGAACAGGCTGTCGGACACGTAGGAAGTTCTTTCCTTTGTCTGGTCTTTGCAATTAAAAGTCTCATTTCCATTTAGAAATGTGCAATAATGGCAAGAACAATTAAAACTGAATATGTGAGATCACTCAGATAATGAAGAAGCAGAAGCGTGATGCTTTGGTTAAAGAGAAAAAAAAAAAAAATCATTGCAATACGTTTTTGTTTCTTTTTGTTTTTTTTCCTGTGGTGCTAAATGGAAATTCTTTTTCCATTAACTTACAAATGAGTGTTTTTTTGCTCATTAGAGCTCCGACGCAAAGCAAATGAACCTACAATGTTGTTTAAAATGATTTGAACGTCGAGATTCGTGTTGTACTTTTGAATTACAGCCAAGTTTACGTATAACGGTGCAGTATATATGACACTGACTAAAAATCAATTCATATTGCATCATGCTTGAAGATGCACTAATGGTTCTTTAATTAGACTTTAATGTCTGTGGACCCCTCCCCCATCACTGACACACTGTAAACACAGTTGTAGTCATGGGGAAGATTCCACCTTTCTGCAAAAATTATATGCAATGAACAGAGAGGGTGTGTGTGAAGTGATGGAAGTTTAATATTTCAGTTATTTGAGGTCATTGCAATCATTCTATGCATTTTTTCACCATGTACTGTGTAAAAGTCTTAGCTCACTTCTAGCTTTGTTGTTTTTGCAGGGTTGGAATGAACATAAATACTAATTTCTTATTTTCTATTCTTCAGATACAACAAGAAACTATGGGAAATGTGTGCACATCCTTAAAATATACGCACAAAACTGAACTAAATGGGTTCTAAAGGTTAAAGTCACTATTTAGTGTGACCTCTCACCCCATGACAAGAAGCAGCACAAACAAATAGAAACATCTGACATGTGGTGAATGGCACCTGGTGTAAAACATCAGAAAATTAATGCAATAAATTCCATGTTGTGTGAAGAAAAGTGCTGAAGACATGTTAAGGATAAAGGGAGGTCACACTAAATATACTTTGGTTTACAGAAACTGTTCAATTTGTGGGTTGTTTTGCTGATTTTGTTGATTATTTTGTTCATTTTGTGATTCATTCGTTCATTTTGTTGTTGGGTTTTTTGTTATTTTGTTCCTTTTGTTGATTATTTAACTAATCTTGTTGATTTTGGTCATTTTGTGATTGATTTGTTAATTTTTTTTTTTAGGTTTTTTTTTGCTAATTTTGTTGATTATTGAATTCATCTTGTTGAGGATTTTGGTCATTTTGTTGATTATTTTGTTCATTTTGTGGTTAATTTGTTAATTTTTTTTTTTTTTTAATTTTGGGAATTTTCTTGATAATTTAATTCATCTTTTTTTGAGGATTTTGGTCATTTTGTTGATTATTTTGTTCAGTTTGTGATTATTTTGTAATTTTTCTTAGTTTTTATGGGTATTTTGTTAATTTTGTTGATTATTTCATTCATCTTGTTGAGGATTTTGGTCATTTTGTGATTGGTTTGTTAATTTTGTTTGGTGTTTTTTTGGTTATTTTGTTAATTTTGTTGATTATTTAATTCATCTTGTTGAGGATTTTGATCATTTTGTTGATTTTTTTGTTCATTTTGTGATTGATTTGTTAATTTTGTTTGGTGTTTTTTGGTTATTTTGTTAATTTTGTTTATTATTTAATTCATCTTGAGGATTTTGGTCATTTTGTTGATCATTTTGTTCATTTTGTGATTCATTTGCTAATTTTGTTTAGTGTTTTTTGGTTATTTTGTTCATTTTGTTGATTATTTAATTCATCTTGTTGAGGATTTTGGTCATTTTGTGATTGGTTTGTTAATTTTGTTTGGTGTTTTTTTTGGTTATTTTGTTAATTTTGTTGATTATTTAATTCATCTTGTTGAGGATTTTGATCATTTTGTTGATTTTTTTGTTCATTTTGTGATTGATTTGTTAATTTTGTTTGGTGTTTTTTGGTTATTTTGTTAATTTTGTTAATTATTTAATTCATCTTGAGGATTTTGGTCATTTTGTTGATCATTTTGTTCATTTTGTGATTCATTTGCTAATTTTGTTTAGTGTTTTTTGGTTATTTTGTTCATTTTGTTGATTATTTAATTCATCTTGTTGAGGATTTTGGTCATTTTGTGAATGGTTTGTTAATTTTGTTTGGTGTTTTTTGGTTATTTTGTTAATTTTGTTGATTATTTAATTCATCTTGTTGAGGATTTTGATCATTTTGTTGATTTTTTTGTTCATTTTGTGATTGATTTGTTAATTTTGTTTGGTGTTTTTTGGTTATTTTGTTAATTTTGTTTATTATTTAATTCATCTTGAGGATTTTGGTCATTTTGTTGATCATTTTGTTCATTTTGTGATTCATTTGCTAATTTTGTTTAGTGTTTTTTGGTTATTTTGTTAATTTTGCTGATTATTTAATTCATCATGAGGATTTTGTTTATTTTGTTGATTATTTTGTTCATTTTGTTGATTATATAATTCATCTTGTTGAGGATTTTGGACATTTTGTTGGTTATTTTGTTCATTTTGTGATTAATTTGTTAATTTTGGGGGGGGGGTTTTGGGTTATTTTGTTAATTTTGTTGACTCTTTAATTCATGTTGTTGATGGTTTTGGTCACTTTTACTCTTTTTCTTTTGTTTTTTCCCAGACACTTTTTGTTTTTCCTGCTGTACATACTTCACTTATATCCAGATTGGATCTTAATACAGAGACTGAGAAATGTCTATGTGCGGTCATTATAATTTTTGCTAATGCTGGCATAAGACTTTCTCACAGTACTGCATGTCAGACCTACAAGTTTTCAAATCATGCATAACAGTGAAAATATGCCATTACTATGAATAAAATCATTAAATATGAAAATATGACATAGTAAAGTCTGTCATGGCATTGTTTTGTCATTGTCATTTTCTACCAGAGCTTCATCTCTATCATCATCACCATCGTTATCATCATCATCATGTCATCCAGAGGGCCATCCCATGCAGGTGTGTGTTCCTATACAGTCTCTCTGGGGTAAAAGAACAATAGCAACCACCCCACAAAACTCATGATGCTGCAGTCTGCTTAATGCGAGATAACATTATGAACAGCGCTCAGCAGTATCTCACACCTGCCTCATCAGGGGAGCAGGGTAAACGGAGGAGAAGATAGAGCTTTTAATTAGAAAAATAAAGATTTGCAAGATTGTGATTTTCTGTAATGAAAGGAAATTTGAGTGTTGTAGCTCACCATAGCTTTGGTGTCTCTAAACTTTGGTTGGACTTTTTTTTTTTTTAGCTCAGAGACTCCGATCTGGGACACATGCTTTTGTGACCTGTTTTTTTGGTTTCACTGGGAGTTATCCCCCAAACCCCTTCAAGAGAATAAACTTCCTTCTGAAATGTGTCTGTGATCTCAAGTTGGTGAAGTTTTATTCTTATTAAGTGGGTGAAATTTCTTTTAGATCTAAAACACTGGAGGTGCATGGTCTCCTCATTCTTTGAGGGGTTCTGCAGCTGGAAAAGTAAACAATTTTCTGTCTCTTGCTTTCATTTCTGCCCCTTCCCATCTCCTCTCTCTCTTTCCTCAGTTTTTAACATCTACTCATAATCAGTTCTTTGCCTCATTAAGGAGCAGAAGAGCAGAGAGGCACAGGCTGCTCCAGATGTTTGTTGGAAAGCCCTGCAGGTCCAGTGTCTGTGTCAGAGAACTTCTGTCTGTTGTAATGCATGCCTTGCGGATCTCTGCAGGAGTGTGTGTGTGTGTGTGTGTGTGTGTGTGTGTGTGTATATGACACCACTATAAAACCCTGCTGTTGATACTTCCTGCGCCGTCTCAGGGCATCACTCTGAGTGTTCCACTGCCCCACTTTCAAAGCAAGCAGAGTCAGTTAAGAGACAAGATTTCCTCAGTGAGAACACTAGATGGTGATGTGCACCTGCTCTGCCATTTCTGCATGACTTCATCATTCATCTGGAGGACTGCTGATATGGTCCGACTGAGCCGTCTGTCAGGTCTAACTGACAGGACGAGATGTTCAGGTCAAAGTAGAATTTTCAGTGATTGATAGTGTTTGAAAGTATATCTCAAAACTTCTGCACTTCAGCTTGTTCACCATTTTGATACTCGATGCAACTGACTCCAAACTGGCCATTTATTTTTATTGTTTTTTTTTTTATTTATTTATTTCGAATATGGAAATGGTGCAACCGTCTGGATTGCTACTAATTGACTTCTTTGCACAACATAATATAGAAATGAAATTCAAGGAAGCAAAAAATAATAATACATACAAAAAAAGAAAAAAACAAAAAGAGTTCTATTTATATATTTTTTTTATGTTTTAATGCTGCTGTAGTTTATAGTCTTTTGAGTCACTATATAAACCAGTGTTTTTCAACCTTGGGTTCGGGATCCCATGTGGGGTCACCTGGATTTTAAATGGGGTCACCTGAAATTTCTAGTTATTGATAAAAATAAAAATAAAATTACTAATAAAAAATGTATGGTGAGTTGACAGAGACAATCCCAATCCATAAAAGACATGACAAACTGTGAAGCTGAAACTGAAGCACTGTGGAACTGTTTATCTGTCAAATGTTCATTGTGGTCGGTTTCAGATGCTGCAGCTCTTTCATAATTCATAGTTTGAGTTCTTGTTTGTTCAGTATTAATTGTCAGCCTTGTAAATCCAAGCTGGACTGACTGTACATATCCTGACCAAGGAAAATAAAATTCTCACTTTGTGCAGTAATCTACACCTGGCTTTTCTGCCTCCGTTCATAATAATATACAATATATAGACTAAATGTTGGCTAAAATTAACATTTATTTGCAACATGGTATAGTAAGCTATTACATGATCAGACACAAATTAATTGTAGCAAATTTTGAATGTCTGGGGTCACCAGAAATATATGATGTTAAAATTGGGTCACAAACCAATAAATGTAGGGAAGCACTGATAAAAACATACCTAAAAACATTGGACTAAAAGCCGAAAAAGTGGCACCATTGTATAATTCAGAAATAAGTACAATCTGTTATGGTTTTTGAGAATTGTATTTTATTTTTTTCATTAATGAATTTGATATTTCAGTCTGTGAAAGATCCTATACCAGAAATATTCGGTCAAATGATCTTAAAATCTAACAATAAGATAAAGAAACCACCACCATGAGGAGCTGTAAGTGGAGACTGCAAATTAGTACCATGCAAAACTGCTTTTGGTCAGTCCTCTTTATCAGTTCTTACATCTGAAGTATAATTAGAAATAAGTATATGAGTAATTTAACCTCCTGAGACCATACAGTGAGTTATTTTGTCTTCATTTTTTGCCCAATCAATGAAAAAACTATTTGATTGGGCAAAACATCCACAATTACTGATCATGTTCTGATTCAAGTGGTCTGAGATGAGATAAGAATTCTACTCTATTCAATGGACTGTGTTGCTTTTTGGGCCATGGAAAGGCCCATCATAGGGGGTTATATTCATATTTGACAGCTGCATTTACTGATCACTGTTGAAATTTCCTTAGATATGACTATTGCACTACTCTGGTTTATGAAAAAATAAAGGAAGGTCCGCACAACCTGTGAGCTCACAGGTTGTGCGGACCTTCCTTTATTTTTTCATGGTTTAATTTTTTGTGATCCTGCACACCTCTTATTTTGGATGTCCATGTCGTTTACCTTTTTTCATGACTACTCTGGTTTAACCCAGAGGCTTTAAACAACATCACATCATCTACAGTATTATTTGGACTTCAACAAGAGAAAGAAGATGTTCATTTTTTACTATTTCCCCATTGATTTTAGCTCTAAACACCCAACAAATAAACAGAAAGGATGTCTCAACCATGTACATTTTCTAAATAAATAATAAAATGCATATTCGTACTTAGACAGAAACATCTGTCTTTTAAAGACACAGTCCAAATGTGTCTGTACGTTCTTGTGCAACTTATTTCACTTCAAAATGTTGCCCCACTTCCACGGCTGCTAGTCACATTATCATCTTGCGCTTTAATAATTCATGCTCTGTTTGTGGAATCAAAGCGAATGAAACATGATGAGATTGTAACTCACTCCCCAAGGTCTCATCATGTCACACAGTCATAAGTGTCAGCACCGGGGACAGCAGCAGGAAAAGAAATTAATAATATATCTTCCTGTTATAGCGGGATTCCTAAAGATTTACCTCTGTCACCAAAGGGGGGGGGGGGGGGGGGGGGGGGGGTAAAGCAGGGTTACTTCCTGACTCAGGCATCGACGGAACTTTCTTGATGAACCTTGTTTCACTTTTGTTGGTTTATTTACTGAAGTATTAATCCCAGAATTAAGTGTTCACCCTACTTTGAATTGCATTTATGGACATATAAGCTAAATTTCTGTGGAAAAAGGTGTACCTTCTGTATGAAAGGTATCTGGATTGTTGAGACAGTAGATGGGATAATAAGTTTTCTAAATAAATACCAGAACATAAAACATTATAAAGTGATGTATTAAATAAATAATACATAAATATCACTTTGAGCAATTTTTTTTTATTCATCAATCATTCATTTTTTCATTAATTTATTTGTCACATTATTCATATAAACTGATTGAATTAACAGAAAACAATATACTTGGGATTGTGTCCATCTTTATGAGATAATAAAATAAGGACAAAATACTGAAACATGTCATTGTTCTCACCAACAGGTGGCAGCAAAATGCTCATCTCAGTCAATCAGAAACCTTCAGTCAAAGATCTGTATTGATTTAAGTGCATGACACCAAAGAATAGTGGCAAGAAAGCAAATGTCAATAATAAAAGTACATAAATAACACATTTACAAGATATTTTCTCTGGTGTTCTTTACATTTTCCTTGTTACACCTTTATCTGAAGAAGAAATTAATAAGTTAATGGTTTTGAAAAGAGTTTGATGTCTAAAGATGACTTATAAAATGAAGTTATTTGCTAATGTATAGAATTTAAAACTGTTTTTTAATCATCTGAAAGTAGCCTGTCTTAGAATATTACACACCAACATAAGGTAGAGACAGAATAAATACGAATAAATGAGCTTAGTTGGATTAAAACATTTAAATCTTAAAATAGGCAGACATTAAATTATTATGTAAGCTTAATTAATTGTATTTTTTTTGTTCATGACTGGAAAACATCTTTACACAGACCTGAAATAAATAGTTGATTCAGATAAAAATCAATAAATACATGAAAAACAGACTTCAAGTGTCAAGGTTATCTTCATGGAAAAATGGGCTATGGCTAATTCCAAGCTCTGATAGTCATATATGCTGAGAATTATGAGATTTTAATGTGACACAGATATCTATAATGAGAAAAAAAAACTTTTTTCTGGTGCCCACAGTGGGAACAGAACTCTTACTGGCATGGCAAAGCTCGCTGAAGTCCAGTGCACCATGCAGGCCCTTCCCTAGTGGGCGTGCGTAAATGTCCCCAGCCCTCTCTAAATATAACTCCCCTCCAAAACAGAAAGAAACCGAGGAGGGAAAAGAATACCAACCCAATCAGAAGCTGGAAGCTGTCTGAAAAGTTGTCAGAGAATACTTTTTTTTTTTTTTTTTTGGATACAGTCCCATACCGATTTGATCCATTCCGCGGCCCCCGGCGGTGCTGGTGGAGCGCACAGCTGGAGGCGCATTGTCTGTATGCAAACTGGACGACATGGCCATTGTATGCGTTTGGGCATATATGGAGGCACTGATGACGCCAAGGATACAACCCGTCTGAAGTCTCAGGAAGAGTCTCCCTCGCCTGTGTTGGACGCGTTTCTCTCATCCGAGTTCCTTCTCTGTGTCGTCTGTCGCTATGAGTTGCCTGGATGTGATGTACCACCAAAGCTATGGCGCACACTACCTCCCTGCAACGGCGTACAAACCGACGTACTATAACCACCAGCAACAACAGGTGAGATGATCCAAACCGATTATGTAGCTGTAGATACTCTAAGAAAAGTTTCCAGTACATACATTTAGATATGAAGTGTGCGTAAAAGTTGGAGGATGCGCGTTTAATGGTGACGTCTAATCTATTTGCGTTTCATTTCAAAACACTTTTTCCTTCATTGCTTTTTTTTTGCTCAGGACTCCATTCATCTCTCCATCTAACATCTAACCCACCGCACGCAGTCATCACTTTTAAATGATTAAATTCCACTCTGAAGGTTGGCATTCAGCTCAGGTCAGGCGTAATGACACCGAACTATTAATCCTGCGGTCAAATGGTGATGTAATGACAGCCAGTCAGTCACTGAGGAATGTGTGTGAGGCACATTCAGCTTTACAAATACTTGGAATGTGGTATGGGAAAAACAAACACATTTTTAGTTCCCCTGACTCCTAATCCACTCAATAACCACTTGTTTAAAAGTGTAATTTCTGTTTTATCTATGACAACTTAAGTTAAATTGTTATTAGAGAGGTTGAAATACTCATGTTAACCACCAACAACTGCACTGTAAGCCCGGATAAGTAGAGTTTACTCAAAAAATTTGAGGCAAGTGATTGCACTTAAATGATTTGAGTAATGATCGACTAATCAGTTGGTTTAAGTAGGTTCAACTTTAATGCTAAAAGTAAGTAGAAAACACTAAAAGACAAGTTATTTGTACTTTAAATCTGTTGTAAAATCAACCCCACTATCCAACCATTCAACTCAGCATTTTAGGTTATACTGACTAATCTTCTCAATTGCAGCCAGATTAAGTTATCATTGACTAAACAACCTCTTTTTAAGTTAATCAAACTCAAATTCCTGACCAGTATAGTTAAGACATTATTCAGCTAACACCAATATTGCATGAATGGAAGTCAGCATTGTATCATTTACCAGAATGAGAAATGCTTTTAATTTGACAATGTATTGAAGTAAGTGTTGTACAATAACAGTTTTGGATGAACAGGAAAGCCATTGTTCTTCCTCTGGCTCTGACTCATGGTGCAGCTCTACAAAAATACAAAAACAAACACAAAAAGGCCAATAAACACTGACATACACACATTAAATCCAAATTAACACTAACACCACAACCCCGCTAAACCCCTGCACAGAAAAACAACACATTTTCAACAACATGCCCAATACCCACAATGCAATGCAAAGATAAAAAGGTGTGGTCATGACTAAAACTTCGTGATTTAATTCCATTCAACTTAAACTTTTTCGTACTTTCGACTATGTCTACAAATTAGTAGAATACACTGAACATTTTATAGTAACATCACAAAACTTAAATCATTTAAGTGCATTGTAATTAAAGCATTTTAGTAAATACAAATTCCGGGCTTACAGTGTGTATAATTTCACAATAGAAAGTATCATGTAGGTTCTTCCCAGTTGTATATTGTGTCTTTTTTTTGTTATTTTTGTTCATGCTGGGAGTTAAACTCTTTCTGTATCTTTCACTTGGACCAGAGGAAGCTGAGTGTTTACAGTAAGATGCAGGAGTGTATGGAGCAACAGCCCGGAGGAGGAAGAGGGATGCTGCACCGGGACCAGGGCCTTCGTCAGGGTCTCGGAACAGAGTCGGTCCACAGACCCACATCCGATTCAGACCAGAAGGACATTACTCAACCGGAAGACGCAGAATACTTTGGCTCCCAGTGTGTTGTGTTCTACTACTTTAAAGGCAAAAGTAACGATGTGGTGGATGAACACTTTTCCCGGGCTCTCAGTCAGTCCAGCAGCTTCAACAGTGAGACTAAGCCAATCAGAGTGACCCAGTCGCCTGCAACAACCGCTTCAGGAGTGTGGAAAGGTGAGTGAGGCGACTAATCCAATCCAGATCCAACCAATTGATTTTGTTTTTAGATCTAAGGAACGTTTCAAGCCTGTCTTGACGTCTTTGTGTTTATTTCAGATGGCGTGCCACTTTCTGAGGGTCAGAGCAGCTCATCTTGGAACACCGCTTGTACATCCCAGGCAGTCCCAGTCCACCCTGACTTCTCCACCAGCCCCGTCCCCTTCAACCACCCAGACGGAGCTCTATGGGCCGGTCATGTGTTCTCCCAGCCCCCGACTACCCTCCCGGAGAGTTGGCCCTACAGCTTGAACCCCCAGAGCCCGACTAGCTACCCGAATGTCCACGACGTTTACCATACCCATACCCATCCCCACATCCACACGCGGCATCACCACCACCACCACCACCCCATGCTTCACTCATACCCAGCCCACACCTCCACATTAGACCCCAGGTTCAGTCCCTTGCTGCTTCCTGGGGTTAGGAACCAGAACCAGCCCTCTGCAAGCACAAGCAGCGACAACTCTCCACACAATGAGCGGGTGAAGACAGAGATGGACCCCAGCAGCTCAACTACCTCTGTCTCCTGGACCCCCTCCGGCCTCCACGGAGCCTTGGAGGTGTACGACTCAGGTAGATATCACCAAATGTTGCAGTTGTACCAAATGTGTCAGACTTGACATGTATTGTAACTTCCGCACAAAGTGATAATCAGCACGGCAGTAACTGGACGTTGTTTCTTGTGTCTCTGCAGCTCTCGATCAAACCAAAGCTAAGACGTCAGGTTGGTTCTGACTGACGTATCGACCTGCAGCACAATTTCATTCACACCAAAAAGGACCTACTATATGGGGCTTTGTGGCTTCGAAACACCAGCACTGTAATGTACAATGTTAGATTTAGAACGCTTATTGTCGCTTTGACTCTTGAGTCTTGCACTGTCTGTGACACTTAATATAGAGATGAACTCAGGCTTGGATGTAAAGCTTTGGCCGAAGCCGATGAAGAAACTAAGAGACTAAGAAGACACTAAGAACCTACTAACTTTAAAGATGAGCGGCCTTTGCAAAAACATTTCCTCTTCATGCAATGTGAGACAAAGTGGTTCTGTTTCAAGAGCTTCATTTTGTTTTGTATAATACATGTCTGTTGATGACTGTAAATGTTTTTTTGTGTACAGTTTTGCTATGCTAAGTTGGTTTGCTGGATTATATTTGCTTAAATTGTCGCCTGAATGCTATCTTTCTGAACTTGCCCTCGGGGAATGTGTAGTGTAAATATTGTTACAGTATGTTTAAGTAATAAATTGTACACTGACTTTGATAGAAGTTTGATTCCTTTCCCTAAAAACATTCACAATCCAAATCCTTCTCACTAAATTCCTTCCTATTTCATTGAGGGTATTATGCAACAGTGTAGACTCATTCATTCTGGGCTTATTACTGTCTGCTAATCCATAGAAATAACATCTTTGAAGAATGAATGCATAATATTTCTATTATATAGAGGAGCAGCATCGTCCGTTGTAGTAAATAAATCCGCTTCCTTCATAAGACACTGTCATTTTTAACCCTTTCATGCATAGTGGTCAGTACAGTGGACAGCTATTCTATACCTGTTCTCTTGTATATTCTTGAATTTTGTTGTTTTACTTCCATATCAGCCAAAACAGTGGACGTTTATGCATCATCCCATACACTGACATTCATACTATTACTGTAACTTTGCTGTTCTAGATAAACCTGATCTGCAGTAACATGTTTGAGTGTAAATCAATTATTAATTGTTATTAGACTGTAATTAACAGTTTTCTTGAACAAAAACGTTTTTCTTTTTTGCACATTATCTCAATGAAATGAGTAACAACTACTATTAGAGTATGTTAAAATGTGAGATAAAGGCATTAGTGGCATTAAAAATGTTTTTATTTCAGATTTTTCACACAGTATATCACTTTCTGATGATGGGTTTTAAATACATGTTTCTTTGCTTCAAAAATTAAATGCATGGTGTCCAACTGAGTGGACATTTTTGTAACTTCAATTGCATAGTTTTTTCCATGCCTAAAAGAGGAAACACACACACAAAAAAAAAATCACTCAAGAAAAAAAATTTTGACTTGGGTTCTCATAATTCATGCATGAAAGGGTTAAGATAGAAGGAAATAAAAATTCACCTAAACAGCCAAATGATGCAGATTTTTGAAGTCTTTTTTCAACAGTAATTCTCAGCTTCAGGTCATTTTCTATTCCATGAGAATCATAATTGCATAGTAAGTGAGAGTTACGCTGTGCAGTTGCATTTGTTATTGTTTACACATAATAACTAAGAGCAAAACATTTTCATAAAACCTGGATTGGATTTATATTTTACACAACAACAATTAACTAAAGTCTAATTAGTAAGATATAAATTGTTGCTGTAAACAGGTTTACTTCATGTAGCTTTAAGGTAAAAACTTTTAAATAACATGTATTACACTCTAAAGGTGAGCTGCAGTGTTGTGGGAAGTGTGTTGCATTCCACAGACAGTTCCTGTAAAGATACCATGACAAATTTCCACACAAACGTGTACATAAAATACACACATAGTTCCAGACTGACAAACACACACTAAAGAATGCATTTCTCGTCTGGACAGGAAGTTTGCCGGGGAGCAGAAGACTTCACACACACACACTTGTAAAAAAACAAAACAAAAAACAAACACACAGATGAGGTCGAGTCGAGTCCTTAAATTAAGATTATACTGTATAACGAGTTCCTCAGAATCTTAGAATCATATCGGCTAATCTCAAGAATTCAAAGAGTGATTGCAATGTGCAGTGGTATGACTAAATGAAAAAAAATCTCCTTAAACACATACGTCATCCTTGGTCTTTTGCCAGAATCAGCATTATTTGTGCCCGTCCTGGCATAATCAACAGCTGGCCAGGCTTGTCAGTTACTGTGTCAGTGAGTGGTCTGACCAGGTGCTATGATCAGCATTAACAGCCTGCTAACATTCCTCACCATCATCTCCAGATTTCCATCTCGACTAAACACCAGCTGCATTTCCATCCATAATAATTATAATAATAATTCATTTTCCATCAAAGTGCAAAATGTGAAGTTAAAAAAAAGCATATTTCACCCTCTCTAGGGAACTTGTTTCCACTATTAGGCGTCATTAATAGAGCTGTTTTGTTGAAAGCTGCTGCATTTTGTAAGGAAAAATGTCAGCTAGTGCAATTTTGCAGATCAGTGATGACTTTTTAATAATTTATTGTCACACAGCTCTGTGGCACAAGCTAATTCAGGCAATGATACACCAACAAAATGTCTCTGTGATTGATTTATTGCGAGTGCTAAGATTTTCTGGCTGTAAGAAAAGTCGGTAATAGTTGTTTTCAATATTTTTGGTCCGTTTAAAAGGCAATATGCACTAGGTAGCCAAAAAAAAAAAAAGTCACATACACAGTTTTTGTTAGACTGTCTTTAGCTCTGATTATAGGATGCATGCACTGCAACATTATTTATGTGACATGACGTTTGTGTAACATCACAATAAATTTCACAGAATTTATGTCTGTCAATAGTTTTATTCAATTTTCTCCAAGATCTTACAAAGATGATGGAAGAGTTGGACCACTTCATGTAGTCTTCTCCATCACATCCCATATATAGGGTTCTCAATGGGGTTCAGGTCTGGACTCTGAAAATGATGCCCACAATCAGATCCCGATGAGTTATGTAGTGTTATTAGGGAAGAAAAATTCCACTGATGTACAGACCTGGTCATACTGTATACTGGCGGCGTTGTACCTGTGGTTCCATTGTACAATAGCACCCTCCCATGGTGCAACAGCGGCATTGCAACCGTACGCCCTCCCGGGCTGCAACATGCGTTGCACAGAACATCCATTATAGTAGGATTGTTGCTGCCGGGCAGAAACCTCTTAGGTCAAAAACTGTTATTTTTCAGGAAACTGGAAAAATGATGTATATTCTAGATAAATAAACTGAATTAAGAGATGTAGTCACAAGCAGTTTTCAACACTTTTCATTGGTTAAATATTTCTAAAACCGTCAGACCAACGAGAAGACTGACCAACAGAATGGTTTTAATGACAAAAAAAGACCAAAAATGGACTTACAAGATTTTCACCTGACAATATTCAGGTTCAGCTGACCCCCTTTTTATTGACGCATAATGTTATGAATCTAGACCTGACCAACTGAAGTAACACTGCCCCCTCAGGCTTGTACTGTAGGCACTGGGCATGATGGGTAATCACTTCCTCTCCTTTGGAACAGGGTCATTCTGGACTCATCAGACCACATGACTTTTATCCACTGAAACACAGTCCAATATGTATGCACTGTACAAACTGATGGATGTTTATAAAACAATAATAATAATAATAATGGATTAGATTTATATAGCACTTTTTTGGTCACCCAAAGAGCTTTACATTATTGACCCATTATTCCTTCACTCTCACATTCTCCCTCTGGTGGTAGTAAACTACATTTGTGACCACATTTGCGTGGCTGCCAATTCGCGCCAATGGCCCCTCCAACTACCAACAAACATTCACACACATACACCAGTGTGAGTGGCACTGGAGGCAAGGAGGGTGAAGTGTCTTGTCCAAGGACACAATGAACTGACTAGGACAGAGGGGGATTCGAACCGCCAACCCTTCAGTTATTGGACGACCCGCTCTACCATCTGAGCCATGGCCGCCCAACAACAAGAAGCTACCCACTGCATCAGATAAAAACCTGTTGCAGCTGAAACATATTAATCACTGACGTAATTATCAGATGGAAGGCTCTTACCTATTTGCTTAATTAAATCCAGGTGTAGACTTTTTTAGACCAGGCAGAATACTACTGCACGGTAACCCCGTCAAAAAGAATGAACCAATTTCATTACACAATATTTTAATACGGAAAAGCAATAGAAAACTCCAGCCAAGTCACAAGTATTCCACTCACAATCAACTTTTATTTCCTGTCTTACAAGTGTTAAATGTGGCCACCACCTGCAGCACAGGCAACATCAATGCGATAAGAGAATTCCTCCCAGATGCGTATCAGCATATCACAATCCACTGAGTTGATTGCTGTTGTTATTCATTGTTTAAGGTCATCAAGGTTAGTGGGTAGCGGTCGAACATAAACTTGGAAAACTCCTCTTTCAAATGGTCACTGACTCATTCCATGACGATGCTTGAGAACTGAAGCAATGCGTCATGAAATCGGTTCATTCTTTTTGAATAACCCTGTATAGGGTCATGCCCAAACAGTTTGGTAGAGACACAAATTGTGCTTTTTCAAGCTTTGCTGCTTCACAGTTGTATAGTGTTTCTTCAGGTAAACTGAAGAACAAGTATAAGCCTTTTTTTTTAGGTTTATTAGTTTCAAGTACACTGAAAAAAAATATAAATGCAACACTTTTGTTTTTGCTCCCATTTTTCATGAGCTGAACCCAAAGATCTAAAACTTTTTCTGTGTACACACAAGGTTTATTTCTCTCAAATATTGTTCACAAATCTGTCTAATTTGTGTTAGTGAACACTTCTCCTTTGCTGAGATGATCCATCCACCTCACAGGTGTGGCATATCAAGATGCTGATTAGACAGCATGATTATTGCACAGGTGTGCCTTAGGCTGGCCACAATAAAAGGCCACTCTAAAACGTGCCGTTTTATCACACAGCACAATGCCACAGATGTCACAAATTTTGAGGGAATATGCAACTGGCATGCTGACTTCAGGAATCTCCACCAGAGCTTTTGCCTGTGAATTGAATGTTCATTTCTCTACCATAAGCCATCTCCAAAGCTGTTTCAGAGAATTCATGAAGAAGACTGCGTGAGGAAAATGGTGGTCACACCAAATACTGACTGGTTTTCTGACCCCCCTGGACCACCCAATACATTAAAACTGCACATTTTAGAGTGGCCTTTTATTGTGGCCAGCCTAAGGCACACCTGTGCAATAATCATGCTGTCTAATCAGGATCTTTGTATGCCAAACCTGTGAGATGGATGGATTATCTCAGCAACGGACAAAGGAGAAGTGCTCACTAACACAGATTTAGACAAATTTATGAACAATATTTGAGAGAAATAGGCCTTTTGTGTACATAGAAAAAGTTTTAGATTGTTGAGTTCAGCTCATGAAAAATGGGAGCAAAAACAAAAGTATTGCATTTATATTTTTGTTCAGTGTATTATGCGTCAAAGACTTGAATATGCAGTTAAAGTCAGTTTGTGTCACTGTCAAAACCTCTGGGTTTAATTTTGCGCCAGGGACAGAAAAATTAGATATGATACATAACAAGGTTCTGAGATGAGAAAGAAGTTTGTTGTTCCATTATTTGACTTCCAAATTATCTTTTCTCTACCTTTACTCTGTGATTTATTGCCATTTATTGCCATTCTCTTGATTTTTTAGTGACAAGTAAATATTTTTCTCTACTTAATATACTGATCACCTAGATGTTCATGAAAGCTCAGAGTGAATTCAAAGGTTATGAAATCGAAACAGAGAAAAACTGTCATTTGTCAAATTATTATTGGTGAATAAATGCTGCAGAAGATTATAGTGTTTCCACATTTACAACAGAGTCTCTGAACATCCAGCTGGGTCATAAGTGATGCTGCTGAAAAGCTGAGAAACTGTATTTAACCTGAATTATTTAACTGTATTGATAAGATTAGGGATTCAGACGTTTTTAAACATTTAAATCAGTAGATGCTTTTGGCTGCCGGCAGTTGTTCAGGCCTCATAGGGTTAACAGAAACAACTGCAACGATACATGTGTAAATATCTATTCATCATGTTATCTGTATAGGATTTTCTCAATTAATAAAGCAACCAACAAGAACAAAATGTAACAAAAATGTGATTAAACTCAGTAATTTGTTAGAGGATAGCACAAAGATTTTTCCAGCACATAATGATGGTCCTCTCCTCCTCTGGATCTCCTCATTACCATTAGCATGTAGCCTCTGCATCAGCATGTTGTGCACTTATATGCTAAAAGGTATCCCACAGGCAGCCTTGAAGAATCACCACAGGCACTTCCACCGCAGGAAGAACACAAGGAGACCGAAAGTACAGACCTGCTAGCTAAAGGAAAGTGAATTAAACTAGTCCGATCCCCATGGCCACACTGACAGCGAGAGATTGAGGAAACGTTTAATGTGTAAAATTAGCTTTAAGTTGAACTTGAATGTCCTGCTGATACTGTTTATCTTCAAGGTTATCATATTAATGCATATTTGACTTTTTATTTATTTATTTTTTTACCAGCGGGATGCATTTTGATGTTTGTATCTTGAATTTAAGATCAATCTCGTACTCTACTGTACATCAGGAAAACCAATTTACTATCCCAGATGCACAACAACAAGGAGCTAAAACTCTAAATGAAGAGGGGCTGAACTCAAAGCCAGTCTGAGGCCTGTGGGTTTGGGGATGCTCATCCTCTCATCACTATGATTGCTTCTTTTGTAACTAATATCGATTGACTGTTTGGGACATAGAAATTCATTAATTTTAAGAAATGGGAAAAAAATCATTTTATTTTCTCCTTTATGTTTTCCTCTGAACCCTTGTGGAGTCTTTTATGATTATGGCTCAGACTAAAGGTCTTGTCATTTCTGCCCTCTCTCTGGAAATCTGCTTCATTTCCATTTAATTTAGTAATATTTTACTGTGTGTACTTCATTTATCCAAGAGGGGGCTGCAGTATTCATCCACATTTTCGAAACCCCTTATTTCTTGAAGAAAGCGCAAACCCTAATATTTATTTAATATTTAAGATTAATGAATGTTCTTTGAAGCCTTATTATATAACATAAACCTTTAACTCGTTTATCAGAAACACAACAGTCGAATGACGTGAGTTGTATATTATTAAAGTTGTCCTGTCATTTTGCATTTAGTATAATCATATTTTATCTCTACATCCATATTTTATTTGTACGTTTCACCATTTCAACAATTTAATATTAATGTTAAGCTAGAATCCATGGCAATTAATTCATTTAATTTTGATAGCTTGCCATGAAAGCCTTACTAAAGGGAATATCTTCTAAATGGAATAATTAGACTAGGTGTTATGTCCTTCATAACTGGGATGACACAAGATAAGACAAGATAAGATAAGATAAGATAAGATAAGATAAGATAAGATAAGATAAGATAAGATAAGATAAGATAAGATAAGATAAGATACTTTAATGATCCTCCAAGGGGGGAAATTCAGGACATATGTCTACATCAGTGTTTTTCAACCTTGGGGTCAGGACCCATCGTGGGGTCGCCTGGAATTCAAATGGGGTCGCCTGAAATTTCTTGTAACTGATAAAAATACAAATAAAAACTTATCAACAAAAATATCTAGTGAGTTGAGAGAGACCATCACAATACATAAAAGACATGACAAACTGTGAAGCTGAAACTGAAGCACTGTGGTACTGTTTATCTGTCAAATGTTCATTGTGGTCAGTTTCAGATGCTGCAGCTCTTTCATAATTCATAGTTTGAGTTATTGTCTGATCAGTATTAATTGTCAGCCTTGGAAATACAAGCTGGACTGACTGTACATATCCTGACCAAGGAAAATAAAATTCTCACTTTGTGCAGTAATCTACACCTGGCTTTTCTGCCTCTGTCTATAATAATATTCATTATATAGACTAAATGTCATCTAAAATTAACGTTTATTTGCAACGTAGCATAGCAAACTATTACATGATCAAAAACAAATTCATTTTAGTAAAAAAAAAAAAGTTTCAGTTTTGAATGTCTGGGGTCGCCAGAAATTTGTGATGTTAAAATGAGGTCACGAACCAAAAATGGTTGAGAACCACTGGTCTAGATAGAGTGGTCATTTGGCTGTTTTAACTCTTTAAAATCTGACGTGTCATCGCTGATACACCCTGTACTTATGCAATTTGGATGGCTGTAACTCTTTCACTGTTTATGCAATTGGAAAAATTCCAATGATTTCTGAAACCTGAGACGTTGTGCATTATAGGCTCTATTGGGTCATTATAGTAATTTCACTCATGCCAGTTCAAGAAGCTGGAGAGGAAGCCATTTTAGCGGTATTATAACATGCAGTAAATTGTAAATGACAGCTACATTTTGACAGATCTGACTGCTCTGGAAAAATGAGTGAAAGGAATTACCCACAGCATGTTTTCTAACCTTTTTATAGTCAAAATAAGAAAAAAAAAAAAAAAAGTCCAGATGGACCATTTTAGGTTTAGGGTTTAAAGGGTTAATATTGTTTAAAAAACCTTAAGTGGTATCAAGGAAAACCAAGGACAAAATAATAAACAAAATTAATCTACTAGGAATAGGAATAACATGGAGTACTTTTAAATGACTGAATTGGCTAAATTAAATCAAATTAATCTGATTAAGTTATTTAGATTCTTTTCCTTTTAGATGCAGATGTTCTTGTAGAAATTGCACAATGGCTATGGAACTGAAGTGACTTGAACCCAAATAAATCAGCAGAGAGAAAGAAAGATGAAAAAACAGATGCAGAAAAGGAGTTAATAAGCTGGACAGAAAGCGTCAACAAAATAGATGAAAAGACATAGTGAGAAAGAGTAAAAGAGAAGGAACGCTGATCAGTCATAACATGGTCCAACTACACATTCCAGACTAATTGAGCGGATGATTAGTCTGACAATCAGCAACACAAGCCCAGCTGTCTGAAAATAAAACCAAATAAATACAGAGATCAGGGAGGAGAGGAGAGGAGAGGAGGGGAGAAACAAGGAGAGGAGAAACAAGGAGAGAAGAAATGAGAAGAGGAGAAACAAGGAGAGGAGAAGAGAGGAAAGGAGAAACGGGGAAAGGAGAGGAGAAACAAGGAGAGGAGAGGAAAGGAGAGGACAGGAGAAATGAGGAGAGGAGAAACGAGGAGAAATGAGGAGAGGAGAGCAGAGGAGAGGAGAGGAAAAACGAGGAGAAACGAGGAGAAATGAGGAGAGGAGAAATGAGGAGAAGTGATTAAAGGAGAGGAGAAATTATGAAAAGAGGGGAGGTCAGAGAGGAGAGGTGAAATGAGGAGAAACGAGGAGAAACGAGGAGAAACGAGGAGAAACGAGGAGAAACGAGCAGAAACGAGGAGAGGAGAAACAAGGAGAGGAGAAATGAGGAGAAGTGATTCAAGGAGAAGATAAATTATGAAAAGAGAGGAGAAGTGAGGTGAGGAGAAACAAGGGGAAGAGCTGAGAAAGAAAGAGAACAGAAATATCAAAAGATGAAGGGAGGAGAAGCACTAAGAAAAGAGGAGAGGAGAGATGAGAAGTGATTAAAGGAGAGGAGAAATTATGAAAAGAGAAGAGGTCAGAGAGGAGAGGAGAAACGAGCAGAAACGAGGGGAAAGGAGGAGAAACGAGGAGAGGAGATTCAAGGATAGAATAAATTATGGAAAGAGAGGAGAAGTGAGGTGAGGAGAAACAAGGAGAGGAGCTGAGAAAGAAAGAGAACAGAAATATCAAAAGATGAAGAGAGGAGAATCAAGGAGAAACGAGGAGAGGGAGCATCATGGAGAGGAGAAAGGAGGAAAGGAGGAACAAAGAAGAGAGGAAAAATGATTCAAGGAGAGAAGAAACAAGGAGAGGAGAAGAGAGCTGATGTTTCTTTGGTCTGGCTCAGATGATCCACCTCTGTGCCTCCAAATCACTGAGGTAATTAGAGCTCATTTACCCTCCTTGTGTAAGTGTAAGGAGTATTATGGGTATTAGAGACACACTCGCCTTTCACCAGTTTGTGTCAACAGGGCGGACTAATGAAGCATGCTGGGAGTGTCACACAACCCTTGTGCTGCTGATTGGACTTGATTCACCACGTCTTCTCTGTTTACAATGATATCTGATTCCCAAGTGTAGAGGAACACCCATGAAGACGGTAAACTGTTGAAATACACACTTCTCATCATGTTTAGTGCCTCAGGATGCGTATTAATAATATCAGCTGTGGATCCATGCTTGGATTGCATCGAATTGTGTTTTCTCTTTCCTACCGCTAACTACCAATTACACACCTAATGCCGCAGGCTATTGAACAAATGGGACTTTAAATACTTAAGGTCTAATATTAAATGCATAAAGTTAATACAATTCAATTTGGATTGGATTAGATCATTATGGTTTAATCTAGTTTAATCTAAATTTAATGAAGCCACAAGAAGAGATAATGAATCAAAGCAACAGGCAGGCAACAGGAGCTTTGACTGATACGTACATACAACAGTTGGATTTTCAGCCTTTGTTTATAAAACCTATTGTTTCTAATAGAAAAACTGTAGCAGTGGTTGATGAGTTACACCAGGGGTGCCAAACTCATTTTGGTTCAGGGGCCATATTTAGCCCAATTTGATCTCAAGTGGGCCAGAGCCAGTAAAATAATGACTTAATAACCTATAAATAGTGACAAATCCAAGTTTTTCTTTTTGTTTTAGTACAAAAACAAAAACAAAAAAACAATTAAATTATGAAAATATTTACATTTTACAAAAAAGTTGTGAATAACCTGAAAAAAATTAAATTTCATTGAAAAATTTGTGCAATTTTAACAATATTACGCCTCGACTTGTTATTTATACATGTGCATTTACACACAATGTTACATAAACATTTGGTAACAGGCAAAATATTGTTAAAGTTTTGGAGTTTGGAACTAAAATTTGAACAATTTCTACAATATTACATTTCTTATTATTATTAACACAACTACAGATCACAGTGGATCCATAAATGCACAAAATATTTAGTAACAGGCAGAATGTTGTTAAAATTGCACATTTCGGGTTGTTCATCTTTGTTTTTATTTATGTATTTATTCACATTTTATTGTGAAAGAATAGTTTTGTAAATGTAAATATTTTCACAGTGTAATGCTATTTTTTTTCACTTCAATTTTTTCAACATAATTTTTCACCAAGAAAATTTGTAGTTGTCATTATTTATGGTTTATTGTGTTGTTATTTTTTTACTTAAGATCACATTGGTCTGTATGTGGAACATGAACCAAAATGATTTGGACAACCTTGACTGTTCAGGTTCATTTTTGCACTTTCATCCTACGGGCCAGATTGGAACCTTTGGCGGGCCAGATTTGGCCCCTGGGCCGCATGTTTGACACCTGTGAGTTACTCTAATAAGACCATTAAATGACTTTGTTACGTATAATACACAGGTGTCAAACATGGGGCCAAATCCGGCCCGCCAAAGGGTCCAATCCGGCCCGTAGGATGAATTTGTGAAATGCAAAAATTACATTCAAGATATTAACAGCCAATCCTTGACATATAAAGCCCTACTTTAGTCTCAAGTGGGTCAGATCAGTAAAATACTATCATAAAAACCTGCAAATAATTACAATTCCACATTTTACCTCTGTTATAGTGTAAGAAAAGAGTGAAATTACATGAAAATGTGTAAATTTACAAACTAGCCTTTCACAAAATATGAAAAACTAGAAATGTCCTAAGAGAAGTAAGTGCAATTTTACTAATTTTCTGCCAGTTACTAAAATATTTTGTGTATTTTGCAGATCTGTTGTGATCTGTAAGTTGTAATGCACATTTACAAATGATAAACAGAGGCAGAATAGAGTTAAAATTGCACTTATTTTTCTTAATAAATTTCAGTTTTTTCACAATTGTTTGTGTTATTTGCATTTTTAAAAAGACAGTTAATAGATGTAATTGTTTCCATAGTGTGATTTTACTTTTTTTCACTATAAAACACATTGAAATGTTTGGAGTTGGCATTATTTATATATTATTATGTTATTATTTTACTGGTCCGGCCTACTTGAGATCATATTGGGAGGATATGGCCCCTGAACTAAAATGAGTTTGACACCCCTGGTATAATAGGTGTTTTATTGTGACAGTAAGGTGGCATTTAACATTAGCTCACTCATCAGCCCTTGTACAGGGTTAATCAAAAAGAATGATCTGATTTCATGATGCATTGCTTCAGTTCTCATGCATCTTCATGGAATGAGTCAGTAGTTGCTTTTTCATTGACCCTCAAATTGCGCAAATATAACTTGCGCATAAAAATTTACCTAATGGAAACACAACAATTTCACCAAGTCTCATTTTTCGATTAAAAGTTTTTGCGCTGGCGAGAGGTGTTTTTTTGGGCGTGGTGTAAATGGTATATCATGCAAAACTGCAATGGAAAGACCTTTTTTCGCAACTAGAGTCAGGTGAGTTAAAAAAAAACAGATGTTGGCAGACGTTACAACAAGCGAAGAAGAAGAAGAAACATGTCGCGGTATGTGTGGACACACCAGGAAACCCAATCATTTTTTAATTTAGTACGAGATAGAGGGGTAATATATAATAATAATAATAATAATAATGAATATATCTGTAAATCAACACCATATTAACGTTCATCACCATGTTTATGGAATGACTTCTCGTGTCAACTCGCGATAATAAATAAACAAATCATGGCGTTTGTGATTTAATGGAAAAACCGACATTTAGTAAATATTGGTAAAGTTTTGCACAGATGTTCAATGGAAAAGCGACTATTGATCATTTGAAAGAGGAGTTTTCTAAGTTTTGAATGGCTGCCTCGATGACCTTAAACATCGAATAACAACAGCAATCAACTCAGTGGATCGTGATATGCTGATAACACATCTGGGAGGAATCCTCTTATCGCGTTGATGTTGTCCGTGCTGCAGGTGGTGGACATATTGAACACTTGTAAGACAGGAAATAAAAGTTGATTGTGAGTAGAATACTTGTGACTTGGCTGGAGTTTTCTATTGCTTTTCCTTTTTAAAATATTGCGTAATTAAATCGGTTTATTCTTTTTAAACGACCCTGTATTCCTTTTACTCCACCTATTTGTCCAAATATGGTCATTTCTGGCTACAAAAAAGCCAACATCCAAAAAGTCAAAATCCATTAGGAGAATCCACGTAGACCCATTCACTTCAGCCTATGCACCCAACAAAACACGTATAATATTCACTATGATTCAGCTCTGTTTTACTGAAGTCCTGTGTAAAATGTCTCGCTCCTGCTGAATGTGTCACTATGTTCACCAGATATATTGTAATTTTTATCTGTCTGCTGTGTGATTCAGGAGAGGTAGTGTACTGTCAGCATTTTCATTCTTACACCTGCCTGCATGAGCTAATGACAGCAGAAGAGTGGCTGAGAATTCTAAAGAAAGTACAGGTAAGTGGCAGAGGAAAATGACTGAGGCTACGTTCAGACAGCAGGTCTTAATGCACAATTTGGATTTCGGGTTCGGAATTCGGATTCCTTGTGCCAGTATCAACATTTCCTGAAAGTTTCATCAAAATCCTTCCATAACTGTTTGAGTTATCCTTGCTAACAGACAAACAAACAAACAGACAAACCCTGATGAAAACATAACCTCCTTGGCGGAGGTAAATATTGGATATGTATCGGATTTAGGACCACATATGAAAAGTGGCCTGAGTCAGACTTGAAAAAATCCGATTTGTGCTGTTCAAACTGCCTTTAACAGATAGGCAAAAATCTTGGATTTGGGCCACATTTGCCTGCAGTCTGAACATAACCTTAGTGAGATCCTAGGTGACTACACTTCAATGCATCTTGACATCAGTTCTACATGTCTTTGAACGGGAAGACTCAACACTATTCGTCCAGGAGACAATCCTTCATTTTGGGTTTTTATGATGGTTAAGAGATTTCTCTCATAAGTTCTTCCATAGTTGTTCACTTGACTTGAGACCTAGTGACACCAAAGCCCATAATACGGGGTGTCCCAAAAAATTTGACATCATTTCATCACCTAATAATTTGTTTAAAATTTTTTGGCTCAAAACAGTGTAAAAATTTTTATTGTTCTGCTTTCAGGAATAGACATGCCATTTACTGAAACAGAAAAGGCGTTCTGTGTATTGAAGTACACCCCAAACTCAGTCAAATGAGAATGTGCAACGTGAATTTGTTAGAGAATTTCATGAACACGCGCCAACAGGAAAGCAGATTTGGATGTGCATAAGAAGTTTCAAGAGGAAGGATGTTTGTGTCGGAAAAAAGTAGAAGTATATATAGCTTTCTTGATTGTGTTCATCTTGATTTTGCACTTCTGTGCTCTTGTGTGCTTGTACTTTGCTGCTGTAAACCTGGAATTTCCCCTTGTGGGAGATAAGTCTTATCTTATCTTATCTTATCTTTTCGTATGAAATTTGTAGAATAAAACATTTTATTTCCAAAGTAAATCCTAAGTATCATTCCTCCTGACCATATAGTCACTCCGATATGGACATCTAATTTTTGTCATGTCAATATTTTTTGGGACACCCTGTATATATTCTATATTCATCAAACCATTCAACAGCAACTCTTCTCTTATGGATGGAGGAAGAGTCTACTTGCATTAGAATTTTCCTTTAATTTGTCACATTCCTGTATATGTAAGTCAGTTAACCAATTTATTTTTTTTTATCACATCAGGATGTTTAATTGGGGCTATAGAGAAAAAATAAGCATTTGTTACAGTTTCAACAGGGCTGGTGTTTATATGTGTAGTTCCATATGGCAACTGGGAGAATAATTTGTAGAGGTCCGTGATCTGGAGTGAGGCATGCACGCCTGTTAGAGGTCCATCAGCTGAGGGCAGGTTGTTAAATCAAAATTAAATACACAGTTACATCACAGTAAAAGATCAACATTTATGGCTGTTTACAATGTACAGCAAGAACATCCACCCATAACACAGGCCAGTCACATTCCTCTGCCTGCCCACACACAGAGCAGACAGGATACACAATGTTGTTTTCCAGATTTCTGAAGATGGACTTTTACCTTTAAACTTTGTCAATTTAAGCCTTTCAGACTAAATTAAAACATCTTTGCACAGAACACAATCAGAAACAAATGGACCGTGTTTGAAGATTTTTGTGTATTAAGGGTACTATAAGTAATATTCTCATATCACATGCTTTTGTAATGTTTGCATGTATGTGCTCATTTGTTGACGTTCAATAATGACCATCTCCGATATATTAACAATGATAACTTCCTTTCTCTATGAAGAAGACTCAGACAGTTGAAGTCCTTTAACCCATAAAAACCCAAACAGCCACCAGCATACAAAAGCATCTAATGGCCTAAAATGTTTAATAACTTCTAATCTACTAATCATATCGATTCATGTAAATAACTGGTGCAAATACAGTTTATCATCTTTTCATGGTCATCAGATATGACCCATTTGGATGTTCAGAGGCTCCGTAGTGAACGTGGAACCACCATCATCTTCTACAACATTGATTCACCAGTAAAACCCATGGAGTTGGATCAATGACAGTGAATGGAGTCAATTGGTTTTCCACTCAGTTATTGATATATTTGCTGAAAAGTTACTTTTTCTTCAGTTTTCTCTGTTTTGATATAATAACCTTTGAATTTAGTTTGTGTTTTCATGAACATCTACATCATCATCATAGTTTATCAATGCCAAATCCATTTCTTGGCTGTGCAGTTTGCTTCCTGAAGGTCTTGGTCAGAGCAATGAGGGCCCAACGGGCACCAATGCAAGATAATAATAATAATAATAATAATAATAATAATAATAATAATAATAATAATAATAATAATAATAATAATAACACATTTTATTTATAGGCGCCTTTCTTGGCACTCAAGGACACTGTACAGTAAAACAGTAAAACAGGAGAGTATAAAACAAGCAATAAAGCAGAGTAAAAAATAAAAGGCAGGTTAAAAAATTGGACAATGCAATTGTGTTCACAAAGAGAAAGAGGTCCTAAACAGATGCGTTTTGAGTCTGGATTTGAAGAGAGGGAGTGAAGTAATGTTTCTGAGATCCAGTGGCAAGGAGTTCCAGAGTTGGGGAGCAGAGCGGAGATGTGTTCCATTTATTGGACTGCTGCACCACAGGGGCATTCAGGGCTGGTGGCAAATGTCTTTAGTTTGCCCAGCCTTTACTCTTGCCCTATTCAGTGCAACCCAATCCCTCCTGGAGAGGGATGTTCCACTGAGCAAGCTTTTTTGGATGCTTGGTACCGCCTCATTTTGTAGCCGAAATGAACATCTGCATGATCAGTAAATTAAATATAGGAAAATACATGGCTTACACTAAAAAATAAGAAAAAAAAAAAGGGGGGGGGGGGGGTAATGTTATAATAATGTATGATAAATCACTTAAGAAGGGTTCAATCAAGAGAAAAACATTTATTTGGGAACTGACACAAAAGTAGCACCATGTCTTTATGGGTTAAGTCAGATAAACACTGGCATTTTGCTTCCCACCCCAATGCTTTTCAGAAGTGTTTCACATCTTCATGTCTTATGTTTTGAATGTAAATCCTTTATCTATGATGTCTACTTCAAATACAATTTATGCTCTTTCACTTCAGCTGAGCATAATGTGATGTACTGTTGTGAAAGAACCAGGAGCTTAAACAGCATTTCAGACACTTAAAAAGCAAAATTTGTTGTACATTATATTCAGAATATTTTGTATGTTTCATTCAGTTGTAATTCTGCTTCATTTGTCTCCTAAATGTGTTGCTGCAGCTCATAATCTACTGCAGATCAAACACTGGCAATGGAAAATTACTATATGGCTTTATTTTAGTTATATAAATTATTATCCTAATTGAAGCCTGGTGCTTCACTAAGAGGAAGCTATAGTAAACATTTGGGCTGTGCTTTTATTTAGACTCAGAAATTAGTTTTACATTAGACTTAACAAGCGCATTGAACCTTAAAAGTATAAGTAATGAGATGAATACATTAAAAAATTAACACTGACTGTTAAAAAAAAATAGAACAATGAATAATAAATCCACTGAGAAGACATTACACAGTGACATAATGCTATTTCCGTTTTCTCATTGTTTATTAAGTCCTTTTACTAAAACAAAATCCTTCTCCCATCATTGGGAAAGGCACTCCATTCATAAAGGCCAGAGTATCTGCAGAAGCAGCAGCAGCAGCAGCAGTCGGTTGTTTCTGTCAGCTCCACTCTGGGTAACGTGCCAGTAACCACAGAGGCCAGTACATAGCTGTCATTCCTCTGCTCGCTGAAAGCATTTAGCAACCAACACCTGTTTCCCCTGCTCATTCTCTATTGTAGACCCAGCTACTACAGCTCTGTCTGCATCTAGAGCCACTCACATGCAGCCCCTATAACTTTTATAAGCCAGCGCTGCTATTAGTGGAATGTAGCTGATGGACTATTTTTAATCCCAGCGTGCACTGTGGGAGTTGGCCTGATCTGAGCCATTGCAACCAAAACTCTGAAAACAGTTAAACCTTTATGGAACTTATAGAGGCCGTGTGCCATTAGAGTTGGATTAATACAGGGTGGGGAAGCAAAATTTATAATATTTTGAGGCAGGGATTGAAAGACAGTGTATGACCAATTAGTTTATTGAAAGTCATGAGAATTTATTTGCCACAAGAAAATGTACATAATAGAAAATGTTTTTATTCTATGTGTCCTCCTTCTTTCTCAATAACTGCCTTCACACGCTTCCTGAAACTTGCGCAAGTGTTCCTCAAATATTCAGGTGACAACTTCTCCCATTCTTCTTTAATAGTATCTTCCAGACTTTCTCGTAATAGTTTTGCTCATAGTCATTCTTTTCTTTCCATTATAAACAGTCTTTATGGACACTCCAACTATTTTTGAAATCTCCTTTGGTTTGACGAGTGCATTCAGCAAATCACACACTCTTTGACGTTTGCTTTCCTGATTACTCATATGGGCAAAAGTTTCTGAAAAGGTATGGATAATAGTGTTAGGTATGATTATGATATCAATATATGTTTGGTTTCAAAACAATTGACGTAGTGCCTGCTGAGAAAAAACAACTAAATGTTCATTGTAAATTTTGCTTCCCCACCCTGTAGCACTTTACAACAACATAAAGAAGCCCAAAGTGCTTTACATCTAAAAGCATGATTAAATTATAAGATAGAAACAGATTAGTCAAGTACCACAAATATGCATAAAACAATAGGACACAACACACAGTGATAAAACAGACCACAGATTAAAACCTAATAGTGTCTCGGTGTTAAGGGTTAAAAGCCAGTCTAAACAGGTGAGTCTTTAACCTGGACAACAAGGGCAGGTCGGTGAGGACTCACTAGTCAGGAGGCAGCGAACCCATTTGGACGTTCAGAGGCTCTGTAGTTACCATGGAAACACCGTCATGTGAATGCAGCAACATGTAGCGCTGTTGTCCAAACCAAATTCCCATATGGGACAATAAAGTTTATCCTGATCCTGATTTTCTACAACATCGGTTCACCAGTAAAACTTATGAGGTTTGATCAATGACAGTGGATGGAGACACTAGGTGTATGTTCAGTTAATGATAGATTTAACTGAAAAAGTCACTTTTTCTTCAGTTTTCTCTGTTTTTGATATAGTAACCTTCAAATGTAATCTCAGCACAATGATTAACCCTTTCATGCATAGTGGTCACTCCAGTGGATAGTTATTCTGCAGCTGTTCTCTTGTATATTCATGGATTTTGTTGTTTTAGTTCCGTATCAGCCAATACAGTGGACACTTATGCATCATCCCATGCACTGCAATTCATACCATTACAGTAACTTTGCTGTTCTTGATAAACCTGATCTGCACTAACATGTTTTAGTGTAAATCAGTTGTTGATTGTTAGACTGTAATTACTTTTTTTTTTTTTTTTTTTTTTTTTAACCCTTTCATGCACAGTGGTCACTCCAGTGGACAGCTATTCTACAGCTGTTCTCTTGTAGATTCATGCATTTTGTTGTTCTTTTCGGTGTTTTTTTTTTTTTTGTTTGTTTTTTTTACACATATCTTTATTAAAGTTTTAAGACACTACATATCTGTTCTGACATGAATTGGTAACATTATGTAGATCTCTCCTGAGCATAAACCCCCAGAATCACAAGCTCTCACCAAAGTTTTCACACAATTTATCAGTAAATACATGTTCCTGTGTGTCAAAAATTAAACGTGTGGTGTCCAGCTGAGTGGACATTTTTGCAACTTCATAAAAAAATAGGTTCATAAGAATTTTTTTCATTATTATTTTTTTAATGTTTTTTTTTTTTTTTTTAATTTTTAAAATTATTTTTATTTTATTTTTTAATTTTTGTTTATTTTTCAGAAGAAATTTTTCAATCGCATTGTGTTTTTTCATGCCTAAAGAGGAATAAAAACACTCAGGAAAAACATTTGATTAAGGTTCTCACAATTCGTGCATGAAAGGGTTAAACAAAAAGGTTTTTTTTCTTTTTTTTTTTTTGCATATTATCTCCATGAAGTGAGAAATAACTAGTATTAGAATATGTTAAAATGTGAGAAAACATCATTGGCAGCAGTTAACAATGTTTTAATTTCATTCTTTGCATATCACTTTCTGCTAGTGGGTTAAAACACTCTGACGGGACATTTTAGAGACAATCTGACAGATTAGTGTTGCTAAATCACCCACATTTTTACTTTTAAATTCATTTTTGCTTTAGTTGTAACATAAGGGATTATCCAAAACAAGGAGCTACTTTATATTGAAATAAATGTTGGAATGGCAATCAATTAAAGTTCGGTCTCTGACAGGACATTACTGTGTTTTGACCCTATTGGGTTTTAAATACATGTTTCTTTACTTGAAAATTTAAACACATGGTGTAGCTGAGTGGACATTTTTGTAACTACATGAAAAAAAACAAACTCGATCACATTGTTTTTTTTCATTCCTGAGGAGGAATAAAAACACTCAAGACAAAAAATCTTGACTAAGTTTCTTATAATTCATGCATGAAAGGGTTAAAATACATGATCAGTAAAGTAAATACAGGAAAATACCTGATTTTCACTGAAAAAATGCAAATTGCAGAGAATAATATTACAATAAATGGTGATGAATCACTTAGGAAAGGCTAAATAGAGAGAAAAATTAATTTGGGAGCTGGCACAAAAGTGGCACTAGGTCTTAATGGGTTAAAATTCCTCTATAAAAGATTGAAAATATAGATCAGCCATATAGTGGAATCATTCAGTTTGTTGGCTGGCGTCTTCTCTCACATTATCCTATATATACAGACTTCCTCCCTAACAATTCCTTGTCATGTAATTGAACTAAAACGCTGAGTGCAAAGAGGAAATGATCTATTAGCATCCTGAATTGTGGCTAATTGAATCAGTCTCCTACAATTTGTAGCTATCACCATTAATTAAACTGTCAGAGAATTCTCATTTTTCATGACGACCATTTAAAGACAATTACTGCCTTGTTAACTATAATAAAAGGTATGCGATCACAGCGGATAATTCTAACTTGTAATGAAATAAAGGAATCACTAAAAAAATAGGACTTAAAATTGAACAATTCACATCTGTAAAATGGTGTGAAAGCCAACCCTCATTGTTTCTTTAAATACAGTTGTGTATGTGCCTGTCAATCATGCCATCCTGAGTCATGTGACCCAACCTGCTGCTACTGTCCTCATACTTACCATACCACACATACCATAGCCACAAAGGGCAATTCCTGGACCACTGACCCACATCTTTTTTCACTTTAAAGCTGTCATTGAAAAGAAAGAAAAAAAAAAAAAGGTTGTCAATGAGGATTAAAACCACTTTAAATCAATTATAACTTGGGATGTGAGTTACAAGCTGTGCCAGATTGTGACTGTGAAATTTGGTTGAATTGACAAACTGACAGGTTGACACAAATATTCCAATTCTGGGACTCTCAATCTGATTTTTTACCAAAATTTAAATATTTCCAATTACTATCATGACAACTAAATAAAAATAAATAAATAAAAGAACACGATCTAATAGAGTTCACTGTGTAAAAATGGTTTGCACGATGAATGTCACTGCTAACATACCATACCATACCAACTTTATTTATAAAGCACTTTAAGAACTTTACAGCAGGCCAAAATGCCGTACACCAAAAATAAAACAAGGTATTAAATAAGTAAATAAAACTAGTGATAACACAGGGTGTTTAGTGGGCTAAGAACAACAAAATACAACCATCATAAAAACAAACACAGATTAAAATCTGTTAAGAACAGCATAAAAAAAAAACAAAAAAAACATTAACATTATTAACATTATTTGATTTCAGAATATGCTGGAAAAAAATACACGCTTACACTCATTGGTGATGAAACAGCAAAAATCTATTAAATGGAATTAAAACACTATTACACTGACAATGACAAGATCAGTTAGATCAATTAAAACTCATATAAACATAAATCATTTAGAGTGCCTGAAACAGCATTTTAATCAGTTATAGGGAAGTAAATACATTTGTACAGTTAAAACCAAGGTGCTACCATAAATTATTGCCATACATTCAAACAAATAAAGCACAGATGCCTATGATCTCTGTAATTTATCATTAAAGCTGCAGAAGAAGAAATCAGTGGAAAAAAGCCAAAAAAAAGAGAGTGCACACCTTCCATTTGCAGGTTTCTCCGTACTAAAAGACTACATTTAAACACAGATTAAATGATGCCATTTCCAAGAGCGGCCACCTTTCCAGGCTTCCTTGGTGAACCACAGATGGTAATCATGAATATAACCCACTACCTGTCTGAAAACACCTGCAGCACTGGGTAGATTTTGCACAAAATTTCATCAAATTGGTGTTTCTTCTTAGACCATTTAAATTACAATCTGCTGGAAGGTAATTATGGGACACTTACTCTGAAAAACTGTCATGCATTGCAGCTTTAAAGGATCTGGTATTTTTATGAAATTACTCAAAAAGCAGAGGGTGTTCATGCAAAATATATGACTTTTGCAGTGTTTAAAATTCCATACAAACATGCTTACACTGGAAAAAATCTAAATCTTACCAAGTGTATTTTTCTCATTTCTAGTCAAAATATCTCATCACACTTAAAATACGACATAATCACCTAAAGAGTAACTTTTCAGTGAGATATAAGAACTTATTTTTAGACAACATATCTGGTAAATTTTATTTCAAGAAGTCTTACCAAGATCATTTTCACTTGTCCACTGGCAGATTTTTTGCTTGAATTAAGATTTTCAAGATCTATTGTCTAAAAATTAGTGGTGGGCAGCGATTAAAATTTTTAATCGCGATTAATTGCATGGCTTTCTGCGATTAATCGCATAGTTGTTGGGGGGGGCGGGAACGACGCATCAACAGCATGTATTGCCTTTCAGTGATATTCCAGACTGGAAGTACTCCGGTGATAAAAATAATTGCACGTCAGTGCTTCCAAACAACTGTGTCCTTCTCAACCCCACCATCTGAAGACATTTAAAATGAAAATGTCCATGAAAAAACCACTACTTTTACACATGTTTATGTCCCACCAGTGTATTTACAGTTGTGAGTGATTGGCAGGAGTCTTAAGCCCACTAATCAGTACTAATACTAATAAGCCCATTAATATGTGATGTTCAGTTGTTCAAAGCAAGCAAAAGGGGCCCTGAAGTGGTCAGAATAAGTTGCACTAAGGTATGTTTTGTCCTTTCCGTGTTACCGTAGTTAGTTCGGACATAGAACTAACAGACATGTTTCTTTCACTGTTTGTATGGCCCCAAAAACATTTGCCTGTGAGTATTTTATGTTCAGTTGTTGTAAGAATGAATAGTATCAAATATCTCTGATGTGAGCCTTTGTTGCTGAGTAAAAAGACGTTGTAAATCTTTAATTAACCTGTAAATGCTAATCGTTAGCGTGTCTATGGATTTTCCCATTCAAGTTAGCATCGAGATAAAATGACTGCTAATACAACATTCACATCGTAAATGAGTAAAGGTTAGTTCAAAGGCTGACATATTAGACCTAAACACAACCAATGAATTTACATAAACTTAGCATGAGCTTGCATAAAGAATTAGCAACCCATCTCCGACTGCTTGCGTAAACAAATTAGCTTAAACATCAGCATTAGTTGTAAAGTTCGCCGGTTTTCTCCTCTCAGCTGCACATACACACAGCACCGGTGTGTGGACCGGCAAAATAAAAGCATGAGTTTCAAAATAAGAGTCCGTATGTATAAATCAACTAAGACTTGCTTGAAAGGCAGAACAATAATAAAACGGCGTTAACGTGAGATAAAAAAAAAAATTGTCGGCGTTATTTAATGAATGCGTTAACGCGGTAATAACGCGTTAACTTGCTCACTCCTACTAAAAATATGTTCTTATATGTTACTTACAAGTTACTCTTTAGGTGATTATGTCTTATTTTAAGTGTGATGAGATATTTTGACAAGAAATGAAAAAAATACACTTGGTAAGAATTTCATTTTTGCAGTGTAGGAAAAACTGTAAAAAAAATTTCTTGAGGACAAACAGTTACTGTGTCCTCCATACTCACCCCCGAACAATGTAACTTGTTTTGTTATAAATATGGCTTAAAATTAGTTGTAATATCAAAGTGGGGTAGCTGAAGATGAAAATTATTGGAACAAGTCAAATGATCTTAACAAGATTAAGTCTCAATAAGTGAATAAAAAAAAAAAAAAAATCTTTCAAGGTAAATATTCTAAATTCAAAGCAGTTTATCTGAGTCAGATATTCTTTTTTTGCAGTGCAGTGTATTTTTCTCATTTCTAGTCAAAATATCTCATCACACTTAAAAATAAGACATAATCACCTAAAGAGTAACTTTTCAGTGAGATATACGAATTTATTTTTAGACAATAGATCTTGAAAATCTTATTTCAACAAATCTTACCAAGACTTGTTCCACTGGCAGATTTTTTCCTAAATTCATGCAAAAATATCTTTTTTTTTTTTTTACTTGTTATTAGAGGGGCATTTTTTTCCCAGTGTATTAGTAAAACTATAGTAGGAGAACAGTTGTGTGTGAATTGCCTATTTCCACAGTATGCAAGCTCTGGATGCTTCGACAGCACAAATACCCCATAATGCCATGCAGCTGTGGCGACAATGGACAATAACAGAAGGTGAACAGAGCAACAGTAGCTAGTATCTGTTGTATTACACAGATGCTGGTAGAGATGAGATAGGCCGGATACTAGGGTTTTGTGCCCCCAACTTTAAAGGAAGCTTACAGGAAATGATATGTATTTGCACCTGGAGCAGTGTGTCCAGACATACATTCCACTTTCTTTTACGCAAAAGCATGCTGAATGCATGTAGAAAATAGCACTGGATTACATGGACCCTTTGTTATGAGAACATGGAATTTAATGTTTGGGTTTGGGTCAGTATAAATTGGGGTTAAATCTTCTTGCATTAATGCTAACAGAGTGATGCCAGTGCCCATGTGACAGGTTAAAATGCTTTAATTTTTTGTAGGTTAAAAGCACATTATTTCTTTGAAATGTTCTTCATGGACCAATAAGAAGTCCATTTGTTCTCAGGTATTATTATAGCTTTATATATGTCGAGGCCCAAAACGGAATCTGGCCCGATTCAGAATCGGGCCGGCCCAGAATGGAATTCTATTCTAGGCCGGGCTAGAATGGAATCCTGCTACTATAATGTTATTTTTATACCATGTTTAATGCAAATGATCTAAATTGTTACAAAAATCAATACATGGAATTTGCAAATATGTGAAAAAAAATGAAACAAACAACATTTTAATTGTAAACTATAATACACTTTATTTACAAATAGAACCTAGTGGTACTCCCCACCAATATATGGTACAGTGAAATCGACTGAAATTGACAATAGTTGCTCAAGGTATGTAAGACTGAAAATGTAAAATTATGACAAATTATGGAATTATGGATCATTTGCATTAAACATGGTATAAAAATAACATTATAGCAGCAGGATTCCATTCTAGCCCGGCCTAGAATAGAATTCCATTCTGGGCCGGCCCGATTCTGAATCGGGCCAGATTCCGTTTTGGGCCTCGACATATATATTGGTACTGAAGTACACAGGTACAGTATAATTACATTTATATTTAATTATTGAGGGAAAATACAGGTTTATATAAATTTAATATTAGATTTAAAATGGTTGTTATTAAAATCATTACATATTTTGTTTAAAAAGCTAATGCATTTACAAAAGGTTTAATTTAAAACAAGCAATACACTGCTTTGTTCGATGTTTCATGTCTGATCGATTGATACTGTCTCAGAGGAAGTTGTTGTACGCATGTGCGTCATTGAGATTCTTATTGTAATGGCTGCCCTTGAATAAACTACGGACCAGTGAGGACACGTAGCTAGTTCGTGGTCTTTTCAAAAATTCACACAATGCAGTCATCTCCCTCAAACGTCCTGGCAGAGAGTGCAACACCCAAAGCTAATAATTTAAGGTTAATAGTGTTCTAGAACAGGGGTGTCAAACTCATTTTAGTTCACGGGCCAGATCCAGCTAAATTTGATCTGAAGTGGATCAAACCAGTAAAATATTAACATTATATATAAATAATGTCAACTCCAAACTTTTCTCTATGTTTTAGAGTGAAAAAAGTTAATATACATTATGAAAAGGTTTACATCTACAAACTATCCTTTCAAAAGATGTGAATAAAATGAACAAACTGAAAAAATAAGTGTAATTTTAACTATATTCTGCCTCAGTTTATCATTTACACATGTACATTATAACTTACAGATCACAGTGGATCTACAAATACACAAAACATTGAGTAACAGGCAGAATTTTGTTAAAACTGTACTTACTTCTCATAAGACATTACAGGTTATTCACATTTTTTGCGAAATTATACTTTATTTTAGTGTAAATACATGAAAATATTTACATTTTAAAAGAGAAACATTTGAAGTTGTCATTATTTATATGTTATTATGATAGTATTTTACTATACTACCCACCTGAGATTGAATTGGTCTGAATGTGGAACCTGAACTAAAATGACTGTTAATATTTTAGTGTAATTTTTTGCATTTCACAAATTCATCCCAAGGCCTGGACTGGACCCTTTGGCGGTCCACATGTTTGACACCTGTGTTCTAGAAGATCAAAACCACCATTAGAGGTTAAAACACTGTAACACTGATGTGCACATATCTTGTAATATGGATATAAAGGTTCAGAAAGGTCACGATTATGGATATCGACTGGTTGTATTTAAGGCTACTGGAGTCATGTGAAACCACTTTAATAAAATATATTGATGACCTGACAATAGTTCATATGGTCTTAGAAAAGTAAAACTACCTTTCTAAGCATCTGTGTCATATCACTGGAGTCGTATCTGACAGACTCTGTTAATCATGTATTAAACCCTGTTACCTGTTGAAAAACACATACTCTGGGCCAAAACCTCCCATCACAAGCTAAATTCTCTACAGCCTAAAAGCAGAGACAAGAAACAGAAGTCTTGTTTCCCCTCAGTCCCCTTGAATTACGACATGCTTAGAAGTATTAATGGAATTTTTGCCCTGCGATGCCAAAAAAAACTATCAAACACTTCATTTTATTGTGGTGAATTGGCTGTGAAAACCCCACTGTGTGTGTCTGTGTGTGCGTGCATGTGTGAAAGTGTAATCTGAGGGATAACATGGTGCTTATCCTGCTGATCCCCCACCTCCCTGGGTTCTGACAGGTCGACGTCCATCATTCTTCACATAAACTTTGCCTAATTGGCAGGTAATTCCCTGCTTTCCCACTGACCCTCTACTATCCCATCACTGTCCTTCTATTGTCCTTGTACTTAGCTCCTACTGCCTGGGTTTTTGTTCATCCGTCTAACCAGGGACTCTGCAGCCATAGAGCCCCTCAGCAGGACATCTTGTCCAGGCCCAGAGTCCTGGTAGGGACTGTCACTACAACCTGGGGAAGTGAAGTTGGTAGCTTCCTCTGTGATGGTGACCCCCATGCTGGGGAGATCTTTACGAGGCTGACAGGAGAGCCGGCCCTAAATAGTTTGAACCTGTCAACATTGGCTACCCACCCATTCTACAGATGCATCACAGTAATGTTCAGGCAGCTGAATTTTATAAAAAGCAATGGAAGTTCTATTTTAGTTTCCTTCCCTGAGTAGAAGAACAAACTATCTGACTATAGCCCTCAAAGCGGGGACAAATGGATGCAAAATGAATGAATGAATGTCTTTATTGTCATTGTAAATGTACAACAACACTGAGAATGCTAGTTTAAGTTAGATAGATAGATAGATAGATAGATAGATAGATAGATAGATAGATAGATAGATAGATAGATAGATAGATAGATAGATAGATAGATAGATAGATAGATAGATAGATAGATAGATAGATAGATAGATAGATAGACATCCAAGTCTTTTCCTAATTTCTGTCTTTGCTTTTCTATCTGGAACACAACCCCGCTCCAGCTGTACTGTAGTTCTCATCCGTCCCTGACAGTGATTGACAGGTGTTTGCGGAGCCACTCTGCAAAGTCAGACACAAGGCATATGGGAGACCCACCCTCCTGTCATGTCCACCTTCCCATGAGTCCTTTGTGGCTGAGGTGGAGGTGGCAGGAGCAGTCAGGAGCTTGTCAGAGCGACAGGAAGAGGCTAACACACACTCACTGTCACACACAAACAGGCATCTCCCCTCTCTCTTACACTACCACCCCTCATACACTCCTTGCTGTCAACCCCCCTGTGAGTGTGTCAGCTGTCATTAACTTCCCAGACTTCCAGTGAGCTAGGGGAGCCTCCCCCAGCTCCCACCCCCTTGCAGGTGACGCTCCCTGGGGCTCCACGCTGGAAGTGCCACCCTCTCTGCTGGAAGTCTTTAGCAGAAGCCAGAAAAATGAAAGTGAAAGGATTGATTTTTCTCATAATTATGTGCGAACATGAACATAACTTCTGCAGTTTTATGTAAATGTGTTTGTTTGTCAGTACTGTGCGCACTGTGAATGTTGCATTTGCTCATAAATATGATGTTTAAGTGTTTGCATGTGTCTTTGTACATATAAAGATTTACACGGTAGGCTTTCTGTGTGTGTGTGTGTGTGTGGTGGGGTGGGGGGGGCATGCGTGGAATGTGTATGTGATATAAAGGCTCTCTCCTCGCGCCACAATGGTGTCTTTGACAGGGGGGAGAAGGGAAGGCTTTGTTTGGTGACACCACACAGTGTTGTGAATGCCTGGCATAGCTGCCATTCCTCTCTCTATGCCCTCCGCCAGGCCACTGGCTTATCAGGGATTCCTCTCCTTTCTATCTGCCCACGCACACCACGCACAGTGTGTGTGTCTGTATGTGTAAGTAAGGGGGAGAGTTTGTGAAGCACTGCCGCTAACACCAAGGAAAATGCAAATGAGCTCTGGAAGAGAATGGGCCTTCTGTTAAATGACATATTTCCCCACAAGTGGATCAATTTGGCTGCCACATTTTTAAACAGTCTTAAGTATCTGGCTTGTATTGATTCAACTGGATGTGAATTGATCTAATTTTCTTGTATTGCATCCAATAAAATAATTGAACATGAAATATTTCACAAAATAATAATAATAATATGTACAAAGCATGTGTTATTCTGTGCATTAGTCAATGTATAAAAACTAGAAAACCAGTATCAGGGCTTAAACATCATCATTATTTTAATATTTTTAAAACTAATCCTTTAATTAACCAGTTTATTAACTACCTACTCCTGTGTGAGCTTGTTAAACACCACACTGAGTAGAGTACAAAGACACATGTGTGTCAAAAGATCACTGTATTTTATAAGCGCTGTTGTTATAAATCAGTCTTACACATAAAAGCAGAGCAGAATGAAACATTTAGGACTACATATGTGAAACACATGTGTATGGTGTATTTCTTTTTACACCTTTTTAGTATTATTCTCTCCCTCCAGTTTAAGTTTTCTCAGTTTAAACTACAAAATTGCAAACAGCTCTCAATTAAGTGGTGAGATCAGATGGACAGCTCCATGTTGACTCAACACTTCAAATGTAACCCCATCACCCAGAAACCCTGTTTATACTCCACTGGATTTGAGGAGGTAAAGTCATCCTGTCTTGTGCTTTGAGTTGTGATTGATTTATTTTTGCAATATTTCTTCATTCCGCTTTAATCCTGCCTTAATTACAATAAACATACTCTGTAGAATTGCCAGATTTTACAGGCTCAAAATATTAAATACCACATTAAATATTGTCAGGATGCATTTAGGGTGAATATTTCTTAACTTTAGGGATATGTTTCCAGTTTTGTTGAAATGTTTTTCTCAAGACATGTTTTTTTTTTTTTTTTTTTTTACAAATTATATAAGACTCCTCAGCTGGAGAACATCCAGGGCCAAACTGACCTTTCAGGCAGATGAGTTCTGTTTATTTATTTATTTATTTATTACAAGCCAAACCAATAATTGAGTCCAATACATGAAAGCGGGCCTATGAAACTTAATTTCGAGTAGTTATTGGACAGGATGGATTGACTGCACTCAGCTCCTCATGCAGGTTGTTCTAGAGTTCCTCCACTGCTTCCTCATTTTCCACCATCTAATCCTCCACCCTCATCACTGTGTTTATCTGATAGTTAAACTGAACTATATTGGTGAGAAGCTAATTCTTCTTTCTACTCTCAGTAATCATAAAGGTCCTTCCAGCTCTCACGCTAACACGGTAGTTGCCAAGAGCCTCGATACCCAACTTAAAGTAGGTATGGTGCCCACATGTGTGCAAATTAGGAATTTGGACTCACATTACTGCATACACACACATACACACAGCTGTTTTCTTTGTGTTTTCAGTGCCAGCATGTTGTTATGTGTTTGATGTGTTTATATGAGCCTCGATGGGCCTTGCACAGGCTTGGCAGTAACAATACACCAGCTCTTCAAAGTACGACGGCACCATTGTCCTTAATCGCAAAATTTTTGACAACATTAAACACACACAAGCTAACTGAATGAAAGCAGCTCTTCATTTTTCACACTGTAATCAGACCGGAGGGTATTTCTCCTGGACACCCATCTAAAGATAGGGGCTAGAAGGTCAGCTGATCGCCATGTGGTAGACCAGAGTGAAGGGAAGACGGCAATGGAGGTCTGGGTAGGTCCAAATATTTGTGGGGGGTTTTTTTGGAAACAGCTGCGAGGGATTCATGCAGCTTTGAACAACTTCTGCTATACGTCAAGGTTGAAACAGAAGGAGGGCTGTCAAAACTGAAGAAAGACTGTAACAGTTGTAGATGAGAATGTAAGAGGTGACGAATATTTGTATTTCATCTGAATAATGGAAAGTGTATAATTTCCACTGCAGTTTTTAACTCCTCAACGACCAAACCAGCCACTGTTGACCAAAAGCATCAAATATTCTAAGATAACCTGCATTTGGTTAGGAATAACCTGTATCCTGCAGTGTTCATGGTTTCCAAAAGGAATGTCCACTTTTGCTTCAGTCCATTTTTGGTGAGCGTTGGTCCAGAGAAGAAAAAGAAGCATTGCTGATTCATGCTCACATTTGGCCTCTTTAACCTGCATTTGTGGATGTCATGGCCAGGTGTTCCTGAGCCCATGCTATTTATTTCCATCATAGAATCGTAACTGATTTTAATGCAGTAACTGCCTCAGGGCCTGAAGATCATGGTCATCCATTATTGATTAGTCCAGACTCTCAGAATCTTGTGCTTATGTTCAGAGGTGTCAAAAGTATTCACATTCTTTACTCAGGAAAAAGTATAGATACCAGGGTTTAGTGGGGCAGCCGTGGCTCAGAAAGTCCAATAACCAAATGGTTGGTGGTTCAAATCCGGCTTTGTCCCAGTCATGTTCCGTTGTTTCCTTGGGCAAGACACTTCACCCACCTTACCTCCAGTGTCACACACAGGTGTATGAACATATGTGAGTGTTTGGTGGTGGTCGGAGGGCCGTTTGGCGCGAACTGGCAGCCACACTTCCACTAGCAGCTGTGGCTACAAACGTAGTTTATCACCACCAGAGTGAGAATGTATGAGTGAATGAATAATGGATCAATAATGTAAAGTGCTTTGGGTGCCTTGAAAAGCGCTATAGAAATCTAATCCATTATTATTATTTAAAAAGACTTTTGTAGAAGTCGAAGTATCAACTCAAGCTTTTTACTCAAGTAAAGTGTAAAAGTACTGGTTTCAAAACAATGTAAAGTATAAGAGTAAATATTCATTCATTTTCTGAACCCACTTTATCCTCACTAGGGTCACGGGGGTCGCTTGGAGCCTATCCCAGCTACATAGGGGCGAAGGCGGTGTACACCCTAGACAAGTCGCCAATTCATCGCAGGGCTGAACATATAGAGACAAACAGTCACTCTCACATTCACACCTATGGACAATTTAGATTAACCAGTTAACCTATCAGTGCATGTCTTTGGATGATGGGAGGAAGCCGGAGTACACGGAGATAACCCACGCAGACACGGGGAGAACATGCAAACTCCACACAGAAAGGTCCCATCCCCCGTCGACTGGTGTTGGAATCGAACCCAGGACCTTCTTGCTGTGAGGCATGAGTGCTAACCACTCGTGCCTCACAGCAAGAAGGTCCTGGATTCGATTCCAACACCAGTCCACGTGTGGAGTTTGCATGTTCTTCCCATGTCTGTGTGTGTTCTCCAGGTACTCCGGCTTCCTCCCACCATCCACAGACATGCACTGACAGGTTAATTGGTGTATCTAATTTGCCCATAGGTGTGAACGTGAGAATCATTGTTTGTCTCTATATGTCAGCCCTGTGATGAACTGGTGATATGTCCAGGGTGTACCCCGCCTTCACCCATAAGTAGCTGGGATAGGCTCCAAGCGAACCCTGTGACCCTGGTGAGGATAAAGTGGGTTCAGAAAATGAATGAAAAAAAGACTTTTGTGGAAAATGAAGTATCAACTCAAGCTTTTTACTCCAGTAAAAGTGTAAAAGTACTGGTTTCAAAACTACTAAAAGTATAAAAGTAAATGTAAGGGGGGAAAATGCCATTAGGACAAAAGCTTAGTGGTGCCACAGGGGCCAATAGTGCACTACCTCACTTCCCCAAGAAACATTTTTCTAAAGGCCATAATGACTATAATGTTATATTAAAATGTTAATATCGAAAAATTTGGGATGCACTAAGCTACCTGTTTCAGCCGCATATATGCCCATTGAAAATGGTCTTCCTGGCTGCTACCAACCTCCTCACTGGTGCTTGGTTGGGACATTTTGCTCGAGTTCTCTTGAGTCTCTGCCACAGACATCTTCATACTATGCTACATATATCTGCTATGTCCTCGCTGGAGTGTGATGTGATTTGTGTCATGTGCAGGTACGATGGATCACGTGCAAACCAATAGGGTGTCGAAATGGTATGTGTTTATATGTCTCATCCAACCACAATCAAATTCACTGTGTCTGGATGGTGTGATTTATCTGGATAGTTTTTTAATTTGAATGATAACAAGCTGGAATGAAAACAACCCGAAATGAAATAGGAGTAACTAGGCTATTTTTAAAATGTAAGGAGCAGAAAGTACAGATAATTGTAAGGAGTAGAAGTGAAAAGTTGGCTAAAAATAATTACTCCAATAAAGTATAGATAACCAGAATTTCTACTTAGGTAACAAAGTATTTGTACTTTGTTACTTGACACCTCTGCTTATGTTATACACTATGATAAGATACTCAAATTTTATGCAATTTTACACCGAGGTCTACAGTCTGAAATTTTTCCACAACTTTTCAGATGCAATTATTTGCAGATTTGTGAACCTCAGATTGAGTCTGACTCTCGAAGATACTCTTCTTATACCCAATCATGTTACTAACACGTTGAAAATTAACCTAATTAGTTGCAAAAATGTTCATCAATCTCTTTTTGGTGAGGATGATAAGTGAGGTTAATTACTCATAAGAGATCTAAGCGACTTGATTTGTCCTATATTCTGCTGATAGGAAGTTAAAGGATAGATTGTTGTGTGGAGAAGGGGTGGGATTAAATAAGTTATACTTCCTGCCACTCCTTTTCGAATGTGCAAATAAAGTCATACTTTGCTTTCATGTAAATGTGTAACTTTTTTTTTTGTCTTCCATGATTTCTTACTATCTGTTTTATTTCTAAGGACTAAGTAAGATTAAGTTTTGTTGCATACTTGAAATAAACAAACAAAAAAAAAAGCCTTATTGTTTTCTTTAAACAGTACATTATCTCTGTTTTAATATTTGATGTGTTTTCTTTGTTCTGTTGTGAATAAAACATGGGTTTATGATATTTTCAAATCACTGCATTTTGTTTTATGTAGTACTTCATAAAGTGCATGTTTGATGTTGGACTAGAAATAAAACATCCTGGAACCTGCAGACTGTTTCTTATTTTAGCTGCTGAAATTAAAGCGATCCGACCTGTTCTTGCACAACCCACATATTGAAAATAATCCCAAGAGTGAGCCAGTGGATTCACAAGAATTCTGTGTAATGTAATCAAAGATATCCTCTGTTGTTTTTACATTGATGTTGTAAAATATGTCAGGAATTTCTCCCACTCCTTACTGTACATGACTCTAAAATAAGGAGCGGTGAAATATTTTTGGCCATTTGTTGTTTATTTCAAATGTCACATACACGCTCTTAGACAATTCCAGATGTATTCTTCCCAAACATGTTTTCCCTCAAGCAATTTTCCTGCAGCTTTTGTTGTTTTATCAAACACAAAAACTAGCAATCTTCCATCTAGGGCCGTTCTAAGTGGTTCCTATTTTGCTAAGATGTGGGAGGCTGACTTATTCTTGTCTCTTTCTTAAAACTGTGCCTTTAGGGAACAATTAGATCCCTTTTATGTTGTAGCTTATTTCATCGCTTTCTTCCAACTCGTCCTCCCTGTAAGACTGAAACACACACATACATCCACACACTTGGGCACAACAGATAATAATATGAGCATGCATGGTCCATTAACTCTACCAGTCTCCCAAGAGCCTTCTACAGTTGAGTCGCAGCCATTCCATCAGACTCATCAGCACTGCAGTGGGAGTAATAACAGCCAAAAAAGGCTCTCTCCATCATCCAGTGTGTCATATGTATAGTGTTTACTTGCATCTGCATCATACATGTGTCTGCATTCCAAATGTGTCATCTATAACTGTGTGTGTAACTGCAAGCCCAACACATGATGCAAACACGATGACATTTTCCTAAGGTATATTTGGAAGTGTGCCCATCTATGTTTGTATATAAGCATGTTTAACCGGTGGTGTCGGACTCTGCGTTGTGTTTTTTAAGGACTAGATCAGCACATACGACTTTGGAGGAAGGTTATAATAGCTTTAGATTTTTCATTCTTGTTTAGTTTTATTTAGTTTTGACTTTTTTTTCTCTAATTCTGTTAGTTTTAATTCGTTTTTAGAGCAGGTTTGCTAGTTTTTATTTGTTTTAGTTTTTTCTAAAGGCTTAGTTTTAGTTTAGTTTTAGTATTAATTTTAGTTTTGTCGTATCTTACTACTTACTTACTTCTTAAATGCCATGGTCACTTTAAAGTTTGATGTTTGCACTATGGATACTTGTCACTTTATTTTATTCTATTTTTCTATTTACATATATATATATATATATATATATATATATATATATATATATATATATATATATATATATATATATATATATATATATCTTAGATGTGCCTTTTATATTATATGGGTGTAAATATGTATGCCTGATGCCAAGAGCTGCTGGACGAAATTTCGTTGTGCCTCGCATAATGACAATAAAGATTCTATTCTATTCTATTCTATTCTATTCTATCTTTTCTCTTCTTCTCCATCATATTCAGATAAATCCCAGACAGGACTCTGCTGCTTTCTCCCAACTTTAGTCTCCATGTTTCCAGGTAGAGTGGGGATGAGAAGACGACTCTAAATGACAGGTGACGAGAAGTGATGGACTTTGAAGTGTTGTATGGTGCCGCTAGCTAAAATTGCTAGAGCGAAATAAATCGCTTTCGTATCAATCTGACATTGACAAAGACAAAAACGAAGGGAATTTTTATCCATAATTTTTATACGTTTTAGTTAATTTCATAAGCACACAATACAGTTTCAGTTAGTTATCGTTTTTTTCTTTTAATTACAGTTTTTATTTATTTCAGTTAACGAAAGTGTTTTTTCAATTCTAGTTTTCGTCATTTCGTTAGTTTTCGTTAATGATAATAACCTTGCTTTGGAGGCAGTCTTTAGGCAGTCTATTGTTTTTTCGTTCCTAATAAAAGTAGTACAGACACAAAAACCTCCAGTCAGCGACCCCCACAAAACATGCCCCTCTCCCATAGAGATCAGGTACAAAAGGGTGATAATACATTAAAATATTAAAACAAAATACAGCATACCTGACAAAAGTAATACAGACACAAAAACCTCCGATCAGCGACCCCCACAAAACATGCCCCTACACTGACCAAATGATACAGAACTTGAAGCACTCTGAGAGCGCAGACCTCCGCCAAGGCTGATCAGTGGCCCCCCCCGGTGGGCCCCCCCACGCCAAGGAGGTTATGTTTTTGCCAGGGTTTGTTTGTCTGTCTGTTTGTTTGTTTGTCTGTCCGTTAGTGTGCAACATAACTCAAAAAGTTATGGACAGATTTTGATGAAATTTTCTGGTCTGCGCCCCCCCCGTGGGCCCCCGTGGGCCCCCCCACCCCCGATCACCACCAAAATTTAATCATTTCTTCCTTATCCCATTTCCAACAAACCCTGAAAATTTCATCAAAATCTGTCCATAACTTTTTGAGTTATGTTGCACACTAACGGACAGACAAACAAACAAACAGACAAACAAACCCTGGCTAAAACATAACCTCCTTGGCGGAGGTAAATATGTTTCAGCACACCGTAAGCACCTCATACAGTTTGAACTAGCCATTTCATTTAAAAATGAAATTAGCAGAGGCTAAAACAGAAATTTCCACCAACTGCACGGCTGCTTACCTCTCCCATTGAGATCAGGAACAAAAGGGAAGAGGTAAAGGTGTGAAAACGGTAAGGCAAGGCAAAGCAAGGCAGGTTTATTTATATAGCACATTTCATGTACAAGACAATTCAAAGTGCTTTACATAAAATATTGAAAGCATTACAACATGGAAGCAATAAAAAGTATAGGCATGAGAAAAACAAAAAAACAAAACAAAATCAGATAAATAGATAAAACAGACAAGCAGATAAAACAGATAAAAACTTTTAGCTTTAAAGGAACAGTGCAGATCTGAACTGGTGAATACAAACTCTTCAAATGCAGCTGAGAACAGGTGGGTCTTTAACCTGGATTTAAATAAACTGAGTGTTTCAGCTGATCTGAGGTTTTCTGGAAGTTTGTTCCAGACACGTGGGGCATAGAAGCTGAACGCAGCTTCTCCGTGTGTGGTTCTGACTCTGGGAACTGACAAAAGACCTGATCTAGATGACCTGAGGGGTCTGGTGGGTTCTGGTGGGTAGCTGTAGTGGGCAGTGTCACTCTATAAATGACTTGTTGGGGAACAGATTCAAATTAAAAGTTTCACATACTGACTCGGAGGCCCATAATGTCAGGCATTAACCGAAACAAATGAAAATAAAATGAACAGATTTTGTGTAATCATAACAACAACAAATACACAAAGCCATCTGCATACCCACATTGCTGTGAAATAATTGACCCTATTACACATGTGCGAATATGTGTTGTGTTGTGTATTCTCAGACTTGTCCCTGAGAATGAGGCCAATCAGATTGGACAGACAGTTTATTTCCAAACACTAGCGTCTGGCCTGCAGCCTCACACACATTCCAATACTTCCAGACAGACTTTCAGAAGCAGGAATTAAAAGGCATTGGAGTTGTTAAAACATGACATTCCCAAAAAAGGGCTGCTGGGGCCCGAGACTACCCAGAAACATCCCACATGACTCAACCCTGCAGGAATTACAGCACCGCCAGGGTCGCTGACGAAGGTCCTCTCATACATATCTCTCTATTAGCCTCCACTCGTCTCCAATTTTCTGTCCTTCGGTCTATCAATCTCTCGCACATCCTTAACTGAAAAATCCACTGTGTTGTTGTTTTGTACAGTTAGTTTTGGTCATTCTTAAAAGGCCAGAGAATTGGAATAAAGACAAGAAGTGAATGTTGCTCTTTTGCTTCCAGTCAACTGAGCAAATGGCATTTTTGTCAACAAATTTCTAACTTTTGAATTAATTCTTTACGTCAGTGGTTCCTAACCCTTTTTGGCTAGTGACCCCATTTTAACATCACAAACATCTGGTGACCCCAGACATTCAAAATGGAGATTTTTTTTTTTTTGGCTAAAATTAATTTGTTTTTGATCATGCAATAGTTTGCTATACTATGTTGCAAATAAACATTAATTTTAGACAACATTTACACTACCAGGCAAAAGTTTGGACTCACCTGGTTTTTCTTTATTTTTATGACTATTTTCATTGTAGATTCTCACTGAAGGCATCAAACCTATGAATGAACACATATGGAATTATGTAGTTTAAAAAGGTGTGACAAAACTCAAAGCATGTTTTATATTTTAGATTCTTCAAAATAGCCACATTTTACTTTTATTACTGCTTTGTGCATTCTTGGCATTCTCTTGATGAGCTTCATGAGGTAGTCACCTGAAATGTTTTCCAAAAGTCTGGAAGGAGTTCCAAATGATGCTGAGCTCTTGTTGACCATCTGTGGTCCATCTCATGTCATTTAAATAAGAAGGTGAGTCCAAACTTTTGCCTGGTAGTGTAGGTTATATAATGTATATTATTATGGACAGAGGCAGAAAAGCCAGGTGTAGATTACTGCACAAAGTAAGAATTTTATTTTCCTTGGTCAGGATATGTACAGTCAGTCCAGCTTGGATTTACAAGGCTGACAATTAATACTGAACAAATACTAACTCAAACTATGAATTATGAAAGAGCTGCAGCATCTGAAACCGACCACAATGAACATTTGAAAGATAAACAGTACCACAGTACTTCAGTTTCAGCTTCACAGTTAGTCGTGTCTTTTATGTATTGTGGTTGTCTCTGTCAACTCACCATATATTGTTTATTAGTAAGTTTTCATTTTATTTTATTTTTTTTATCAATTACTAGAAATTTCAGGCGACCCCATTTGAATTCCAGGTGACCCCAAGGTTGAAAAACACTGCTTTACGTGCAATATATCATCATTTCTGTCTCTAATAATAGATTTTTATGCAGTATAAATGGCCACACTGCCACATTACACCAAACCTGTGCTCCAGATGTCTCATTGAGGTTTGTATTAAAGTTTTAATGTAGCGTAAGGAGCATACAGCTACACCAATTTACTATCTAAAGAAAGTAAATACATTAAAAAATATTGGCTCCCATATTGGCATCGAAAAGCCTGACGACGCACACACATACACCCAGAGGAATGTGTGTATTGTGTGTGGGAGTTGAGGTCAAACTTCACTATCAGGGACTGTGTTAATGTATTCAGCTCCTATATAGTGGCTGACTCTGGTGGCAATGCGTTAAACAATGAGTCGATTCATCGCGCTAACAGAGAGGGCCACTGCTATCAAAAATGGGGAGCTTTGACGCAACTAAAGTGAACAGTTCATAGCTTTAAAGGGGGCCATTAACCAAACCTACTCGCGTCCGGTCACCAACGGTGTCTCCATGCAAGGGTTCACATGGATCACAAGGATAATGGTAGTCTTTGCAACGAATACGGTGCCTCTAGCTGCTGTTTGATGTCGTCTTTTAGCAGGAATTGCGTATGAATTGACGTGAAATGTCAGAAAACAGTCTTCTGTTTTAAGTACTGATTGACCTTTCGTTCACCTGTGCTTCCTTATACTGATATTAATGACCACAGTGCACTTTATTAGGGTATATTCAATTTTGCACAGCATGTAGCATCATTATGATGTAGTGCATGATAATCAGTACTGCAGACAGAGAAGGGTTAACCTGCTTGTGACCTACACTACTGCTATGCTTAATCCAGGGTTATTCCCACCTACCGCTCCATAATCAGTAAATCCCATTCATATTTCAGCAGCAGAATAATTAGACTAATCTAAAAGTCTGATTAAACTACGAATCCATTGAATAATTAAAACATTTTCATACATTTCCATTACAAAAAAAGAGGTTTTGGGGGGCTCCCTGCGAAGGGGTTTTACTTCTCCTCCTCCCTGATTTCAGAGCCCCCAAAGGCCTTGTACAGTATGTAAGGGATAAACATTAAAATATTCATGTATCAATTAAATCCGTGGAAAATTAAGCTAATAAATATAACCTGACAAAGCTATTATGAGCTTTTAAACAGTAAAAGTTATTATGGGGATAAATCCTGCAGGGCTTTAGTGCTGATTGCACAAGACAGATACAGTAGAAACCTACTGCACTAGACTGGACAGCTATGAACATCCTACTTGATATGATAAGTGATGTATTACTAAACAAGTAGATTATAGACTGAATTAGTCAGTAATTAGATTTTGCACATGTTGTGGCATGATTTGATTATGATAATTGTTTCCCAGTGTTCCCATAAAGAACCACTGGGAATGACTCCAGCAAAGTTTAGGATAAAATTGCATTGCCAGTCAACTAGTCTAAGGTCAGGAATTCTTGACTTAAGAAAGTGAGAGAATATTTTAGCGAATCTCTAAAACTGAAACCATTGTGTAGGCTGTGATCAGTGATAATAATGTATGATCAGTATCAGATAATGTCAGATAATGCTCCTATTTGTAAGTTAAACACTACAGTCTAGCTGCTGTAGAATCACTGCTTCTAATGGACCCATATGTGAGACAGACACTTCATCCCTAAATCATAACATTTTTCATCAAAGGCCGATATACTGCCCCATATGGGCTACTTATGCATTAGTCTATCCCTATTAGGCCTCACATTTTTACAGGCTATATTTTCAAAAACCTATTTCAACATGAAAAGGCCCTCAAAAGTACTTCTTATGTGTGGAGTACAGTGTCTTGTCCAGGCAGTGTAATTGCTCTGGGGCCCCTCCTGAACCCCAGATCCGTCTTTACAGCCTGCATTAGCATACATAATACCGCTCTGTGGACTCAGAGAGTCATACCGATTGAAAAGCAATCATTTTCACAGCAGAGCACTGCCACTGCCACTTTAATTGAGTGTGAGTGCACTTCTATGTGTATGTGCTGCCTTTGTATCATGAGACAGGAGATAATTGCTTCTGCAATACAACATGGCAATATGTTGTTAATTCAATGATAGGACTTGATTGCTTTTGTCTAGTAGTTTCCCCTGGGCTTACTCTACTAGCTCGTATGTGTTTGTCGTGTTGTTGTCAGAAAACAGAAGGTGCTGACGATAACTAGTGGCCTCATCCCTTTAGACTGCCTGCTCAAGTTTTACACACACAAACACACACACACACACACACACACACTCATACACAATAATTACATTAACAGAACACAGGCAAGTTGTACAACAAATATAATTTGAGCTGCATGCTAAAAAACAGGGCCCTCAGGGGTCCATATAAACTCTGCTACAATAAAAAGGAGAATTGCACTTCAAATGAATGTCCCACTGTTGTGTGACAATCAAATCAAATTACTGCGTCCTGTCGTTATCCATGGATTGCTTTTGCTGAATTAAAAAATGGGATACCAGACAAAGGCTCTTGTACTATCATTATCACCAGATTGTTGGACACACACACTCTTGTAAACAGGTGTATGTGTCTAGTGGTGTTTATTTTCTCCATTGACCCAGTGGCCTACATCTTACATCTTACACCTTAACCTTTAACCTCTGACCTGATCATACATCACACATTAAGCCTAAAACCCTTCAACATGTGCATGTACACACTCATAACGCACACACACTACTTTACTGTCTCTTTTTTGGCACAAATGCACAGCAAATCTCTTAATGAGGAACTAATATGACCAATTAACATAACCGAATAGTAATTTCCATACAAAGTGGACAAAGCAAATAGCTCTCTAATGAAGATCAGTGTTATGCTTGCCGGCTAATTTCTCTCCCTGAAGGGACAACATGATTGAATCACAAGAAAATATATTAATGGCAATAGGTGCTAATTAGCAAAACAGACTTAGAGGACATTAATCATAAAACCTAGTTTGTAGACTTGGCACTCCTTGCCAGACATAATAACTGGATACTGTAGTCTTGTAAGGTTATCAGGTTGTTGTGGGGTAAATACATTAATATCCAAAAGTTACAGGTTTTTGGTTTTTTTGTTTTTTTGTTTTTTTATCCCTTTACCTCTTAGAATGTGTCTGCGTCGTAATATTAAATATTGACATATACGTATGTTGAAAGTAAAAAGAGTATTTCTCATATAGTATTATTATAAAAGTCAGTTTTCATTTACCTATTAGGTCTAACAGCACTTAAATAATGATTTGTCTGCATTTGGTTTCTAATAATGCATGATGGCAGCACTGATGTTCACTTTCGCAGTTGCATACGCATAGTTGCATTAAACATTTAAAAGGTGAAAATAAAATGGGGTCTGGCTATTATGATAAAGTTGTATAAGTATTAATTCTTTATTTTTAGGAAGTTGCAGTTTGGAATTGAGGACTCCTGGTGCATTATCTGCACAAAGATGTTAAGGCAGATCCTGTTGTATCTGAGGAGACACTGCCCCTCTCTGGCTGATTACAGTAACTGCATGCACACTGTGGTTCGGTGTGAAAGAGGCTCCATTTATCAGACACAAAAAAGGAACTCGCCTTAGGACATCCAATCCTGAAATTAGCTCAAATGTGTTCATTTATAAAAGTCAACTGAATGCAGGTTTTAAGTGAAATGGGCTGAAGCAATTAGGTTTTGACCTGATTGCATCCTTTGTCAAAAATAATTCGCTCTTTTTTTGTTTTTTGTCAGAGCTCAGGTCAGATGTTGGGGTAGATACTGCTAAACTACATAGTCATTAGTTTCTGTATATATAGAATTAAACTGACATTGTACATTATTTTCTGTTTATTTCATGCTTTTAGAATTATGTTTCCCGAACTTAGAGTTGAGACCATAACTGGGTTTATTAGGTTGGCAGTTGGCAAAGAAAAATATATGGAAAGGATATAATATGTAAATTAATTTTCCTATTTGAAACAGAGGTAAGATTTTGTGACTGTTAACCTCAACAAACCCTGGAAACAAGATGTAAATGATGTAAAAAGATAAAAATGTTGTACAAAATGTAAGAATATTACGATCACAACACAATAGAGAAATGATGACAATACATGGCGTAAAAGATGTAACAATATATAAATGTTGTAAAAGAGGAAACACCAAAAAAACAAAACAAAATACAGGAATAAAAGACATGACAAGAAAAAAACACAAAACAAAACACACAACAAGATTAAAATGAAGTAAAAGATATACAAACTATTTGAGGCAGTGTTTTTAAAGCAGAAGAGTCAGTAAAAATGGACAGCTATGGCGATTCACAGGGTATTTTTTGAAGTTTGGGTCCAACACAGACATGAAATTTCTCTTTTGGATGTGGGAAATACTGTTTAAAGTAATGTCAGCATTATAGGAAATCTACGCAATATTAGTACAGGGCTTTTCAGGAGAATAACCACACCAAAATGAAACGAAAATACAAAAGCAATTTATGAATATTGACACTGAGGTAAAATCATTGATACAGGAAAAATAATGCATGTATAGAGAAATGCAAAGTAAGTACAACTTAATCCCAGCTCTCACAAGTGGTGGGTGGACTCATTAAGGCAAATTATGAAAAATGTGGTAAAAAAATATTTCAGACTTTAGGAAGTAAAAAATCAAAACTACGATGTTATTTAAACCCCAAGCACAATCTGTTTTCACCTGATAATATGTAAGTGAAAATACATTGACTTATTACTCGAGTTTATGCAATTGTTCACTCATTTATTATCAAAGTCATATTTTGTTAAAAAAAAAAAAAAAAGTCACAATTGAATCTCTGTTTGTGAGTCTATTTTTGAAAAATACAATTGTTCATGACTTAACAACGTTGGAAAATGTGTTTCCCAAGACCAGATCAGCTGAGATCCACTGGCTTAATACATTCTTCTTAACCCTTTCATGCATGAATTACGAGAACCTTAGTCAATATTTGTTTCTTGAGTGTTTTTATCCCTCTTTAGGCATGAAAAATCAATGCAAATGAATTTTTTTTTTTTTTTTACCTATTTTTTATGGAGTCACAAAAATGTCCACTCAGCTGGACACCATGTATTTATTTTTTGAAGCAAAGAAACATAAAAAAAAACATGTATTTAAAACTCATCCTCAGAAAGTGATATACTGTGTGAAAACTACGAAATAAAAACATTTTTAATGCCGCTAATTGCGAAATCGCTAATGTTTTCTCACATTTTATCATACTCTAATATTAGTTATTATTCTTTTCATGGAGATAATATCCTCCTGAGACCCAGGAATTTGACAGTTTTAGCTTTTTCACATTAAAAAAAATTGTCTGGACCAGAAACTGCATAATGCAACAGTTTTTTCAGATACATTTTTAAAATAATTTGTATTTATTGATTGATTTTTTTTTTTAATGGAATGTCCTTTGTAATGCACAGCATTTTTTAGGTAAAACTGTCAAACTTTTGTCCCCTACAGAGGACAAAATGCATTGCTGGGTCTCAGGAGGATATGCAAAAAAAAAAAAAAAAAAAAAAAAACCTTTTTGTTTCTGAAAACTGTTAATTACAGTCCAACAACAATTAGCAACTGATTTACACTAAAATGTTTTACTGCAGATCAGGTTTATCATGAGCAGCAAAGTTACAATAATTGTATGAACTGCAGTGTTTGAGATGATGCATAAGTGTCCACTATGTTGGCTGATATGCAAGTAAAACAACAAAATCCATGAATATACAAGAGAACAGCTGTGAAATATCTGTCCACTGTAGAGACCAGTATGCATGAAAGGGTTAACCCACTTATAACTGATGAGCAAATAGTATTTTAATTTAACATGACCATTTACAATGATTAACCCTTTCATGCATGAATTATGAGAGCCTTAATGTAGATTTTTTTTTTTCCTGAGTGTTTTTATTCCTTTGGGCATTAAAAAAAAAAACAATGCGATTGACATTTTTTTTAACCTATTTTTCATGGAGATGCAAAAATGTCCCCTCAGCTGGACACCATGTATTTAATTTTTGAAGAGAAGAAACATCTTTACTGATATACTGTGTGAAAACTATAAAATAAAAACATTTTTAATGCAGCTAATCTGATGTTTCTTCCTCACATTTTAACATACTCTAATACTGGTCATTACTCACTCCATGGAGAAAATGTGCAAAAAAAGAAAGCTTTTTGTTTAAGCCATAAAAACCCAGTGCTACTTTTGTCATCATTTTGTTTAAAGAAAAAAAAAAAAAAACTTAATTACAGCCTAATAACAACAACAAGCAACTGATTTACACTCAAACACGTTAGTGCAGATCAAGTTTATGAAGTTACAGTAATTATATAAACTGCAACGTATGGGATGATGCGTGAGTGTCCACTGTGTTGGCAGATATGGAATTAAAATAACAAAATCCATGAATAGAACAGCTGTAAAATAGCTGTCCACTGTAGTGACCACTGTGCATGAAAGGGTTAAAATATACACTTTTCAATTCTTTCCCATCAGAAGTCCTGGATGTGTGTTGACAGTTTAACATTCTTTCCTATTTCTGATATTAACTCACTGTAGTTTGATGCAGTTCTTCTCCCTGACACTAGAGGGAGCTAAATTTATCACCAATAGTAAACTCCCCTCTGATCACGTGACCTGCAGATGTCATTCATCCGCCAAGTTTGGATGTTTTGTTTCTCCAGATCCAGAACCATGTGAACGAAGCTGGCGTTAAGTCACCACAGTTTAGTAAAGTTATATCGGAAGTACGGCGAACCAGAGGTCAAAATAATGTACTTTAACCGCCCATAAATCTGTTCACTCTACTGTTAATGAAAACAGGTGTTAATCGGAGAGTTTTCACCGGAAGTTGAATTAATTTTACTTGATAGCGTTAAAAGAGCAAACAGTCGATTTGTTTGTACAACTATGAACCAACGAAGTAAAAACATGGACTTCGCCGACACAGACGACAACTTTAAGACGAAATACTCACACATGAGGAAGCAGGTTTGATTTTTGAGACTATAATACTACCTAGATAGTCGTCTGCTTCCATGTACTTTGTTATTATGCTAACCTGTTGAAGCTTGCTAACCTGTGGTGTTTCTGTTTATGGCTAGCCCGAAGTAATAGCACTAAAATAATAACAGTTAAAAAATGAAAAGAAAAGAAAAAAAAAAAAAGATAACCAAAGCAGTGGTGGTCAGTGTTGCTTGTCAAGAGATTTTCATAACTCAAATATTAGACTTTAAGAGGGACTTATCGCTAAACAAGCTTAGTTTCAAATATTAGTAACTTTTTTCTGACATGTAATTTTAACATTGCAAAGGAAGCTCCCTAACTATGCATGTCTTGATCATAAACGAGTAATAACAAATCTTTTAAAGAGTAATTGTGTAATAGAGCCAAAGGTTTTTTGTTTTTTTTTTTTTGTTTTTTTGACTGAATGAGCATATCAGTTATCGCGAGAACATTAGTGTAAACTTGTCACCGGGAGGCTGCCTCTATTATACTGTTTAGTGTTTTATGTTAAATAATTGTTGTGTCTTTTTGTCTTTCAGCCTTCATATCCAGAGGACAAAGTTCCAGGAAGCAGTAATAGTAAGTAGTTTATACCATTCATGTTGCACAGTTGGTTTGTCTTCACTGTTAACCCTCCGGTATCCAGGTGTGCTTTTTTTTTAAAAATTATTATTATTTTTTCTCAAGGAGTGCAGATCTGCGATCATTTATTATCTTTATGGCAGTTTGGCTTTATTAGAAAGTTGACAGTGACAGGAGAGCTGTTGCATAGATCACAGGCTGCATTTAATGGGATGAAAATACTGTTTTCTACCAAAGACAATTATGTTCAACTGATTTTTTTTTACATGTTATGTTTTCAGGGTTTGTTGCTCATATGGAAAGAGGAAAGAAACTGAGGAGTTTCACATATGGCTGATGTTTGAGTGTGATTTAGTTTGTACTTATTTATGACAGTGGGGAACAGGTGTGCTTTTTAGGCACACTTTGCACTTCGTGTTAAACAACTTCATATTATTTTTCTCAATTTAAGTAAGGTTAGAATTCAAAAGTTGTTCATTTGTGCATGATCTTTAAAATTCGGGCCACCAACTAAAATTTGCACGTTGTAAACAAAAGAAAATTACAAGACTAGCATCTGTCACCTAAGTGTGCCTAAAACGCACTATTTCTTCCATTATAACCTCTGTTTTTGATCCAAAAGCCATTAAGGCATAAATCCTGCTTTTACTGATATTTGGGCTTCATTTGAGAGGTAAGGGTCTAACTGAATTCATAAACGTTGTTAATGTTGCTGTTAATCATCGACATATGCCAGGCTGCAAAAATCAGATAATATGTGATCCAAGTTTTATGTAATATTTTGAAAAAACAAAACAAAACAAAAACATATTTTGTGTTTTTTGCATCAAAAAAATGTAGTGACATCATGATGAAAAGAGACATTTTAAAGGGTTAAAAAAATCTAAAATGAATGATTATTTGATATGTATGATTAGGGCTGACCTTGATATAAAAAAATAAAATCAAATTAAAGCAGAAAAATAAATCAATATATAATATTTAATAGTTTGATTTATTGGTGTGCATTTTTGGCACACTTGGTGACAGATGCTAGTATTTTTGAACATTTGACCTAGCGCCAAAAATAATAATGCAAATTAACCAGTGTTGGAGTTAATCATTGACATATGCCAGGCTGCAAAAATCAAATAATATGTGATCCACTTTTTATGTAGTATATTGAAAAAAAAAATTTTTGTGTTTTTTTGCATCCAAAAAAATGGTTTGTTTCCATTACAAACACAGCATTTAAAGGGTTAAAAAATGTGACAGTTATTGAGTATTTGGTATTTTTATTTATGGCTCAAGTTGATGAAATAGAAAAAAGTGTAAAAGAATTAAAAACAAAGTGTATGAAAAATGTTTTGACATTATTCCACAAGTGTGCAAAAAACGCACTTACTAAGCACTTGGTGCTTAGTAAGGGCCTTACTGGATGGGATACTGAAGGGTTAAACAAACTCATTTGTGTTTACATATTTCAGTCTATAAAAACATAATGAAATCATGTCAGTGGTTTAGGATTGTAGCAAAGGACTATTTACATTGCAATGGATAACTTATCTTTTCAATTATTTGATAATTGTTCCATAAAATGATGAAAAAGGCTGATTGGTGTTTTCCAAAGCCCCCAAACCACAAAGTTTGTCAGTTCATTGTCATAGAGTAGGAATTAAACTAGAAAATTTCCACAATTAAGAAGCTGAATTAAGAGATTTTTTTTTTTTTTTAATCCTTAAGAAACCAATTATCAGTGATCACAATAGTTGTTGATTTAGTATTCTACAACTAATTGATTCATCTGGTGGTTACTGTACTGATGTAATTTTTTCTCTCTTCCTTACTTGCACATCACATGCTGTATATGTAGATTATACATTTGCAGAAAGTCATTTTATGATAAACAATTTATGGAAATTTGTTTTAACCAGGTATAATACAGTTGCGGAAAAAAATATTAGACCACCCTTTTTTTCTTCAATTTCTTGTTCATTTTAATGCGTGGTACAATTAAAGGTACATTTGTTTGGACAAATATAATGATATCAACAAAAATAGCTCATAAGAAATTACTTTAAGAGCTGATATCTAGCCATTTTCCGTGGTTTTCTTGATAATAACCAAAATCACTTAAGTTCTTACATCAATAGCTATGGCATTGTACTGCCAAAAACAGTGCTTTTAGGAAGTCCATGTTTTCTTTTCTGTCTGTTTTAGTCACATGATACACACAGGAGTTAGTACTTGATTGCATAACCATTGTTTTTGATGACTTATGATGGTCTAATAATTTTTTCCGCGACTGTATAATCACAATCATAAAAACCTTACTTGTCATCATACTGTTTAAAAGTACAAGCAAATTTTCTGCTATGCACAATTCTGTAAAATAAATTGTTTGTTTATATTACACACTCTGTTCAGGACTGAAATGTCTAAATTCTTGAAATCACTGGCAAAACAGTTCTACTCAAAATGCAGAACATGACTAAAATAGGGAACACATTTGAAACCACTTATGTACTTGTTGAAAACCAGTAAATTTTAGCCTCAGCGCTTAGTGAATCTCACCTCTTTTGTGAGAAAGTTACCAACATGGGGTGGGCAGTGAGTGTGTTCATACATTGCATTAGAACTGTAGAACTGTAAACAAAGTTAAAAAAAAAAAAAAAAAGAAAAAGCAGTGATATGTATAAAGTACATCAGTGTGTTGTTGCTTCTTCAAAAGAGCCATTCAGATTGTGTTAGTGTGGACCCTTTTTGTTGCCAAAATGTTGTTTTTAATAAAAGATGGTCAGGATTTGGTTTCAGGGTTTCATTTTGTCACAGAGCTGAGATGTTATCTCTAAGCATTGTGTCTTGGGCTTATGTTTAGAATTTTGACATCGTGAGCCACATTCAGCAACAAGTGTGTAATATAGTCACATTTTTTCAATCCATATCCAATTGAGAAATGAAAAAAATACCTAATAATGTCTAACATTGCCTTGTGTTCACTGTTTTAGAAGCAGTACATAGACTTGCATCGGCACATAGATCCAAATGGTCACACAAGGAGTTGAAAAGCTACAGTAAAGTTTTACACGAACTGTTGGAAGATATTTCCAACATCCCTGAAAGGTAAGTCAGTAAATTATCTGTGTGTTTGTGACATATGTTTACCAGTGAGTAAAACACAGCACTGTCATTTTTTAGGTTTGACAGCGATGAGGACCTGAGTGGGGTGTGTGCTGCAAATGCCCTTCAGGATTCTCAGGTGCTTTTTACAGAAACAGGTGTGTGTGAAATAATTAGATCCCAGTCATTTCTATTGATTATGTGTAATGAGGTTATTTCCATTTACTTTCTCAAGGGAAATTGCAGCTGCTGAAATAATATCATGGTTTCTACTTCCAGACAAAAATCAGTCACGTTGACATGAAGGCAGTTTCAGAACAAATTCCCTCTGATGGCTTGACAAGATCATGAATAATAAATAAGACCCCGTGGTGTTTGAACTTCTTACCGAACACACATTTTCTATGTTTCATGCTCTTTCAATTTATTTATTTGCCCTCCTGTTATTGCTTAAATTCCAGAGTTTTTCCTGACTGAATCTGTTATAAATAGTTAATGAGCAGGCCTTAGGCTTTACTCCTTTCGCATTTGTCCAGATGTGACCCTGCCGTCCTGCCTGAATGGCAGCCTTGGATCCCAGGAAACTGAGACTGACAGAGACATGCACAGACCACGACAGCTGTCTGACTCCCGCCACTCATCTTCATCAGTCATAGCAAAGGTTTATCAAGAGATGATGACTGTCTACAAACAACTGAGGGTGGGAGAGCAGAGCCTGTGTATTTGTACCTTATCTGTAAATCAAAATAGAGAAAATGTAGAGCATAAAACAAGATTAGAAAGGCTGTATTTGCATTATTGCTTCTTCCTGTTATTTGAAGATATTTACAGATCTGTATCTAACATTACATTTTGATTTATATGCAGAGTATATTTGAGAAGATGCGAGTATTTGTTGTCATTTTGCATTTTCTCATGTTTTTGTAGTTAGTTCTTATTTTGTAAATTTGTATTAAGATCATATTGTTTGTATTTCAGACAGAACGACAAAGCCAGCAGCAGTGGGAGAGGCAGCTATGGGAGCGAGAGAGGAGGCTGAAGCAACAGGAGGAGGCTCTTGGGAGTTTGGTGGGGCTTGAAGACAAGCTGCGCTCTCATATCCTCGCTGTAGAGGAGGTCAGGCACACATATGTCTCATTCTGGCACTTTCAAAGTAAGGGACGTGTTTTTAGACAGCAGTTAAAAATGAACCCAAGGCATTTCACAGTGTTATAATGCACGAGGATTTTTGCACCTGCCGTTGTTTACCTAGGATGTTTTTCACCAAATGTTTTAGCTAATAACTAGAAACTGCACATTTTTAAACATAATGAGTGTGGTTGTATTACTGACTATGTGCGTATGTCTCGACAGAAATGCCAAGATCAAGTACGCCAGCTGCAGGATCTTCTTCGAGAGAGGAACAAGGAGAACAAGAGGCTCAAGTCCAGCTTTGACACCATCAAGAACCTGAATGACCACATGAAGAAACAGGTTAGAGGAAAAAATACTCTCTCCACAGTGGTCTGTTGTTAAGCTTAGACACTGATTAAATGACAGCTACCATATTTTTCTCTTTATGTTGGTATTTCCAAAGTTATATAAGGTCAAAATCATCTTTCATTATTCTACAGCGTGGTGTAATGCTTTTATTTTTACCATAATTAAATAGATTTATGTCCTCTTTAAAAGTGAGCGAAATGCTGCTTTTACATTAGGGACATACCTTACTCATAGTCTATTACTGGGTCAAAACACTGTAATGTCCTGTCAGAGAGCGAACTTTAATTGATTGCCATTCCAACATTTATTTCAATATAAAGTAGCTCCTTGTTTTGGATAATCCCTTATGGACCAACTAAAGCAAAAATTAATTTAAAAGTAAAATTGTGGGTCATTTAGCAACACTAATCTGTCAAATTGTCTCTGAAATATCCTGTCACAGACATTTCAGTGTGTTTTGACCCTACTAAGCATTTTTGGCCACATGAGGGCACTATAACATAAGCTTCAAGGATGTAGATGTTAATTGTGAGGTAAATATATAGTATGAACTCAGCAGTATAGGTAAGACATCATTTGCTTGAATGCAGTTTAAAAAAAAAAAAAAAAAAAATTATATTATGTACAAGGTGGTGTTACATGTTTGACTGACATTTCCCGCTTTTAAATCAACAGATGAATGACATCCATGAACAGAATAAAAAGTTGGAGAGCCAGTCTAAGAGAGTTCAGGCTCGGCTTGAGAACCTGCAGGTGAAGTTGGGAGATTTTAGTGTTTCATGATGATCTTAATGCTGTTTAAAGCCTGAAAATGAGTTAAAACTGCTCCTGTTAAAATGAAGTCTCTGGTTTTGCAATGTAAAATTAAACTCCATTATCTGCTTATTTTTCTTCAGAGGAAATATGAGCACAGCGTAGCATCTAGAGGATGTCAGAAAGTCAGCACAGAATGTATAAAACCACCCAAAAAAGAGAAAACTTCTGCCTCTGGAAAATCAAGCAACAAGGTACCTCAGCTACTGTGTGTATTATTGGTCATTATTACTCATTGAGACTGGAAGCAGTACAGCACTCATTCTGTACAAAGCACACTGCGCCTGCCAAATGACACCATAAATCATAGTTTGTAGTTGCTGTTATGTTATGATGAACACTTCACTTGTTATTTCAAAGATTAGAATCAAACTAATAAAGGCTAAAACATGGTCACAAATGATTAATAGCATGTAATGACTGCAATTTACCAATTTGGGATCACTAAAATCTCTTTATGTCTCTGTCTATCTATCTATCTATCTATCTATCTATCTATCTATCTATCTATCTATCTATCTATCTATCTATCTATCTATCTATCTATCTATCTATCTATTTATCTATCTATCTATCTATCTATCTATCTATCTATCTATCTATCTATCTACAATTGCGGAAAAAAATATTAGACCACCCTTGTTTTCTTCAATTTCTTGTTCATTTTAATGCCTGGTAAAACTAAAGGTACATTTGTTTTGACAAATATAATGATAACAAAAATAGCTCAGAAGAGTTTAATTTCAGAGCTGATATCTTGCCATTTTCCATGGTTTTCTTGATAATAACCAAAATCACTTAAGTTCTTACATCAATATCTATGGCATTGTACTGCCAAAAACAGTGCTTTTAGGCATTCCATGTTTTCTTTTCTGTCTGATTTAGTGACATGATACACACAGGAGTTAGTACTTGATCGCATAACCATTGTTTTTCATGACTTTTGATGGTCTAATCATTTTTTCAGCATCTATCTATCTATCTATCTATCTATCTATCTAGAAAAGCAGTCTCTGATTATAAAAGTAAAAATCCCTTATTACCTCATGCATATGCCGACGTGTTTCAACTCTGAAGAGCCTTCATTTGGGTGTGAAACAATACAAAGATGTGTGCTCAGTTTAAGACTCAATACATCATGTGACACTGGTCATGTGACATGTAAGTTAGGCAAAGACTAAAGAAGAACAGCAGTGCTCAAAACATCACAGCCAGAATCATCTCTTCACAGGACCTATACTGGTGTGTTTTTTTTGTCTTATACGTGTATATTAAGTCACAGAAAATTAACCACTAAAAATGAGTAAAAAAAATTTCATAAACTGAGTGATTTGTCAGTTTTTTCCTTGCTTATTAGATGATAAAAGCTGCTTTGACTGTCCCAAATCCACGCTGATGCAGATGACTGTTCTAAGTATAATTTAACCCTCCGTTATCATTCCACCATCTTTCCCTAAGGCTCTCCCTGCCTCGACAAAGCTCCTATCCCTTTTATTGGACTGGGTACTTGATGGACAGACATCCTCACCGGCAGCAGGGAATGATGGGAAACACATAGGCCACCGTCTGCCTCCGGAGATCCTGCTGAACGAGAGATGCCTTCAGGTGGAATCCTCACTGCAGCTTCATTGTGTTTTTTGGATTTGATCGCAATTGTGTTCCAACAAACGGCTCAATGTCACGACCACAAAAGGGTGATAGATGATGGAGCATAAAGGTTATTTTGAGATCAAAGTGATAAAGTATCTGTTTGTTTCCTCAGGTGCTGCCATTATTGGCGGATCAGCTTCATGGCATGCCTTTGTCGGAGCCCACACTCCTACTCAACCTTCTGCGCCTCATTCACTGGGCTTTGAGATGTTTGGACAAAGGCACACAGGTAGATCACATCACTTTTGGACTGTTGCAGCAAGCCAAGCGTCAAGCATGTCACATTAGGTCATTAGGAGTTATGTGATATATCATATGTCATGTGAGGACAGGAAAACAAGCAGTGTTTTGTTTACTTGTTATACAGGGTGTCCACAAAGTCTCTAAAAGAATTCTTACAATAGCAATTGATGAGGTATTTTAATCGCACTTGTTCTATGTACTCAGTGGTTATCAAAGTTTTTAATCACAGTGTGGGATCATGTACAATCGGATCATTGGTCCATTTTTCTTCATCAAGAGATCAATTACTGCAAAGGTTTACCTTTGGCCTTTTGACTGAATATGTGGCACCACAACTGGATGACCTTCAACCAACCATCATTTTCCAGCATCACTACAATGGGGACTGAATGTTGGTGGGTTCCTAAATCAAACATTTGCAGATCGGTGGATTGGAAGGGATGGCCCAATTCTCTGGCCACCTCGTTCACCAGATATCACTCCCCTGGTTTTCTTTCTATGGTGTTATGCAGTGTTGTAGAACTCGAGACCATTTTCTGCTTTCTCGGTCTCGTCTCAGACTTGACCCTTCAAGGACTCGGTCTTGTCTTGGTCTTGGACCACCATGGGAGGAGAAGGACTTGTAGTTTCAGAGCAAATCCTCGAGACCAGAATATTTTTTTTTTATGTTCATGTTAACAAAAAATCCATTTATCCATCATTACAAATAAATTAAAATAATAATAAAAACATATGGAATGTTGACAGGCATTATTTGAAAAGTACATTGCATGGTGCAATGCAAAGATTCTGCGTTCAGTGAGTGTCAGTGACTTCACTTAAGTTGCTGGTGCAATCACAGAGCAGAGACAAGATGAGCGATGAGTCAAAACTGACTTTTTTAGGGTCTTGGTCTCGACTCAGTCTTGATTCCTGAAAGGCTCGGTCTCGACTTAGTCTTGCTTCCTCAAAGACTTTGTCTTAACTCCGTCACGACATAAGCGGTCTCATCCCCATCACTAGCGTTATGTTAAAGATATCGTGTATCGGACAAAGATACGGGACATAATTGACCTGAGGCTAAAGATCACTGATGCCATTGACACCATTGATGAGGCTACGATACAGCCAACATGGCAAGAAATCCAGTACCGTCTTGATGTGCTTAGTGCAACTAATGGTGCCCATATAGAGGTGGATTAAGTGAGGCAAAACAACTTCAATATCTAGTTTTCATTTTGTAATAATTTCCACAGATTTGTCTTTTCATTTGCTTTTGTAATAAATTTTTTCAAGTGTAAAGAGACTTTACGGACACCCAGTAGTTTATACATTTGCATTGTGAGTCTTATTTTGCAACATAAAACATACTCATCCTAAATTAAACTCCACCAGCTGCATGAATCTGAAAACTGCACAAAGTTAGAAAGAAGCTTAAATGTAGCTGATATGAAATGAAACAGTCTATTTCATTTCGTAGTATCTCATGGACCTCCAAATGACAAAGAATCACAGACACTTATTTAGAACAGTATGAGACTCTGGAAGGGTTAGTTTGCGTCTTTATGCTGGTTTTACCACCTGAGAAAAGGCCTTTTACGTGTACTCTATATTTCTCTCGCCATCATTAAGTCTTTTCCCATGGAGGAACTGACGCCCTGAAGTGCTTTTAAACTCACCAGACAACGCCAACAAACTGTGTTGTTGTGTCACTATGGTGTTTTAATGTGTTATTTTGGATTCACACTGACAAACAAATTAACTAATTGAGAGAGTGGTTTTATAGGAAAGAATTGTTGCCTGTGTTTGAGTCTGGTGGTTCACAATAGAGTGATAAAATGACTTTCAACTCGTCAACTTGTCGGAAAATGGAGAAGGTTTGGCAGAGTCTGACTGAGCACCTCTGATTAAAGGCGCTAACGATGCCTGTTTTTTCAGCAAGTTTCATTCATTCATTTATCGCTGCATTTTATCTGCATTGTCTCCATATAAGTAGATCTACTCTGTCCACAGTTCTGACTTAGTAGTACCAAATTTTTTGATTTTCATATTATTGTAAAGCTCAGGGTTCATTTGGGTGCTTGAAATCCTTGAAAATGCTTGAATTTCTATGTGTTTTCAAGGTCTGAAAAGTGCTTGAAACTGCTTACAATTATAGCTCTGTGATGTGATTTATTTATTTATTTTTTATATTAACTCTGCCAGGTTAGATGGCAAGCTAAAGCTACTTACAGAGAGGTGATACATTTTGAAAAATAAAACTTTATGTCAAAAAAGGAAATTGCCAAGTAAATTTTTATCTTAATCTTTGGCTTGGTGTGTGTGTTCCTAAAGAACGCCAAGTGGCTTCCCTTTTTTTGATAAAACCTTGTGTTCTCCTTTAATTAAAAAAAATTTGCTCTCATGAAACGTAATTTTATATATTTATAGCATAATACAATGTGCATTATTGTGATAAAAAATGAAAAAAAAAAATCAGGACTGTATGTGTTCCTGTAGATATGCATTCTACTGCAGCAATAAGGTGCTGTGTTTGAAGTATTTGAAAATGACCCTTAAAAGTGCTTGAATTTGACCTTGAAAAATGTGTATGAACCCGATAAAACTGTGCTCTCCTTTAATTGCTATACTTTTTGCTATTATGAAACATAATTTTATATGTTTATAACATAATACAAAGTGCATTATTGTGATAAAAAGTGAAAAAAAATAATCATGAGTATATGTATTCCGATAGATATCTATTCTACTACAGCGATGTGGTACTGTGCTGGAAAAATTTGAAATGACCCTTAAAAGTGCTTGAATTTGACCTCGACAACTGTGTACAAACTCTATAAAACTCTTTTTTTCCTGTAATTGCTAAACTTTTTACTATTATGAAACATAATTTTATATATTTATAGCATAATGAAACGTGCATTATTGTAATAAAAAGTGAAAAAAATAATCATGAGTATGTGTATTCCCATAAATATGTATTTTACCGCAGTGAAAAGGTGCTGTGCTGGAAAAATTTGAAAATGACCCTTAAAAGGGCTTGAAAATGCTCGAATTTGACCTTGAAAAATGTGTACAAACCTGATAAAACTGTGCTCTCCTTTTATTGCTAAACTTTTTGCTATTATGAAACATAATTTTATGTTTATAGCATAAAAGTGCTTGAAAAATGCTCGAATTTGAAGTGTGTACAAACCCTGAAAACTATAAATACAGGCCTTGTGCCGTCTGTACCTTCTGTCTCTGATCCGTAATCCTCCATATACGGCCTCCAGCATCTGAAGGCTTCATTTTCAGTCATGCTGTAAGGACTTTGGCTCTTTAATGTTCATGTTATGGATAGAATCTATAAGTTTCAGGGTACGTTTACAACTTAAAAAATAGGATCCCCCTGAGAGCGGATGTAGACTTTGAAGAAACAGAATGTAGTGACCCTGCAGCCTGTCGTTGCTTTGGAAATAAACCTTGGAAAGTAGCTCTAGTTTACTCAACTGATTTACTGGCTCCATCGATTATTTGGACGAGATGCCTGCTGGCTCCGTGACAGGCTGACCTCGTATTTTCTACACTGGTGTTTGATGAAGATTATTATAGGCATGTTGTTCCTGTTTTTGACAGTTACATAACAAATGTAAGTGAATGCAGGCGTGTTATGTATTTTGCGCGTTGACCAACGTCTGTTTGCCTGTCATTTTCACAGCATGTAGCGCTATCGGCCACTCTGCGGCGGATAGGAGAGGAGGTTTCAAAGCCAAGTGTCCAGTCAGCAGTGAATCAGTGTGAAGATCCAGACCTAACCCAGTCCTCCAGGAACTGGCCTCTTTACCGGAGCCCATGTCCTCAGACAAGAATCCTCTCCAGCCTCATCATCCTGCACACAGTCACACAAGGTATCAATCCCAAGAACATATGGCTCACTTTACCTGAGCCTTTATATTTGGGAAGTTCAGTGAGACATTATGTTATACAAGTGACCCTTCAAACAGGATTAAACCAATGAAGACCTGGTAACTGATGAAAGGAATGGAAATGATTTAAGTCGTTTGTTTTTAAACACATTTTACATGTTAGGAAATAACTATAGAAGACATGTGAAAAGTCAATTATGCAGATCTGACTGTCAAAGTTAATTTTTTTTTTTATAGATAACAGGAATTCTGTCAGTTCTTCCACCTGTCCGAGATTTTTGTCCAGCCCATTTCTCGGACACTTTTCACCCAGTTCTTTTAAAATTTTGCACACATGTTCTTTACCACGAGGAGTGGTGCAGTTTACAGATTGATGGCTGAATTTCAATTTTGGGAGTTTTGTTAATAAAATGTTCCAAATTTCACCTTAGACAATTTGTCCAGCTGATTTCTTGGACATTATTCATCCAATTCATTTCAAATTTCACACACATGTTCTTTAAATGTGCCTTTCTCTCAATGTTTGCATTTTTTTACCCATAAAGATCCAGTGCTAGTTTTTCTGAAAGTTCCCAAATTACTGCTTGTCTAGATTTATGATTTATTTCCATTTATAATAATATTATCCTCTTCCATTTTGCATTTTTTCAGTGAAAATGACATATTTTCTGATATTTAATTTGCTGATCTTGTACTCGAATCTTTATGCTGAGATTACATTTGAGAGTTATTATACCAAAAACAGAGAAAACTTAAGAAAAAGTGACTTTTTCAGTAAAGTATATCATTAAATGACCATAAACCAAATGTTTCCATCCACTGTCACTGATCCAACTTCATGGGTTTTACTGGCGAATCAGTGTTGTGGAAGATGACAGTGTTTCTACGTTCACTACGGAGCCTCTGAACATCCAAATGGATCATATCTGATTACCATGAAAAGATGACTAACTGTATTTTACAACCGTTATTTACATGGATTGATAGGTTTAGTGGATCAACAGTTATTATTATTTAACTTTTTATATCAGTAAATGATTTTGGTCACTGGTGGATATTTGGGTTTTTATGGGTTAAGGCAAAAACTAAAAAAAAAAAAATGCACATTTTTAAAAAGTTTTTGAAAAGATTGAAAGTTAAAGCTCCAAATTAATCCCCAGGTAGACAGTATCAGTTAACAGGAGGGGTTAAGTGTTGTGTGACCAGGTGGGGGTATTAGAAGGTACTTTTTCAGTTGCTTTGGGGTTTTTTGGTGTTTTTTTTTTTTGTTTTTTTTGGCAAAATCATGGCATGATGATGTACCCAATGTTGCATGGCCGTGTGAATATGAAAATTTATGGTTCTCCTGCTCAGTCAGCAAGGATGGCTAGTTGACCTGTGACTACATGGAAAAAATATCTATATTATCCAGTAAATTATTAGGAAAGTGACAAAGTATGCTGTTTGCTATGGGACTTGTAGGTTTTGGCTTAGTTATGCCAGTCAGTATTACATATTGCTAAAATCCATATTGGGATTTAAAAAAAAAAAAGACCAATGTCTCATAGATTGAGTTGGACTTTGGGGTTAATTCAGTAGTGGTGCATTATCATCTGCTTTCACTTGACAGAAGCTGCACCATTCCTGTGACTGCATGTAATTTCATGGTAGACAGAACTGCTTATTTTGTTGTCAAGTTTTATATATTCTGTGATTTCTTTATGATCATCACAATTTAGCTTAGTGGTTCATAACAGCTTTCGTCTGTGGTGTGAAAAACTCAGAACACATTTTTTTTTAAGGCTTTAGGCAGATACTTATGCAGTTCATTAGATCTGTATCTTCATATGTGACATGTTTAACATTAATTGGAGGTGTGAAAACGTCTGTGAGATTCTAACTGACTTGATTTATACTGAATATAATCACAACGATGTTGGTAATGCTCTCCATACACCTCTATGAAAACAGAGGTAACAGAAAAAACATATTTAATCATTATTTCCACATCATTTACCATTGTTCATCAGGTGCTGTTTCAATGACATCATCTCTTTGTGTTTCATTCTTCTTTTTTTTTTAGTTTATTGGAGAAGTAGGCAAACAAATTCCTATTTCACTTACATGTTTTATGTCTCTATAATAAATGTCTCTTCCTCATAAGGGGCATTCACATAATTAAACTATTATCAGGCTTATACTACAGCTGGGGAGTAAAGTTCACAGAATACACAGTAAAATTAAGGGCAGTTCTTATGAAAGACTACTAATCACAGACTTCAATTTGGCTATCGTCTTAGCCGAATAAAGTCAAAGCCAAAACATTTTTGTATCTTTTACATTTGAAACTTTTTACCTTTTCACATGTTTTTTTGGTCATTTTTGTCCATTTCATCATATAAATTCCTTGTTACATTTTTACTAGGGCTGTCAAAATTAATGTGTTAACGCAGATTAATCAGTCATCATGATTAATCTGATTAAAGATTTTAACCCATCTGTACCACAGAATGACTGAACGTCTCTGGCAACGCATTTCAGGCAGTTTGTCCAAGTTGACTTAGCGTTGTGCATGCGCAAGTGGGCATTTAATCTGGTAGTGACAGGCACCAATAAAGATGGATGACGCTAAACAGCACGTTGACCCTCTCGATGGGAAAATTGAGTACAAAAAAAACAAGACGGAACAGTCAACCGACATAAGGTATTATGCACACTCTGCAGGAAGGAGTTTTCTTTTCACCAAAGCACTGCCATGTTAAAATACGACATTAACGTGAAGCATATGTCAGTCTGGGATTGGGCTAGCACTTCAGCTAATGCATCGCCCAGCTTGCAACAAACACATTAATTTCAATTCAGTTCAATTTTATTCAATCAATTCACAGTTAAGTGCATATACAGGGGTTGGACAAAATAATGGAAACACCTTAAAAAATCAACAAAATATAATTTAATATGGTGTAGGTCCGCCTTTTGCGGCAATTACAGCCTCAATTCTCCGAGGTATTGATGCATACAACTTGTGAATTGTTTCCAAAGGAATTTTAAGCCATTCTTCAGTTAGAATACCCTCCAACTCTTTTAGAGACGATGGCGGTGGAAATCGACGTCTTACTTGAATCTCTAAAACTGACCATAAATGCTCAATAATGTTGAGGTCTGGGGACTGTGCCGGCCATACGAGATGCTCAACTTCATTAGAATGTTCCTCATGCCATTCTTTAACAATTCTAGCTGTATGGATTGGGGCATTATCATCTTGAGGTGAAGGTGTTTCCATTATTTTGTCCAACCCCTGTATGTTCCCTTCTTTGTTGAGTCTGCTCATGCAAAATGAAACACGATTAATATAGATTCAAAATGAATGATATTAAATTGTGATTAATCAAAATGAATCCACAGTAACACTGTGATTAATCTGATTAAAAATTTTAATCATTTGACAGCACAAATTTTTACATAATTTTTATCTTTTCATATCTCTTACAACTGAGCTCTCTCCTTTTCTATTCATGTAATTGTCAAGGTCAGCATTTATTAACTTTTATTGCTTTCTACAGTATTGGAAAATTATTTCCCATATCATATTATTGGTGCATATTTTCTTTGGGAAGTTTAGGAAACACATGTATAAATAGCGGTTTGGATTTTCAAAATATTTCTATGTCATTGTTAATGTAATTAGAAATAGCTGGTTTAATGTTTTGCAGAGATGACTAAAGCTGTATTAATAGAGCTGGAAATTTCTGGACTGACTCAGTTCATCAGGATATAACCAGGTTTGAGAGTTTTGCTAGTAAACGGCATCAGCTGCTCCACTGTATTCCGATCAGACTGAAATATCTAAACAAGTATTGGATTGATTATATGTAATTCTGTGTACGCATTCATGTTCCGCAGAGGATGAATTATAATGACTTTGGTAACCTGTGTTTTCCCTCCAGTGCAACCATGATGTTGATATTTTTGCTTCAGAGTGATAGTGTTGGATGAGTTTCCATCCAGTCATTTGGAAACAGTTTGAAGCTTTTCAGCTACATCCAGATTTTGCTCCGCGGCCTTTCACTCTGTAAATCTCAAGGGGCGTAGTCTATATATCTTGACATGTTTTATGAAACTCCCCTTTGAAATGACCTTGCTTCTGCTTATAATCCTCCAGGGCTTTGACAGTTTGTCTTTATACAGGCTATTTTCTGTCAGTGTGCTTACCAGGCCTTGCATTATTGATGTGAAATCAGATTAACCTTAATAGAGAGATGTTTCATGTACATTTTTATGATGGGTACCAACCACTCAAGGATGTGACTAGCCAAGCTGGGTTCAAACAGAAAAAAGATCTTTTATCCCGTGTCAGGTTGTATAAATCGAGCAATTTTGGACTTCTAAAAAGCTTTTTTAAGAACTTCTAAAAGTCTCAGATGAGTTTGTGATGATCATTGCTCATATGCTTAAGTCTGACAGAAAAGCATGTTTTGGACTTGAAAAGTAGCCTGCGGACTAACGGCAGTTTGAAGAATGGGGTTGCATGTTGAGATTAAGGGGGATAAAGACATCTAGGACAGTGGGGAAAAGAATGGGTTTCTATTTCTGGACAGATAAAACTCAAGTGAAAACGTTTGAGAAATTACAAGAAGAAGCTTATATTTCAGAAAAAGTGAAATGCATGTGTTTTGTGTCTGATTCTTTTCATGTTTGTAGCTGATGTGCTGGCCCAGGTTTTGGACAGCCTACATACTGAACTGATGTGTGAGGAGAGCCGTGGCCTGTTCATACAGTACGGAGGTCTGCACACGCTGCTGTCGGTGCTCCGGGCCGGACGTGGAGGACTGAAAACACCCATAGACATCCTGATGCAGCTTGCCGGACAGTCCCGTGAGTAGACGTGTTGGATTTAGTCAGACTGTGGTGCAGCATCAGCACTGTGGAATCGGGAGACTGCCAAAACATATAATTAATCCTTTCCCTGAATTCCACACTAAGCTACTATGTGGTCACATGGAGAATAATATGCATAATACGCAGACATGTTTCCATAATAGCATCTCCACAAGTCATAATGTCTATTTATTTGTTGGGATAAAATAGACTTTCTTGAGCTTTAGGTTATGTACAGTTTTAGTTGGGGGTTCCAGTCCTGCTCAGTGGTCTAGTCCAGTTCAAAACAGCCTCAAAGTCATTATTTCCATTATTTTATGTTTTCCATGGCATGACATAGAGAAGCTTTTTGCAAAAAAAGTCTCAAAAAATATTGGATGTCATAGCATGCAATGGAGCACAGACAGACATGGTCTTTGTGAACTTAGGTGATCTCCTTGTAATTTATCCATCACCAGAAAAAAAAAAGAAAAAATCCCTTTCTCTTTTTATCACGAGCCTTACAGTTTTACAGAACTGCACGTTTGATATTAAACACTTAACTGTCAGGACTGATGTGATAGCTTTATTGTTATTGCACAGAGTACAATGAAATTAAATAGCGATCCTGCTGATACAGTCACACATCAAACCGTTATTAAAGTGTAACTTCACCCTCACTCTGAGCCACTCTCTGAAACCACTCTCCCACCCACTGCAAGAGGTTCAAAAGTGCTAAAAAGTCACCAAGGAGCTGAGATGGGGAGGCGTGGACACAGGTTTGTCATGGACACCCTCAGGCCACAGAATCACAGCACACCTGCAGAACCATACCGGGGTCTGAAAGGGTTAGTTTGGGGTTTTGTCCTGGTTTTTCACCTTAAAAAGGACCATGTAGTGAGATGAATGCCAGTTTGAATGTACAGTCTACTCTCGTTATACCGCCAACTTCCGTTCACGGCCAAATTGGCGGTATAGCGAAAATGGCGTTACAACGGGTTGTGTCCATAATGTGTATGTCTTTACTATATGATGTCTATGCTGCCTCCGTTAACCCGTTCTAATTACGTTTCTAAATAAATCTTGATTCTGTTATGTTGTAAGGCAGGGATCGGCAACCTTTAACACTCAAAGAGCCATTTCGACCCGGTTTCCACGGAAAAGACAACACTGGGAGCCGCACCTCGGAGGTGCCACGGCGGCGCACCTCGGAGGTGCCGCGCCGCGCCGCTGGCGGTATAACGGTCGGGAAATCAATGGTATAAGTGTTGTTTGTGCATGGAACTGGGCTGGCGGATGGCGATAAGCGGAAATGGCGGTATAACGGCGGGCGGTTTAACGAGAGTAGACTGTAGTTAGATTTCTAATAAAACCACCGGTTATATTTGTCTCACTTATCGGTTAGTTTATGTTGTGTGACTTTGTCTTTTAGTTTGGATCCAGACTGAAAAATGATTCAGTTGAGGCTCTTTCTGTAAAAGAACTTTGGTTGCAAGTGAGTAGAACAACATAACGTCTTCAGTCCTTCCAGACAAATGAGCAAGGTTTTCCAATTCCCACAAAAGAGGGTGATACTTTTTTATTTGCCCCCCCACTCACCACCAAAATGTAATCATTTGTTCCTTGTGCCATCATTATTTCCTGAAAATTTAATCAAAATCCTTCCATAACTTTTTGAGTTATCTTGCTAACAGACAGACAAACAAACAACTCCCCTCCGATCACCACCAAAATTTAATAATTTGTTCCTTGTGCCAGTATCAACATTTCCTGAAAATCTCATCATAATCTGTCCGTAACTTTTTGAGTTGTCTTGCTAACAGACAGACAAACAGACAAACCCCGATGAAAACATAACCTCCTTGGAGGAGGTAAAAAAAAAAAAAAAAAAAAGATTCTGCCCACATGACCTTTGTTTTACAAAATATCTCACGCAATACAAAATGACACCAAACTGGTCCGTACTCTCACACATATTACTGTTTCTGTTCTTCAAACTGTGGTCACCATGGATAATACTGGACATACTGTCATGAAGGTGAAGCAGCAACAAGTTCACTTCTAAACTTGCATTACCTTAAGTGTTTGCTGTGGTTGTGGAAGTGTATTCTTGATGTGGATTTGTCCATAACACCCGTCAGGTTCGTCTCCCAAAGGTATCCGTGCTGACCTTGATTTACTGCAGGTCATACACTGATTTATACACCTGGATTTGATGGTTCTGGTTCTGCTTTATTACGCAAAGACATAACAGACATGAGCAAAACGGAGTGTGATGCTGTCATTTTCCAGTTGCATCGTTTTCACACCGATACATGCAAACCAGTGTGGGAAAGGGTATTTAAAATCTCCGTTTTTGCACTCTAAAAGGCCACTAATGTGTGGATGAGAAGCCTAGATGTAGAGAAAAACTGTAGTTTTCCCAATTATGTGCGTTAGTGTGGAGAGTGCATCAAACAGCTATATCTGCTTTCCTATCAGCCCGGCAAAATTGAGAATAATGTTCAAATAGGTAGTGGTGTGTGAGGATAAGTAAAAAGAATATCGACACCATTAAGTGTTTCACCACAAGGGTGTCGATACAGAACATTTACTGAATATGAAAATGTAATACCAGCTGAAATATTATAAATTTATTGAGTTTGAGTGTGTGCCCAAGTGATGCTGTTTGGAATGTAGTGGATGAGTGGTAGTATCAGTGTTGGTGGTGTTTCATTTCTCATATGGCTCTGGAGTAAAAACAAAAAATATTATTAAAGAAATATTATAAAACTATTTCTTTCAATATCCAATCAAGCATTATTTCACAGCACTGAGATTTTGGTTTATAATGCTTTGTCTTTTAGAAGGTGAAAGTTGCAAATAACAAAGTTTTACATGAGAAAGAAAGAAAACACGACAGCACATTGGAATTGGAATAAAATCCGATGCAAAAGATGCCGATACAGATGAAAAACAGAATCTATTGTGCAATGTTGGGAAATGTTAGGGGTGTAGCGCAGGTGTCCAAGCCAAGTTCAAGTGTGTCTCACAGGTCGTGTAATAATAGAGCAACTATAACATCAGCAGCAAAACTAATATGCCACAACTGTTCAGAGGTAATCTACAGATAGCGTTCTCAAAAGTACTTTTCACTTTGTTTGCAGAAGTCTTCGATGCTGACGTATCCCCGAAAGCAGCTGCGATCACTCTTCTACTGCTCTGATTTATAGACTGCCTTTACTATCACTATTTAACTTGATTTATACCAGCTCCTCCTGGAGTATCAGTCCATATCATCCCCTTAGAACAACCACATGTGAAAAGGGATGGTTCGCCTGGGCTCCCATCAATCACCAGCAGTGGTCAGGCAGTGGACTTTAAAGTTGTGGCCATAAAACCCGGGATATTCAGCAATAGTTCAGAAGGGTTATGAGCCGTATCATTTGAGACGGCTAAATGCTAATGCACCGGCAGAGCCATATGCCAGAGGCAACAGGGGCCGGAGGAGTGCGTGCGTTGCTGTGTGTGCAGTTGTGTATTTCAAGGCGATTTTAAGCCTAGTAAGACTTAGTAATTATGGTGTTTTACAAGCAGTAATGAGGGGAGACTGGAGAGCAGCTTACACCTGAAGGTTGCCAATAAAACAAGGCAAAACAACAAAGAGTTGCTGTGTACACAACACGTAGACAATGGCGCCGCTTCAACTTGATGTACAGTGTAAAGTACAGTCAGTCACACACTTAAAGAGACACACCAGTAGCAGTGATTACATGAACTACTGACCCCTTCCTTACAGTCTATTTAATGTCCGGTGTAACATGTGGACGTATGTGTTTGTGTTCTTTCCGTCCTCACCCTGTTAGATTTCCATTCCAGTAAAGGTGTGTGAGGTTTTGGCAGAGTTGCAGTGAAGAAAAAGCCCCCTGTGACCTACGTAAATCACTTTGGACGTGGACTTTTGAAACTGTTCCGTAATGTTTCATAGGTCCCAAAGCTCCCATGTGCTATGGACTGTCAAATCCATTAGGAACACGTCTGCATTTGTGTGCATGTGTGTTAGATACACACACGTAGACACACTTGAAGAATATAGAACACAAAAGACCTAAATAAACCAGTGAAAAAATAATGGTGTTAACTGGAAGGAAAATAAAAACTTATGCAACACAAATTGCAGGTAAAATTGGCTCTGTTTTCTCCCGTTATTAGACTTGACTTTTATTTGTCATTCAAATTTGCACCGTACGGTGCTCGTGAGAACAAGATTCTGTTACCTTAGCTTCGAGTATCACAAAGGTAAAGCAGCAGCAATGTTGTACATAAAATAATTTAAAAGTTTACGGTTACAAAAATATAAAAACACTGAATAAGGATATAAATATCTGGAAAAATATATTAAGAAATGTAATGCACATATATGTTAAGTATATTTAACATTTATTTATATTTTATATAATAGGTTCATGATTTGTTACTTTGTTGTCACGCATTCTTCCATCCTGTCTAATATTTGAAAATAGTCAAACTAATTAAGTTAATAATAAACTAATACTGAAGTAAGTTCCCCAAAACTAAAATAAAACCAAAAAATAAACTCAAACTAAACTGGAATCAAACAACAATATACAAGACTAAAAAACTAAAAAAAAAAAAACAAAAAAACAAAACAAAATGGAAAATGGTCCAAAGAAAAACCCAGAAAAGCCCATCAGACAAACTGGACACGGAGATGTTTCAATAATCCAAACAAAACCTGTATTTTATTATATGCAGATATCAGTGGCTCTAAAGGAAACTAGTTTTTTTTTATTAGTTACAGGATATGATAATAATAAAAATACTTTATCTGCAAAGTTTCATCATAGTGTGTTTGATGAAAACTATAACCAGTTGCAGCTCCACATCTGATCACTGATAACTTTCATTTTCAAGCAGAAATGCTATCCCATAATCTCTGTGAACGAGGCTATTTTTTTTAACATTTGCTGTTATGAAATAACGATTTTTATCTCAGCATAGACGTGGATGCTGGTTATCATGAAGACGTTATACTTGTTTAGCTTTGACAGCAGAAACAGGAAGAAACTGGAACAGCCTTATGGTAAATTCTGTTTTAATAAAACACGGTGGTATTATGGTATCAGAAAGTCAAGCTATCACATTGACGTTTTAGTTCAGCGATGACCAACAACCAGTGTATGACCACGACCTGTGATCCACAATGGTATTTATACACCAAGGCCAACATACTGAATGCATATTTGTGTCAGTGCTCAGTGGAAAAGGGGCTCCTGTCAATAAACCCACAGCAATCCAACAAAACAAGGGGGCAAGCTTGTTTTGAAACAGGCTTCTAATAGATTTTTTTTTTTTCAAACATGTTTAATATTCACAGTACTTACCGTTACATTTCCTTTTCTTGCAATGTTTGAAAATGGGTAGGCAGAAGCATAAACTTACATATTCCCATTACACACAACTCAAATGGAGTTTAAATAAAGAACGGCACAAAACAATACAGCTTTATTTCTTTCGTTAAACACAGATATTACCCTCCTGGAATAAACTGCCTTTCCTCATCCTTACATTGATTTAAAAATGTTTTTTTTTTTATATATTCCTTTAAACTTATTCATTCATGTTTTTACTTCATTTTAATTCAACTGTTTGACCACATCTATTGACCACATATGCATTTGTCAGTTTCTGTATTAAGATCCAAATTGGATATATGTGAGGTATGTACACAGGGTGCTTGTGCAGGGCTTGAAAGTCTTAAAAATTATGGAATTTTGAAATGCTGTATTCCAGACCTTGAAAAGTTTGGAATTTTTTGTGAAAGTCTTAAAGTATGGAAAAAAGTTTCTCTCATAGTACTTTACTTTAGAGTATGCTCAAAGGCACATAATCTAGTAAAATAAGTAATACATGAAGAAAGCATATATAAAAAACTTGATATGATTTCAATCAATCAATCAATCAAATTGTATTTATATAGCGCCAAATCATAACAAAAGTTATCTCAGGACACTTTACATATCGAGTTGGTTGAAATCAGACTCTAAGCCAATTTACAGAAACCCAACAGAATCCTCACTAATTCACTAATTTCACTAACTGGTCAGTACTGGAATAATTCTAGTGAAACGTGTTTGTGTGATATTCATGCACTTTTGTGATTTTCATATGTTTTGAACGTGTTTATGTCAGTAAAACACAATTTTCTGCAAATTATGCATTCATTCATTCATAAATTGATTAAAATAAACTTTTCTAGTAAGTAAGTAAGTAAGTAAATTTTATTTATAGAGCACTTTTCGCAGACAGAGTCACAAACTGCTTTACCAGTTCAAATCAGAATCAAATCAAGTTTACAGAGACCCAACAGAATCCTTCAGGAGCAAACACTTGTGACTGGTGACAGTGGCGAGGAAAAACTTCCCTTTAACGGGCAGAAACCTCAAGCAGACCCAGACTCCTGAAGGATGGCTGTCTGCCTTGACCAGTTGGGGTTAAAGAGAGAGAGTAAAGGAAGAGAAAAGAGAGAGCCATAGACATAGAGAGACTGGGGGAGGAGGGGGGGGGGGGGGGTGGACACATGGAGTACTTTATGATGAATACATAGAGTGTAATCAATCAGTACACACAATAGGTACAATCTCAACCAAAAAAGTGGGCACGCAAGTATAAAAGTATATAAAGTCAAGGTCTTGGGGGGGCGGGTTTGCAGTTTAGGAAAAGTTTGGAAAAGGTCTGGAATTTTTATTTGGATAAAGAACAAGCATCCTGGTACATCAGTAAAACCAAAAGTTTCAGTGCAAAAACAGCTTCTATAAACCAGAGTGGTATCTAGTGTGACCTCCTTTTGCACTTAACACGTCTTTAACCCTTTTGTTCAGAAATACGAGAATAACCGCATTCATTTTCTGATGTTTTTATACCAGGTTTCATTCAACACATGTCAGATGTTTCTAATTGTTTGTGCTGCTTCTTGTCATGGGGTCAGAGGTCAAACTAGATAGAGACTTTAACCTTTAAAGCCCATTTAGTTCAGTTTGTTTGTTTCTTTTAAGGCTGCACACATACTTCCTGTATACAAGGAGTCTGTTCCCTGTTGACCTCAGTAAAGCCACGTGACATGTAATGAGGCCTCAGTTGTAGAAGATGGAAATGATGTTTACAAATACATTCAGACACTGTTTTGTGTACATTAGCATTTTAATAGTTTGTTTCATGTGATAGTGAGTTGATGACGTACTTGTCGTCAGTATCTTGACAATAGCAAAATGTGATTTACACTGACATTCCAGCAAAGTGCAGTTATTCAGCCATGTTTTGAATGTGGAAGAGGCAGTAAAAATGTAGACATTAGAGAAAGTCTTGTATTTCTGTAAAATTAGGGTCAGGGGAGACATAAAACTGGCTTTTAGGGTCTCACACTGAGACATTTCTTTGGAACAACTGGTGTAGAATGTTAACAGCCATTAACTGACTTCATTACTGACAGGACAGGCCCCACACGGAACACAAAGAGACACCATCATTTGTCCTGGTATGTCTACCGGCCACTGCTATCAGGCGCCGGTAAAAAGAAAATATATGACAGTGTTTAAGATCGGATGGCAGTTGCATACACCAGGGTTTCCCCTAGGTTTAGGTGCTGTCCAGGATCCAGCTTTTTCCTGAAGTTTGTGAAAGACAAAGGTTCAGTTCAGTTTTTTAGACTTTATCTGAATATAGAAATGGGGAAAAGCTAAAACTGACACACAAAAAGCAGAAGAATAAAAGTTGTGTAAGAAGTCCACCAAGGACCCACTGAAATCTTTAGATCTGGGGTAAAGTCATATTCTCCACATGGATTTGATATGAATTTGGCTTATGTGGTGCCCAAACTAATCCTTATACAGTAGGAAAAAAAATATGTAAAGTATTTTTTTTTTAATTATTACTTTTATTGAACCAGGAAAAAAAACTCACTGAGCTTAAAATCTCTTTTTTAACAGTGTCCCAGCCAAGATAGCAGCAGTAGAAGTTACACAAAATAGAAATCACAACCATACACTAAAAATATGCATAAAACAGAGTAAAAATCAGCTCTAAAACCAAACATAAAACACTAAAATAAGAACATACATATAAAACACCACCATTATTTTAAACGTACTAAAAGTATAACAACAATGTTTCTTCAAAACATCTCAAATCAGAACCTGATTTAATCAATTAGAAAAACATCTACATTAAGGTTTATCCTTTTTCTGTTCATTTAACCCATAAAGACCCAAACATCCACTATCGACCAAAATCATTTACTGATGTAAAATGTTTAATAATTTCTGAACCACTAAACCTAATAATAAGTGTAAATAATTAGTGTAAAATACAGTTTGTCATCTTTTCATGGTCATCACATATGACCCATTTAGACGTTCAGAGGCTCTGTAGTGAACATGGAAACACTGTCATCTTCTACAACATTGATTCACCAGTAAAACCCATGGAGTTGGATAAACAACAGTAGATGGAGACTCTTGTTTTATGTTCAGTTAATGGTATATTTTACTGAAAAATTAACTTTTTCTTGAGTTTTTTCTGTTTTTGATATAATAACCCTAATGCTAATTTGAGCTTTTATGAACATCTACATGATCAGTGAATTAAATATAGGAAAATACCTGATTTTCACTGAAAAAACACAAAATAAACAAGATAGTACTGCAATAAATGCTGATAAATCACTTAAGAAAGGTTAAATAAAGTGGAAAAAAATAGGGAGCTGCCACTAAAGTAGTGGGTCTTTATGGGTTAAAATGGCGTTGAATGTATTTAAAGTCATTTTTAAACAGCTATCCAGAATTTGTAAAATTATTATTATCATCCACAAATGGTACAACACATAGCATAACAGCCAGCCATGTTGTCCAGCCAACATCAGCCCTGAAAGAACCGCAGACATTGAAATGTACAGAGAAAACTTGTATGGAATGTATGGAAATATTCAAGGTAAGTATAATTCATACCAGTCGCATAAATTATGGATGTTATCCTTTAACCCTGAGGTGACGGTGATGGTGAGGTGATGAAAAGACTGACCAAACTTCTGTTCTTCTTTATCCCTCTCGTACTATCAGATTCTATCCATCTGATCCCTCCTTATCAGAACCTGATCCTGTTCTTCCCCGTCCAATCTTAGGCTGTGATTCGATGCCAGCAGGACCACTGTACCATCCAAAAAAAAGTCCCTCTGTTGCTCAGATTGGATTCCCTCGCCCTCATGCATGGTTTTAGACAGTGGAGATTTAGTTTTTTTTGAAGGAGCAAGAATGTGAGTTTAGGAGAAACAAATGTTTGTTTACTAGGAACCGACTAATTTTAGGACTTCATAAGGCCCACATTTGCTTTTATTAATCTAAAAAATGTGCTGGCCCCATCTGTGCGATGCTGTAGTCCATTTTCTGTTTCATCTCCCACTCTGTGTGTGAGATGGTGTTTTGATGTAGGAAAGGTCGAAGTCAACAGTGACAATGTGGAAGCTCTTTTAAATAAAATCATCACAGAATGGCTGCGACCGCATCTGTTTCCCTGTCTCACTCAGTTTGATTGATAAAGTGTTTTCATGGTTTGTTTGTGCCCATGTACTTTTCATTCTTATGCAGATGTGGAAAGTATGGCAGAAAGACGCTCATTTCCACCTCTTTAGAAACCGTTTGATTACATGCTGCTTTCATTCATGTGCTTGTCTAGGCTACCTAAAAGCTTTCCTGGAAGCTTGTAGCTGTGAGGAGTTTTTCCAAACGGCTTCCCAGCTCCTTAAAAACCCCCATTTGGAGCATCCATCATTGGAGAAGCTCTCCATCCTTCTTCAGAAGCTCTCCAGCATCAGGTAGACACACTGAGCCACACACTGTACTTTTAATCGCATCAAACAAGTCAGTATTTAGGCTTCCATCCAAGTTTAATGCCAGGGTGCATACGCAGGTCTTGAAAGTATTAAAAAGTATGGAATTTTGAAACACTGTTTTCTGGAGTTTTGTGTGAAAGTCTTAATAAAGTATGGAAAAAAGTTTCTCTCATACTCAAATTTTAGAGTATGGTCAAAGGCATATAATCTTTTGAGATAAATACATGAGGAAAGCATATTAAAAAACTACAGTCGCGTAAGAAATTATTAGACCATCAAAAGTTATCAAAAACAATGGTTATGCAATCAAGTACTAACTCCTGTGTGTATCATGTGACTAAAACCGGCAGAAAAGAAAACATGGAATGCCTAAAAGCACTGTTTTTGTCAGTACAGTGCCATAGCTATTGATGTAAGAACTGAAGTGATTTTGGTTATTATCAAGAAAACATGGAAAATGTCAAGATATCATCTCTGAAATTAAACTCTTATGAGCTGTTTTTGTTGTTATCATTATATTTGTCCAAACAAATGTACCTTTAGTTGTACCAGGCATTAAAATGAGCAAGAAATTGAAGAAAACAAGGGTGGTCTAAATTTTTTCCACGACTGTCGATATGATTTCACTAACCAGTGATATCCATGCACTTCAGTGATTTTCATGTTTTGAAATGTTTCTGTTGGTAAAACATAATTTACTGCAAATTATGCATTCATTAATTCATACGTTTATTAAAATGAACTTTTCTATTCCACACAACAGGTACAATCTCAACCAAAAAAGTAGGCACGCAAGTATAAAAGTACATAAAGTCAAAGTCTTGGGGAAAAAAATAGCAGTTTTGAAAGTCTGGGATTTTTATTTGGACAAAGAGCAAACATCCTGAATGCAGATTTAACCAAATTGGCAAAGCTCTGTGCACTATTCCATACTCTACTGTTAGAGTTACTGTTCTTTGATGATTGGATATGCAATAAACATTTTGCCAGATTAGGTAAATTCAGAGTAGATATCTCACTCATATCCTCCAGACTCTTCACACTCGTCTCTATAGAGTTTACCTTCATTTGTCAAAGACTTTATCTAACATTTGTTTGTTCAGCTCTTGGTACATAGCAGTGTATCACACATAATTACACTAAAATGAGCCCGTTTACATGACCATAAAAATCCAACAACTGGGTGTAATCCGATAAATTGGCGTAATCAGATGTGATGCGTTTACATGCACTTCAGAAATGCGATAATTGAAAAACCTTGGTTTACATGTTTCAGTCCATTATTTGATTTCTTTTGGAGTATGTACATACGTTATGATGTTTATGTTTATGTTATGTTTACGCATTTGGCAGACGCTTTTTTCCAAAGCGACTTACAGGGGAAAACCAATTAAATCACTCAATCAATCAAATTTTATTTATATAGCGCCAGATCACAAAAAAAAAAAAGTTATCTCTTGACATTTTATATATAGAGTTGGTCAAAACCAGACTCTAAGTCAATTTACAGAAACCCAACAGAAACCAAACAGAATGATGTAAGACGTACACTTCCTGTTATTTTCAGAACTTTTGGAATGTGTCGCCATTCCTGTATTTCCTCCAGTCAAGCAGAGGGAGGAGGTTGAGAGTTTTCATTTGTTTTAGTATGAAATTTGTTTCCTCTTCACTCCATAAGTGAGTCTTTGCCAACTTTTTGCTGCTATGAGCCATGTTTGTTTACATTTTTACTTAGGCTCACATTGCTGCGTAACTTCCGTTTATATAGATTTTTTTTTTTTTACACATGCGCAGATGTAAACGAAAGAAATCAGATTAACCTGTATACATGCGTGAAGACATCGGAGTATTGGGGAGAAATTTAGGTGTGTTAATCCGATTTTTCATAATCAGATAACTGCCATGATCGGATAAAGCCTATCAGATTATCCAGTTTACATGATCACTTGAATAATCTTGTTACTCCACAAATCGGACAATGATCGGAGTATTGGTGTGCATGTAAACGGGCTCAGTGATAAATATCGTGATATTATTTTCATCTGTATAAATGTAAATACTCAATATAATTTCATTGCTTACATTGCATTGCAAGAAGTTCAGTCTGTCACTCCAATACCATGTTAAAGACCAGTTTTTCATCTAGTCTGCTTAACCCTCAAACAGGGGTGGATGCATAAGGCCCCAGCTGACCTTTTTAACTTTTATGTCACTAAAACGATTCCTGTAATAAAAACAAACCACTGCTATGTCCATAAGCTTCTCAGCACAATGAAACAAACAATAAAGTAACCATACGTGATTAAAATGTGTTTTATTGTATTCCACATTTAAGAGACAATTATCGCATTTTTTTTACAAAACAGAACTTAAACTTTTAATGCTTTTAAGAGTGGCATAATTTTGTTCGGGCTCTGGTTTTGTTCCTGTTATGCATTAACAACACTTGGGTTGTGTGTTCATACATGACAGGATATAACAATAAAAAGTTTTAAGTATTTTTGTGGTCCTTTTGTAGAATCCATTACATATATGCAGAAATTTGGGCTTAATGTAGAAAGCCTAATTTGATGACTTTGTTTTTTTTATTGAAAAGATGCAATCATAGACTTGGTATGATGTATTTCACCCTAAAATAAAAATAAAATAAAAATAAAGTTCAAAATATAACAAATTGTGCAGGTGAGACCAAAAACCCCATGAGGTTTATAAATGATCTCACCCAAATAAGCATAAATAACAAGACAGTAACCTCAGAGGATACACATTAGTAACAATGAATATAGAAGATATTGGAATATAATAAGTACATGTTAAGGATAATGAAAAAGAGACGACAAACAGAAACTATAATGGATAGTTACTTTTTATTTCATGAAACAAACAAAAATATGAATAAATACACAGTTGTGGCATCACCAAATGATTCCATATACCATTCTACCACACCGCTCTGTGCAGACCTCCACCCATCCCTTTGCTACCACATGTAAAATGTTCTAAATCCAGCACTACCTTCAAAGACGAACAAGAGGAAGAAGGCCTGGCTGCTTGCGCTACCTTTTGATTTGTTCTGCTGTTAACATGTGGTTTCCTTACCTTCCAACCTGGTGCAGAAACCAGACTTTGACATTTATTGTGATAATTATTAAACGATATGAAACTTCCCTTGCGATAACATTTTTGGGTGTATCCTCCAACCCTACGGTGGCATTTCAATGCTGATTCTCATTTAATTTGGCATTTATATGTTTTTTTCTTGTAGTATTTAGAGGAATACTACACTCAGCTCATATTTTTCACCTCTCCTGATGAATGACATTTGAGTCACATAATACTTTGTCATCATGATTTATTTGTTGAATCACTTTCCATTATATTTAATTGCATTTACTTTTTATTGATGCTTTTTCCACCTTGCTAAGATTTAACACTATATAACCTGTATTTAACCTCGGAATATGTTGAGGTGAAAGCCTCAGCTGAAATATAACTTAAAAATCAAGAAATTAGTGATGATAGCAACAGTTGATTAAAAAAACAACACATGACCTAGTAAATTAACAACCTGTTTGTAGTATAGATTACCTTTATTTGATCTGGGAATATGTTGCAGGGAAGTCCTCGCTCGCAGTATAACTAAGAAAACAGGAAAAAAGTGAAGGGAATTAGAAATTTATTACACACAGAACATTGGTTATCAGTGGTGATAAAAGCAAAAACAAACAATGCATATATAGATAATTTTAAATGGGCTAAAACAACAATAATTATTGGTAAAATCAGGTGAAATAAAACATTTGGATAGCCCTGGAGATGTTAATGATGCAATCCTAAACTTCATCAGAAGATTTTATTCAATTTGTGTGTGTTTTTAATGCACAAATTTGATGTGCACATGAAAAACTTGATGGAAATGCATTTCTAATCATCACACTTTGGTTTCTTACTCCACATGCTCTTTGGTCTAATGGACGGTTGTTGTGTTTCTTTGTCCAGAACGAACCGTCGTCTCTTTGAACTTTCTTCCCTCCACCTCCAGATACAAGAACTCCAACACAAAAGCGGCCACGCAAACACCTTCCTCCGCCTCAACCTCACGTCCATCCTACACAATCTTAAGTAACTCAGACATAAATGTGTTTCTCTGCCTGTTTTTTTTTTAACCCAATTTTATAGTTTTGGACAAAAATGATTTGCCTTCTGTATCAGCAGTTCATTCCATTCTCGAACACAGCTGCTCCACGCCGCCCTACCTCATGTAACATATGCCGCCGCACATTCTTTATTTATCCGGCAAGATGTTTTTGAAGTCCTTTTTGTCTGTCAGAAGTACTTTTTTAACATTGCGTATGTTTTGCACTTTGTGATCCATCTGTTTTTGCGTTCACCAATGCTAATCTGATGTCTCTCTGTGATGAAAAAGCCCCGTTTTTAAAATGAGTGTCACGCTTGCCAGTGGCTTTAATGGCTGTCTCATGTGCTCGGAGGGAGAGAGGCTGCAACTGTGAAGCTTTTAAATGGCAATAAACAAAAAAAAAAAAAAGAAAAAGAACCAAAGGACATTGTGTTTGGACGGCATATGAAATGCTGAAATCCATATGTTTCGTATAAACGTGTCTTATTTGTTTGTTCCAGAGCATGGGTGGGTTGATGGGAGTAATGGTCTCAGTATGGGACGTGCTGTTGCTGTCGGTCGATGGAGAAGATTGGAGGGACTGGAACAGCTACAGCAGATATTGAAAACTTAGAGAGCCCTACAACGTGTGCAACCCAAGATTAACTGCATGTTAGTGAAAGCAGTGTTCAGCGCATGCAGTTTGATGGAGGTTTTTTTTTTTTTTTTTTTCAAAATGTGACACATACACGACAAAGAAAAAGTTAAGGATATTTTTTAATTTTCGGGCTATTTTTTTTTCAGTTGGAATTCTTGCACAGCGCTTTTTACGTTTTTGTGTGTGAATTTAATTCAAACATTTTTTAATGACCAGACATAGTTTTATTTACAAATGGCAAAAATGACAAAAAAAAAAAAAAAAAAGAAGTATCCTTAACTTTTTGTTTGCACCCACATTTCACACAACAATAGAGGACAACACATAACATATAACATATACAAAGATTATCGGACATATGAAGACGTACAAAATTCACAGACCTTATAAAGACAGCAACATTTTTGACAAAAACATGGTCAACTTGGGGGGGGGGGGGTGCATGTGTAGGTGTTTGTGTGTGTGTGTATGTGTGTGTGCATGAGGCATTTGAGAGTGTGTGTGTGTGTATGTGACAGATGTGTGCGTGTTTAATTGAACGAGATGCTCTATGTGGTCCAAATATATGACAATTAGAGTGGAATTCTAGGTAGTATGGTTTAGGTTTGGGTGATGGACGATTTTTTGAGAGGATGAGCAAAGATGTTCTGCCAAAATAGATGCAGCCTGTTTCAGATATTGGAGTTGGTTGAGTGATAGCAGACACTTGGAGAGGGTCCGCATCAGGCGTTACAGTTACAGTAGTTTCACAGCTGGAAAAAGCGATGTGAGCTCATAGTTTAGTACAGGGTTCCCGCAGGGGTCTTAAAAAGTCTTTAAAGTCTTTAATTTACAGAGCTGCATTTAATTCCTTAAAAAAGGCTTTAAATGGTATTAAATTTGTTAAGGTAGGTCTTAAGAACAAATATTTCATTAACTGAACATAAATCAAGTCTCTCCATCTGTTGTCATTTATCAAACTCCATGGGTTTTACTGGTGAATCAATGTTGTAGAAGATGAAGGTGTTTCCATGGTAACTACAAAGCCTCTGAACGTCCAAATGGGTCATATCTGATGACCATGAAAAGATGACAAACTGTATTTTACACCAATTATTTACATGGATTGACAGAATTAGTGGATCAGCAGGTATTAAACATTTTACATCAGTAGTTGGTTGGTTGGTTTTGATTGCCATTGGCTGTTTGGGTCTTTATGGGTTAAATATGTCTGAGAAATGTCCAAGTCTACTCAGTTCCACCCGTTCCAACCCAACAATTTATACTGAAATTAAGAACCAATTATCATTAACTTTGCAGCCCCCCGGTGAGGAATGATTTGGAACGATGCAAATCAGGGCGTTGTAGTAAATAAATACATTTTCCTAAATTCTAGGAGTCACATAGTTTTGCCAGTATGGGCGTGAAATAGGCTGTGAAATGGGCATTCACTACTGTTTTAAGTAGTCTTAAAAAGTCTTACATTTAACATGTAGAAACCTGTAGGAACCCTGTAATAAAATGTACTGAAATTGGTTTTGTACAGGAATTTTTAATGCCTTAGAAAATGGTGGAAGGTAAAATATTTGTCTGACAGCTGTACTTACCCGTCACTTTTACTTTGGATACCATTAAGAGCTCTAAAAACACAACACACGGGTGGTTTCAAATGTTCTGGTTTCTAACATTTTACCAAAAAATCCAGGGCGTAGTCGGGCTCACACTTCAACTCACTTGTTGACAGTTTCACAAAAGATTTTTCCCCCTAAACGTCTCATATGGTCTAATTCCATTACATGTTCACATCATTCGATATGTCGCCCTAATTCAAAGATTAATGAAATACTCCAAAAACTGGAAACAGATTTGTGTGTCAGAGCTTTGTTATTTTGTCTTCGGTCTCACATTAATCCTATGATGAGCCACAGATTTATGCGGTGTCGCTGAATTTAAAGTAGTCCAAACCAGCTCCACATCCACCAGTGACATTCTGCAGCAATGATGTTTCGATATTAAGAGTTTAATGATGTCATAGATAATAATAGATCAGTCAGAAGAATCAAACCAATGCTTTTACTTCTTCCTCTTCTTCTTTTATCTAAATCAGACTTTTTGTTGTAGGACTTTATTTTTGTTTTGGGACATTTTCCGAAATTAAGGGATCTAAATACTTCTTCCACCACTCCATCACCAGTCTCCTCCACTTTACTACTGTTGATCTGGTGCATGCCCAACTTGTACAAACCTGTTGTCTGAACTCTTTAAATGAATTTCATTGCATTAGTAGATTAGTAAAGCTACACACATGAACTTCATTAAAAAATAAAGCATACTGAGATATTAACCCATAAAGACCCAGTGCTACTTTTGTCACATTTCCCAAATTAATTTTTCTCCTTATGTAACCTTTCTTAAATGATTTATCACCATTTATTATAGAATAATCCTCTGTATTTTTTGTTTTTTCAGTAAAAATCATGTGTTTTCCTGTATTTAACCCTTTCATGCATGAGTTATAAGAACCTTAGTTAAGATTTTCTTTATTCCTCTTTAGGCATGTAAAAAAAAAAATGCGATTGAAATTTTTTTAATGAACCTTTTTTTCAAGGAGTTTAAAAATGTCCACTCATCTGGACACCATGTGTTTAATTTTTGAAGCAAAGAAACATACAGGGTGGGGAAGCAAAATTTACAATATTTTGAGGCAGGGATTGAAAGACAGTGTATGACCAATTAGTTTATTGAAAGTCAGGAGAATTTATTTGCTACAAGAAAATTGACATAATAGAAAATGTTTTTATTCTGTGTGTCCTCCTCCTTTCTCAATAATTGCCTTCACACGCTTCCTGAAACTTGCGCAAGTGTTCCTCAAATATTCGGGTGACAACTTCTCCCATTCTTCTTTAATAGTATCTTCCAGACTTTCTCGTAATAGTTTTGCTCATAGTCATTCTCTTCTTTCCATTATAAACAGTCTTCATGGACACTCCAACTATTTTTGAAATCTCCTTTGGTGTGACGAGTGCATTCAGCAAATCACACACTCTTTGACGTTTGCTTTCCTGATTACTCATATGGGCAAAAGTTTCTGAAAAGGTATGGATAATAGTGTTAGGTATGATTATGACATCAATATATGTTTGGTGTCAAAACAATTGACGTAGTGCCTGCTGAGAAAAAACAACTAAATGTTCATTGTAAATTTTGCTTCCCCACCCTGTACTTGGGACCTTTGACAGGTGAGGTAGTACAAAAAGAGGATCAGTACCTTATTAAAATATTGTTATCTGCCAGTAAAAAGTCAACAAGTGATATACTGTGTGAAACCTTAACTTTTTAATGAAGCTAATCTGATGTTTTCTCACATTTTATCATACTCTAATACTAGTTATTCCTCACTTTATGGACATAATGTGCAAAAAAAAAAATCTTTTTGTTTAAGAAAACTATTAATTAGTCTAATAACAATTAGCAATTGATTTACACTCAAACATGTTACTGCACATCAGGTTTATCAAGAGCAGCAAAGTTAGAGTAACGGTATGAATTGCAGTGTGTGGAATGATGCATGAGTGTCCACTGTGTTGGCTGATATGGAACTAAAACAACAAAACCCATGAATATACAAGAGAACAGCTGGAGAATAGCTGTCCACTGTAGTGACCAGTATGCATGAAAGGGTTAATTTACTGATCATATAGCTGTTCATAAAAGCTCAGTTTAAAGTTGAGGGTTATTATTTTAAAAACAGAGAAAACTGATTAAAAAGTGACTTTTTCAGCAAAATACAGGGTTATTCAGAAAGAATGAACCGATTTTATGACACATTACTTCAGTTCTCAAGCATCATCATGGAATGAGTCAGTGACCATTTGAAAGAGGAGTTTTCTAAGTTTTGAATGGCTGCCACAAGGGGCGCCGGGGGGGTGGATTGGTCAAAAGGGGGCCCAAGATCTTGCTCGTTGTGCTTGGCCTGCGAGATCTCCAGACCTCATCGTGTGTATTTTTTTTTGTCTTGTGGGAATACGTAAAAGATCGCGTTTATGTTCCACCGCGACAAACTAACCTCGATGACCTTAAATATCGAATAACAACAGCGGTCAACTCAGTGGATTGTGATATGCTGATACGCGTCTGGGAGGAATTCTCAAATCACACTGATGTTGCCCATGCTGCAGGTGGTGGCCACATTGAACACTTGTAAGACAGGAAATAAAAGTTGATCTTCAGTAGAATACTTGTGACTTGGCTGGAGTTTTCTATTGCTTTTTCTTGTTAAAATATTGCGTAATGAAATCGGTTCATTCTTTTTGAATAACCCTGTATATTAATAATTGAACATAAACCCAGTGTGTCCATCCACTGTCATTGATCGAACTCCTAGGAAAGTTTTGGCTTTTGGAAACATCATGATGCAACAGTTTTTTCAGATGCATTTTTACACACTTTTATGGAATGTTCTTTGTGGTGGACAGTATTTATAATTTTTTTTTTTTTTTTTTTTTGTATAAAGCCGTGAAAGTCTTGTCTACAAACGTGGACTGAAAACCCATAGTTGGGTCTTGGGAGGTTAAAAATAGAGGTTAAAAATGTGTTATTACATAACAAAAAAAAGAGAACAAATGATTACATCCAGGGGTCTTAAAAAGTCTTAAAAGTCTTGCATTTAAAAATCTGTATTTAATACATTAACCCTTAAAGACCCGGTGCTACTTTTTATGGCAGTTCTCAAATGAATTTTTCTCTATATTTAACCTTTCTTGAGTGTTTTTTCACCATTTATTGTGGTATTATCCACTTTTTTTTGTTTTTTTTCGGTATAAATCATGTATTTTTGTATATTTAATGTACTGATCAAGATGTTCTTCAAAGCTCAGATTAAAGCTGAGGGTTACTATATCAAAAACTGAGAAAACTGAAGAAAAAATGACTTTTTCAGCAAAATCTATCATTAACTGAACATAAACCAAGTGTGTCCATCCACTGTCATTGATCAGACTCCATGGGTTTTACTGGTGAATCAGTGTTGTAGAAGATGACGGTGTTTCCACGTTCACTACGGAGCTTCTGAACGTCCAAATGGGTCATATCTGATGACCATGAAAAGATTTTACACCAATTATTTCAACATCTTAATAGGTCTAGTGCAGGGGTGTCAAACTCATTTTAATTCAGGGGCCAGATTCAGCTAAATTTGATCTGCAGTGGGCCGAACCAGTAAAATAATAACATAATATATAAATAATGTCAACTCCAAACTTTTCTCTATGTTTTAGAGCGAAAAAAGTTAATTTACATTATGAAAAAGTCTGCATCTACAAACTATCCTTTCAAAGTATAATTTTAACAATATTATGTCTCAGTTTATCATTTACACAGGTACATTACAACTTACAGATCACAGTGGATCTACAAACACACAAAACATTGAGTAACAGACAGAATATTGTTAAAATTGCAGTTACTTCTCTTAAGACATTTCAGGTCATTCACATTTTTTGTTAAATTGTACTTTGTTTTAGTGTAAATGCATGAAAATATTTACATGTACAAAGAGAAAAATTTTGAAGTTGACATTATTTATATGTTATTGTGATAGTATTTTACTGGTTTGACCCACTTGAGATTGAATTTGTCTGAATGTGGAACCTGAACTGAAAGGATTGTTAATATCTTAGTGTAATTTTTGCATTTCACAAATTCATCCCAAGGGCCGGACTGGACCCTTTGGCGGGCCGGATGTTTGACACCTATGGTCTAGTGCAGTGGTTCTTAACCTTGTCGGAGGTACTGAACCCCACCAGTTTCATATGCACATTCACTGAACCCTTCTTTATTAAAAAATACAACATGATTTTTTTCAAATTCAAGACACAGGCATATGTTTTACTGGTGCACAAAATGAACCGTGCATTAACATCACTGTGTTCAAAGAACAAAACCAATACAGTGCATGAACTCACAACAAATTACATACCTTTTCACAAAGACATGACCTTTTTTAATACTACCACACTGAAATGGTTTTAATTTTTAATCTTATGTATTCCAATAACGAACTTATTGTATTTATGTCATCTATCATTTTTAACATTTTAACACACACCCATCACCTAATTTCCATCAGGCTACAATAATAATGAATATTTACTGCACATCAGTGTGACTTCTGCTGTTGCCTTTGAGAGACCAGTTCAGAAATGCATGGCTTCACCTTGGCAAGTGCCACTCTCATGTCATTTTCACAGCAAAGTCTTTTCCTTTGTGTTGTAGTGCTATAAGCAACAACAATACACCACGTATATTGGATGTCAATCAGAGAAAGAGTCTCCAAAGCCGTTTGTTTACATACACGGACCTAGCCCGACACACACACCCGACTAATGAGTCGAGTGTGTGTCCTGACCTCCGCCGAACCCCTGAGACTGACTCATCGAACCCCGAGGGTTCGATCGAACCCAGGTTAAGAACCACTGGTCTAGTGGCTCAGAAGTTATTAATCATGTTAGATCAGTGGATGATTTTGGTTGCCAGCGTCTGTTTGGGTCTTTATGAGTTAATGGAGAGTGGAGATCTGTATTACACTCGATTCCAGTTTGTGTAGAATTAATTCAGACTCCTTTGAATTCCGTATCATTGAATCTACAAACATCTTCAAACCACTTTTCAAGACTGAAGTGGTTGAGTATTTGACACTCTATATATTTTGGGTGGAGTATCAGTTTAACAAGGCCTTAATGGCTAAATGCACATTTCAGGAACTGCAGATGGCTGATTTATTTACTTTCATGACTTCAGTTGAGACTGGTCTGCGCTACAGTCGGCGTAACGGGGTCTGCTTTGTGTTCCCAACATGCTCAGCTATGCCAATCTACCCTGCACAGCATCGCCCACACAACTTTAAACACTGGTCTTGATTTATGTTTGGGGTTTTTTTTTTTTTTTTAGTCTTTTTTCAGTGGACCAAAAATTCAGAGAATTACCCTAAAGAGTCCCCCGGCTCTGGTCTGGCTGGTAAACCTCATTAAAACGTTATTTGGTGGGTGGGAGCAGGCAGGCAGAGGGAAACATTAGGGGTTCCACTTCAGCAGAACCAAGAAGTCAAGTCAATCAGCAATTTGATGTGGCAGACCACCAAATGGATATTATTTCCACCAGCCACAATATGCATAAATGTGCAGTCGGAGTAATCCACTGAGCACATGGCGGCTCTGGTATTTCTACCTGACTCTAATAGAGAATGTGTGTGAACAACTTGTGAGTGGAAGCAGCTGTCAGGGGTGATTCACGGCGGACAGACTGGGATCAGACCGATTTCTAAATTCCAATTTGCTTTCACTTTTTCTGCCTTCGTGTAATCTAAGTGGACTAACAGGCCTGCACCTGATGCTGATTTTATCTGTTCGAATGAGGTGTCTGTCCGGGTTCAGACCAAAGAATTTCCTCACATGTTTCTCCTCCGTGTCTGCATGCAATGTGTGTTACTACATTCTGTGTCTGTGGGCATATCCCTGTTGTGTCAGAAGGTGTTTGTTTTATGTCTCGAGGAACTCAATATTTTCGATTTTTCACGTCGAGCGGTAAAATGGAATTTAAAGTATCACAAGTAAATGTGCACACTGGCTCTTTTTAAGGCTTTAAAATGTGTTATTTGATGACTAACAGATTAGGTTAGATTAGATTAGATGAGACTTTATTGAAATTCAGTGGTCAAGGCAGCAACAGAATAAAGTGCAAGAAAAAAACATGCAGGCATAAGGAAAAAACAAGATAGTGCAAAAGCAAACAATATAAAGTAAAAAATAATAGTAGTAAAAAAACTATGCAGACTATTAACAACAGAGGTGAAATTGCAAAAAGTCAGACAGTAGTGATATGTAAAACTATTGCAGCTTGTCAATGTCAAGTTGGTTATTTTTTTTACATGAAAGTGCAATGGAGTGAAAGTGTTTCCTCTAAAATGTAGCGCAGTATAAAAGCATAGCATCATAAAATGGAAATATATCAAATTCATACTTCAATAATCTAGACATGAAAAAACTGACTTACAAATTAATTCACATATCATAGGATTTAATGTACTTTACTCTGCTAATGAGTGTCAACCTTATAAAGGTGCTAGTTTTTTAAGGATCCTCATGCAAATAAAAGATATTTTCATGTTTTATGGCTCATTAAAAAAACAAGCAATACATTTGACCCTCTTCAGCTCTGAGTATGCATTCACTGTGGCACTGTTTATGTGACACAATATATTTAGTGTCACAACAAATGTAACAGCACTTTAACGTTGCTTTTTTTTTGTTTGTTTGTTTTTTTCCCAGATTTTATATTGATGATGGAGAGTTAGACAGCTGTGTACAATCATCTTCATCACATGCCACAGATTTTCAGTGTGGTTCAGGTTTGGACTCCATGGGGTCCGATCCATGTGTGAAAGTGATATTTTATCCTCCCTGAACCACTCTTCGACAATCTGATCCTGGTGAATCCCGGTGTTGTCATCTTGAAATATACGGTCACAGAAAAAAATATTAGACCATCAAAAGTCATCAAAAACAGTAGTTATGCAATCAAGTACTGACTCCTGTGTGTATCATGTGACTAAAACAGACAGAAAAGAAAATATGGAATAGAACATTAATGTACTTTACTCTGCTAATGAGCACCAACCCAATAAATGTGCTAGTTTTTCAAGGATCCTCATGCAAATAAAATATATTTTCATGTTTTATGGCCCATAAAAAAAACAAAAAAAACAAAACACAATCCATTTGACCTTCTTCAGCTCTGAGTATGCATTCACTGTGGCACCATTTATGTCACACAATATATGTGGTGTCACAACAAATGTAATGTTACATTTGTTCAAAAGCTAGCTATTTCATGTCAAGACCTATTTTTGGTTATATAGGGAAAATTAATTTTTTTTTTTTTTTTTAGATTAGTGACAAAATAATCTCAAATTCCAATGAAGCCATGCTTAAGCAGAGGGTTAAATGCTTCCTTTCAGAAATTTCTATTGGTTTAGCTCATTTGATTAATGAGTAATTTAAAAAAAAAACATGTTTTTTGAGAAAAGTGAAATTCCCTACATAACCGGCACCATCTGATATTAAAATGCTTAAAAAAGCCATTCACACCAATTTTTCAGACAAAATGATTTTTATAATGATAAAAGGGTGTGTAAAAGGTCATAAAACTATATTGAAAACAGAAATATATGATTGAGATTTTAAATTATAGCAGTGATAAGTTATGTTATTATTCGTTCTTAGAGAACTTTCTGAGGGACTGAATTTAGTTTGTATAAAAAGTTCCGTAATTTTCTTGAAAATCCTTTTTTGGCAAAAATTTTAATGGATTTAGAAACTTAAGATGTTATACTATTGAACTGCAAAAAGTTTGAAATCATTATCTCAATTCTAATTTTTTGATTTAAAGTCAACAGGCGCGTGACTTGACCCGACAACCAATGTAACAAGCCTTTTTTTTTTTTTTTTCTTTTTTGTATTGATGATGGAGAGTTGGACCACTGTGTACAGTCATCTTCATCACATGCCACAGATTTTCATTGTGGTACAGTTCTGGACTCCATGGTGTCCAAACCATGTGTGAAAGTGATATTTTATGCTCCCTGAATGACTCTTTGACAATCTGATCTTGGTGAATCCCCGTGTTGTCGTCTTGGAATATACATATCTGTCTACATTGTTAAATTGTCTCTTTTTTTTTTTTCTACGTGGATGTAATCTTCCACCCCTTTGTTGTGAGTGGAGCTCAGGCAGTGGCAGATCTAGAACAATTTACAAGGGATGGCAAACAGGTGACATGGGAACATCCTCAGTGCAGTATGTGGAGTACCCATATGTATGTGTAAATCAACACAGGTGAAGGTCAAGTTTATATACAGGGCGGGGAAGCAAAATTTACAATATTTTGAGGCAGGGATTGAAAGACAGTGTATGACCAATTAGTTTATTGAAAGTCATGAGAATTTCTTTGCCACAAGAAAATGTACATAATAGAAAATGTTTTTATTCTATGTGTCCTCCTTCTTTCTCAATAACTGCCTTCACACGCTTCCTGAAACTTGCGCAAATGTTCCTCAAATATTCGGGTGACAACTTCTCCCATTCTTCTTTAATAGTATCTTCCAGACTTTCTCGTAATAGTTTTGCTCATAGTCATTCTCTTCTTTCCATTATAAACAGTCTTTATGGACACTCCAACTATTTTTGAAATCTCCTTTGGTGTGACGAGTGCATTCAGCAAATCACACACTCTTTGACGTTTGCTTTCCTGATTACTCATATGGGCAAAAGTTTCTGAAAAGGTATGGATAATAGTGTTAGGTATGATTATGACATCAATATATGTTTGGTTTCAAAACAATTGACGTAGTCCCTGCTGAGAAAAAACAACTAAAAGTTCATTGTAAATTTTGCTTCCCCACCCTGTACAGTCAAGGAAAAAATGATTAGACCATCAAAAGTCATCAAAAACAATGGTTATGCAATCAAGTACTAACTCCTGTGTGTATCATGTGACTAAAACGGACAGAAAAGAAAACATGGAATGCCTAAAAGCACTGTTTTTGGCAGTACGTAGATATTGCCATAGATATTGATGTAAGAACTGAAGTGATTTTGGTTATTATCAAGAAAATATGAAAAATGGCAAGATATCAGATCTAAAATTAAACTTATGAGCTATAGTTGTTGTTATCGTTATATTTGTCCAAACAGATGTACCTTTAGTTGTACCAGGCATTAAAATGAACAAGAAACTGAAGAAAACAAAGGTGGTCTAATAATTTTTCCATGACTGTATGTCATCAGTGAAGAAAAAAATCCACTGATGTTCAGACCCGGTCACTCAGTCTATTCAGGTTCAACTGGACTCATTTTATTGATGCATCATGTTACTGAACATAGACCTGACCAGCTGATCATAACACTGCCCCCACAGGCTTGTAGTGTAAGCACTAGGCATGATGGGAAACCACTTCATCTGACTTTCTTCATCACTCTGGAACAGGGTCAATCTGGACTCATCAGATCACATGATTTTTTTTTCCATTGAAACACAGTCCGGTCTTTATGCTCACTATCAAACTGATGGTTGTTTACGAAATTACAGTCTACTCACTGCATCAGTTAAAGGGTTAAGAACTTGTTGTGGTTGAAACATATTAATCACTGCAGTTCTAAGCCAGTGGAAGGATCTTAAGTATTTCCTTTTTTTTTTTTTTTTTTTCCTGGCCATCGTTTTTCAGAGACATTCAACAAGTGTGTTTTTAACAGCTTGTTTATTGTTTTTAATGAATAATATGGCAAAGATTCAGTGGATTTTCTTGGAACAGTAGCTGTTAAACCATCGGGTATTGATTTATTAGCTGCAACCACCTCTGAAGAAAACATGTTATTGACTAAAAAGCGCACAGAGCTCACTTTTCTCTTTAGACGTAAATAAAACTCCAATCTGAACAAGTCCTGGGAAATACACCTGACTGAGGTCTGAATACAGCACGTTTGATGTGTTCGCAAGTGAATGACAGGGATGAGTGTGTGCACGTAGGTGTTTTGTCGGGGTGAAGCCGTTGCTGACTGGTTTAATTAATCTCCCGGTTGGCACTCCTTGCCCTGAAGAGGCACTTTATGGTTTCATCTTCCTCATTTAGAGGCACGCCAAGCGCTTAAGATGCAAAAGCAGACCCCGGAGACATGAAGACGCACAAAGGCCTGAGTACATGTGTGTGTTATCAGATTGTTCGGCGTGGCTCTTCAAGTGGGGAGAAAATGATTTTGGGGCTGCTTGGATGTTGGATGAAACCTGATGATAGAAAGACCTCAGTGCTGCCCCGATGCCCCACAGCAGCATCACCACAGACCTTTTCACATCCAGTCCTAAGATCCTCCGCCAGCAAACACACACCTAATTGTTTAGCTAAGGCCTTGGGAATCTTGGCACAAACGCACACCCACACAGTGAAAGCATGACGACAGAGTGGTGTTCGGAGGTGACAGCTGCCACTGTAGTGTCTGATGTCACGACTGTGAAGAGAACGTCTTTAGTATTAGAAAATAAAAGAGGGGTTTGTTGTTACTGTTGTCCAAAACAAGATTCCTTCAGGTTGAGAGAACTGTTTTGGTGAACCAGATTAGGTTGCATCATTTAGTAATCCATGGATTAGTTCAGAAAAAAAAGATGCGCCGAGGAAATGTTGTTCATGAAAAAAGTCAAAATAAGATGTTTTATGCTTTACCCAGAGAACCACATCAGTGTCTTTGTACCAAACCAATGTGGTTTGTTTTTAATAATAGACACAAGTTAAATGTTAAGTAGATTGGCGTCACAATCTGTTTACTTGCAGTAGCAAGCCAGTGTGAGAGATAAGTGCATCTGAGGGCAAGAAATAATGACAGAATGTAGTAATGGTCTAAAAATCTTGTCCTACAGTCTTTTTCCAGTGAAATCATCACCCACTTAATGAGCCATCGAGTTAATGTCACATTTAATGACTTATAATTAAATACTGGAGATGTGAACGAACTGGAAAATGTTGATAGTAGCAGTTTTTCCATTTGCTTTTTTGAAACCATTATGTGGCCCTGTCAGTGTAATGACTGACAAATAACAATGTGCAATGGAGCCTTATATGGGATCATATACCACAGTGTATAGCCCTGTCATTCATCCACACGATGGAGGCAGCTCTAACATTGTCTTAACATGCCTAGACTTTAAATATAATTAAATAAATTGCTCCAGTACTTGATTCATCTTTACTAAGAAGAAGAAAAACATTAAAGCAATTTTGTGGAATATTTATATCCATTTATAATCATTCAAGATGCGACTAGCCTCAATACATAATCTTTTCATATTCCGTATTACAGTTACAGTGTGGAGTATTATTAACGGCAAATGTTTCAACCTAGATTAAAAACATGCCTCTTTTCATGTGCCTATGATTGAGCTATAAAACCTGCATTCTGTTGTTATTGCACTGTAATTCTAAAAGGCTGTACTGTCTTTTTTATTATATCAATACTTTCTCATTGTCATTGTGTCTTGCATTACCATTTTATTCACTGTGTACTCTTTTAATTATAATTTTAATATCTCTGTCTTTTATAGTTCAAGCGCGTTTTTTAAATTTCCTGTGGATGTTTCTGTGAAGCACATTGAATTGCTTTTGTGTAGGACATGTGTTTTAATAAAACTCAAACACCAAGCCATTTTTGCCATACATCTTTATTAATGTATACATTATGTACAGTAATAAGTTATATATACAGTTGCACTTTGGTTCTGTGGTGAGTTTGTAGGTGTCTCTACATATTCTACTAAACTGTATGAGCGACTGAGGTAAGTAATTCATGTTTGGCTTCCGTATATCCCACTATCAGCATTAACATATGTCAGGCAGGACTTTGCCTGTCTGAAAACAGGCCTGGGGTCCATTTCATTTCAATTCAATCCACAAATAAGATTATTTACAAAAAAATCCAACTCGATAATAAAAGCAATACAAGTTAAGCGTGTTTGGAAATGAACTAGACTGGAAGAAAACGCTCCCTTTAAGATGGCAGCGTATTTAATTGTGAACTTTTATTTACCTGGACAAGATGTCTTAAAGAAGGAATACATGCTTTATAACATGCATATTAATTAACTTAAAATACTGGAGTCCAGCCCAGCAGTTTGAGTAAAATACGATCAGAAAACCGTTAAAAAAAAAAAAAAGGAACTTGGCAGCAGGTGCTGTGTTTGATTCTTTGCAGAGCAGTCATGGGACATTATGTTGACAACATCAGGCATCAGATAAAAATCTGCCCTATTCCAAAGAGCCGAGATCAAAGCGAGTCTTGGCATCGCTTGTTAAAGTTGAGCCTTGGAACTTACTGCTGTTGTCTTGAAGCTTAACCGCTAGAGAAAGCAAGACCTCGACCTGCAGCATCTTTTACCCTCATCACTGTTATGGAGCTAAAATGACTGTTGACGTGATGCTCCTCACTATGTTTAACCTAACGCTTATCGGAGCCACCCTGGCTTTCTGTACAAACAACAGTAAACCAGCTTCAGCTGCTTCTCAGAGGTGGACAACCCAAACAACTGCATATTGTTCCCATTTGCCATATTGGTCCCATAGGGGAGAGGGGAGCTTAAATCCCGTCTGAGCATGACTGAGCTGACCACAAAGGACGACCGTAACGCTGCTTCCACCACGACTGGCTGCATTCTTGTACCGTTTGCAGTAGAGCAACCCCACGGGGCACTTAGTCATGCCTCTGCCGTGGCATATCTCTTTTTAATGCAGGGTTTTACAGCTTTTCCACTGGGCTTTCAGTGGTTAAGTGGCCCTAAATGCTTAATTGGGTGCTGGAAATCACAGGCACTTTGCACCCGCTCTGTAAACCACAACACTTCAGCCTATTAGGGGCCCGGGCAGCCACACGCCAAATAATTAGGGCTGGCGGCAGCAGTAGACCGCAGCATTGGGGTAAAAGGGGAGTAGGGGGGAGAGGAAGAATTATGGGGGGGGGTCACAGACTGGGTCACTGCTGAGGAAGTAGTTACAGTAAGAGTGTGTTGGTCTGCGTGTGTAATAGGATGTGGAAAGTGGAGTTACATGTTCATTTAAGCATGTGTTCACGACAGGATTCACAGTTTGATTTTAACACAACACTTTAAAAAAAAAATGTGTCATTTTTATATGCAAGTGGTTGGTTGAACTTTTTCCTACCCTTTATCTGCTTGGAATGGATGTTCCCACACTTAACACACACTTTTACAAACCAGACCTGGTGTTTTTAAGTAAAATTATAATATTTTCAACCTAAAAGTGACATAAAAACAGCCTGCTGAGGAGTGTTTAAGTAATTATTTAAAAATGACGGTTGAGTGACACCACAGCAGATCACAGTCACTGACATTTGGCGTTCCCGAATGCAAAACGTTAACAATGTTTACCAGATGAAAGCTGGGCTGAATGATGTTTTAGCATTTGCAGCTGGATGTAATGATTGCATTTTAAGTAGGGAGCTCATATCTGCTGTCTTTCCTGTATGAAGACAGTGCGGCCCTGGGCGGATATGAATGGTAACTGATGCAAAGCTAAGCTCCTTTCTTTTTGAAGACACAAACATCTAGTTACAGCAGCATTATGATGAATGAGAACGCTTTAGTCTGAATCACAAGGTTCAATGAGAGCACGAGTCAGAATGCATTGTTCCTTATATTCCTTACTCCCCATTTAGCCCACATATTGTCTACTCAAATGATGTCCTCACACAGTTACGGTGCTGTAAAGTCCACTTCAAAACTTCTCCTGATCTTATCAAAACAATCCTTTGAATATAGAGTGTTTTTTTTTTTTTTTTAATTAGGCATTGCATATAACACTTTTGCTGGAATACAGCTGTTTTGCGACCTGCGCGGTTAAAACAGCAAATTTTTCCGAAAATCCTTTTGCATTATAATAAGACAAAAACCTGTTAAAAGTTCAATATATAAGATCATGTACATGCTTGTGTGGGTATTTGAGCTTTGTTTTGGATCCATCACTATATCTCAAATCACGGACCTCTGTAATTAACATTTAGTGCAGTAAGTACCTGGATGTAGACTCAAAAGATGGCCTTCTTGGCTGTATAGCAGAAGGGGACAGACCAGAAAATGGTAGAGGAAGTTGTAATTGTGGCAGTGGTGAACTCCAATATGTGAAATAATGTGGCAGAAAGTTAAGTTTAGCAGCAGGTCATCTGGCAGGTTGCAATACTCTGCTGATTAACTGTTAAAAAGCAGCAAAGAAGAACAGTGAGGTATCATTTCTGGTTTCGATACAAGCGTATCAGAGACTAACTTGTCAAAATTTGAGCCCTGCACAAGTAAATGCCCTACATATAGAGTGTGCTACTTGAAAAAGTACTCATGGAAGGACTCGATTTGAGACACAGTCTATGTTCTCAGACATGGACATGTGTTGATGTTAGCTGACTGCATTTCTAAGCTAACAGTAGCTAGTGTTGAGGAGCAGAAGAGAAGAACTAAAGAACTCAGGAATGAGCAGAAATCATGGAGAAAAAAAACCTGAGTCCTCTAAACAGAATCCAATGTTTAGGCCAGGGCTCTCAAACTCAGTTTCTTTCAGGGGCCACATTCAGACTGATTTGATCTCCAGCGGGCCGGACCAGAAAAATAATAACCTATAAATAAAGACAACTCCAAAATTTTGTCTTTGTTTTAGTGCAAACCCTCCCCCCCCCCAATTAAATTACGAAAATACTTATTTTTATAAACTATTCAAACAAAAAAGATGTGAATAACCTGAAAAAACTGAAATTTCTTAAGAAAAATACGTACAATTTTAACACTATTCTGCCTCAACTTATCATTTCTGCATGTGCATTGCGGATCGGATCTACAAAGACACTAAACACTGAGTAACAGGCAGAAAATAGTTAAAATTGTGCTTAATTTTTGTTCAGGTTGTTCACGTTTTATTGTTAAAGGATAGTTCGTAAATGGAAATATTTTCATAATTTAATGTTATTTTTTGCACTAAAACTAAGACAAATATTTGAAGTTGTCATTATTTATAGGCATAATGTAATATAATTTTTTTCACATCAAGCCAAGAAGAAAACATGGAGTCATTCTTTTTTGTCGGTTATTTTGCTGTTATTATTTGACTGTAGATCATATCGGTCTGTATGTGGAACCTGAACTAAAATGAGTTCCACAGCCTTGACTGAGGAATTTTTGCACTTTGCAAATTCATCCCACAGGCCAGATTGGAATCTTTGGTGGGCCACATTTGGCCCCCGGGCCGCATGTTTGAGACCCCTGGTTTAGGCTGTTATACTGGCAAACAAGAGAGTTGTTAGCTTAGAAATAAGTTATTTAACATCAGTGACTGACCAACTCTCAGCTCAAAACTAATTTTTCTTTCAAGTACACAAGCACATCAGTATCTTACATATTGAACCTTTAACATAAATTTCTTATTCGTAATAGAGAAAACATATCAAAATTAAGCATAAACTGGATTTTTAACCAAGAATATAGATGCAAAGAGACGAAGGTGTGGTTCCGCTTTCAGTCCAAAACGGCTGTGGTGTAGCTCCGATGTGTTGATGTTGCACAGGAACAATTAGCTTTCACTTCTGATCAATGTATGCTCTTTGATTGTTGTTTCCATCCATGTTTGTATCACTTAAGATAAAAGTTGTTTTTTTTTAGTACTCGCTTCTTAATGGAGAAAACCATACTGTGAAACAAGGACAGTACCCATAGGTGTCCGCTGATATTCTTCATGTAATGCGTGTATGTACTTGAATATACAGTATAAATGTGCTGTCCTCTGTGTTAGAGCAGTCACTGTTCTGCACGTCACTGAGGTCTCTGAAGTCTCTTCTGCGCCACATGTTTATACACTGGCACAGCGTTGGGAAGGCGACGGGCACGGTGACGGACATACTAGCTGACTGTGAAAACTGTTGATGCCCTGCCGTCCGGCCGATGCTGCCGTCTCGTTGCTGCCCAGCACGTCTGAGCAGAGAGACTCCACGGCGTCCAGCCTCTCGATCTGCACCAGGCGGGTCAGGAGGTCGGGGATGCTGTAGCCCGCTGTGCTCACCCTCTCAAAAAGCTGCAGGCCGTCACTCATGCCGCCAATCTCATCGCGTTTCAGGCCGAAACTTTCCGCCAAGTGTCTCCACGTCTTCACAACGGCCGCCTCGCTGCTGTATGAGGAGCTGAGCATGCGGCTGGCCTTCTCCAGGCAGTCGAAGGGAAGCTCTGTGGGGCTCAGACCTAGAAAAGGAGGCGCAAGTGTTTTACGGAAATGAAACTGTTTGTTGTATTACTTTTATAGGCCTACACAGAGTTTCCTTTTTCATATTTTGGTGTTACTTTATCTGCTTGACTGCCGCAGTGACCCTGTTGCTATGCAGTGATGTTTGATTTTATCTGAAAACACTAGCATAAAAAAAGTACGATAATAGCAGATTCATTTGTAGGCATTGTAAAATAATTCACTTACTCAAATGTAAGCCGTATTTCCACCACAGGAACTTTGCCCATGAACTAAGAACCTTTGGAGGAACTCAGTGAGTTTCCACCGCAGGAACCAATTTAATTCTGTGGAGTTTATTTCACTCCCAACAAAAGCCATTGCTCTAGGGGTAGAATTGTCTGATAGTTTGGGAACTTTGAGGTTTGATTTGTGATTGGTCAGTACTTGCAGCATTTTATCACAGCCACCACTTCTAAAAATCCGTAGCATTATCTGCAGCTCCTCATTTCACAGAGTAAAAGCATGCAACAAATGGACTCATGATGAAGTCCAAGCTTTGTTGAAATAGTTGGACACACAAATGGTGTGTATAAACTGCCGGGGGGGTGGGGGTCTTTAGACCTGCTTTTTCCAAACTTAGTCAGAACACAAAATGGGTTGCAGAGCTATTTTCATTTAGTTGCCAACTGTCAACTGAGTAAAATACATCACATTGATATGATAATGTGAATTAATTTTCTTGTGAATACAGAAGGTAGACCAAGAGTTTACGCAAGATAAAAACAAAGTAAAGGACACAACAATTTGACTGGAAAAAGCGATGCAAGATGAAACATTAAATATATAGAAAAATGCATTTAATTTATCATTGTGAAACTGTCAATTCTTGATGCATTTTTGTAAATTTGAGTTCTAAGGAGATAAAATAAACTTCTTTGGGTTTTGAGCTGACCAAGGTTTGGGACAACTACAGTCGCGGAAAAAATTTGTAGACCACCCCTTGTTTTCTTCAGTTTCTTGTTCATTTTAATGTCTGGTACAACTAAAGGTACATTTATTTGGATAAATATAATGATAACAACAAAAATAGCTCATAAGAGTTTAATTTCAGAGCTGATATCTAGACATTTTCCATGGTTTTCTTGATAATAACCAAAATCACTTCAGTTCTTACGTCAATATCTATGGCATTGTACTGACAAAAACAGTGCTTTTAGGCATTCCATGTTTTCTTTTCTGACTGTTTTAGTCACATGATACACACAGGAGTTAGTACTTGATTGCAGCGCTGTTGTTTTTGATGACTTTTGATGGTCTAATAATTTTTTTACGCGACTGTTTGTTTGACCATTGTGAAAATGCAGACAACCACAGGTTTGAAGTAATACAAGTTGTTTGGTTGTTTGGATGGAAATGTGGCTGTACGTGTAGACATATTCAGCTATCTGAATTTTTATTATAAGGTTTGTTGTGAAAGACTTACCCTCTGTCACGTTACATGCTCTCGTATACAAATCCAGGATCTTTTTCCTTCGACTCTGTAGCATCTGTGAGGGGAAAAAAAGTAATGAAATAACTTATTTATGTATCATCCAGACGACACTGAAATCTAAATTGTATGGCTGTACAGTAGTAGCTTTTATAACTATTTATATTCGTACCCCTGGGGTTTTATTGTTGTTGTTGATTGCATTCATGCTGTTGATGTGGTTTGTGCTGGTCAGGTGGTTGACGTTGCTGATATGGGTGGAATTTGAAATGTTATTAGTGGGGCTGGTTCCGATGTTTGGGGTCCCGTTGCAAGCGCGATCTCGGTCCAGGAGCCCCAGAGAGAGCAGGCAGAGGTCGGGCTTGTTGCCCATGTTGACCAGGCACAGGTTAGGGTTGGGGTTATTGTTGTCGGCCGATCCCTGTTTGTCCGACGCTGCCTCTTCATCACTGTCAATGCTGCGACTTAACAGCTGCTCATTCTCCGACGATGCATCATTTTCACTGTGGACACACAAATATGCACATTTAAGACCACGGCTGTTGATTGATTTTCTCTTTTAGTGTATAAGCAGATAATTTTACACCAACTGGCTCATATTTTTGGACACAAAGAATATAGATATACAGGGTAGGGAAGCAAAATTTACAATATTTTGAGGCAGGGATTGAAAGACAGTGTATGACCAATTAGTTTATTGAAAGTCATGAGAATTTATTTGCCACAAGAAAATGTACATAATAGAAAATGTTTTTATTCTATGTGTCCTCCTTCTTTCTCAATAACTGCCTTCACACGCTTCCTGAAACTTGTGCAAGTGTTCCTCAAATATTCGGGTGACAACTTCTCCCATTCTTCTTTAATAGTATCTTTAAGAAAGTCGACATTGCTGTGTGATGTTCTATTGGTAGCATGTTCTAAAACGCCCCAAATAGCAGAATCCAGAGGGTTTAGATCTGGGCTAGAAGGCGGCCATAAACATGATTCCCAAAAATTGCTAAAGTTGGATTTGTTGCTGTTGTCAACAAGTGTTTTGGTGTTCTTGTGTAAGATTTTAACTTCAAATCATATTTTACTGCATTTCTAATGGTCTTGTTGTCTACCTCAAGTTTAATTGCCATTTTTCTCATGGATTTGGTTGGATCCTTTAAGATTTTGGATTTGAGAGCTTTAATAAAAGCTTTGGTACGTTTTTTGTTGCTTCCTCCACTTCCAGACTTTCTCGTAATAGTTTTGCTCATAGTCATTCTCTTCTTTCCATTATAAACAGTCTTTATGGACACTCCAACTATTTTTCAAATCTCCTTTGGTGTGACGAGTGCATTCAGCAAATCACACACTCTTTGATGTTTGCTTTCCTGTTACTCATATGGGCAAAAGTTTCTGAAAAGGTATGGATAATAGTGTTAGGTATGATTATGACATCAATATATGTGTCGAGGCCCAAAACGGAATCTGGCCCGATTCAGAATCGGGCCGGCCCAGAATGGAATTCTATTCTAGGCCGGCCTAGAATGGAATCCTGCTGCTATAATGTTATTTTTATACCATGTTTAATGCAAATGATCTAAATTATTACAAAAATCAATACAGGGAATTTGCAAATATGTGAAAAAAAAATGAAACAAACAACATTTTAATTGTAAACTATAATACACTTTATTTACAAATAGAACCGAGTGGTACTCCCCACCAATATATGGTACAGTGAAATCGACTGAAATTGACAATAGTTACTCAAGGTATGTAAGACTGAAAATGTAAAATTATGACAAATTATGGAATTACGGATCATTTGCATTAAACATGGTATAAAAATAACATTATAGCAGCAGGATTCCATTCTAGGCTGGCCTAGAATAGAATTCCATCCTGGGCTGGCCCGATTCTGAATCGGGCCAGATTCCGTTTTGGGCCTCGACATATGTTTGGTTTCAAAACAATTGACGTAGTGCCTGCTGAGAAAAAACAACTAAATGTTCATTGTGAATTTTGCTTCCCCACCCTGTACTTGCAGAACATTTTGAGTATGTTTAGTATAAATACGTTCTAAATGCTTCTCCCACCTCTGCTCTGTGCTAATAATTACCCTAGTAATCTAATCTAATACTGTAACCTTGCATAATTTACAGCGTCAGTGACATCTGCTGCATACAAAATGACTGGAGTCTGTACAAACTTAACTTAGAGTGACAGTAACAAATGAAACTGCACTGGAAAAGAATGCGGCTGTTGCCATAGCTGCCAGTGTTTCTAATCTGTTCCTGTGATTGACCGAAATAGCCCTGCATTTTACAACATGATACCATATAATATCATCTACTACCCGCCCTCTCCCTCTCTTTGCCTGCTCTGGATTTTCTCGCAAAAAAAGCACCTTGTTGACAGAGATGCTCACAGAATGCCATTGTTTCGCAGTCCCACACTCTTTTTCCTGGACGCACAAAAAATGGCATTGTTTCCCAGACATCTAACACCCACTCTGGCAGCTAAAGCAGTGAGTTAGCACATCCTTTGGCATTCTGCTACACCGCACTGTTTACAGCTATTGATGCTGAGGAGCGTCTATGTGTATCTCATGTATTCTCTAATTCACACCCCCACCATACACTGGCAGAGTGTTTTAATCTGAGCATCTACACTGCAGGCACTGTAATACGTAAGTACAATGTCGATTTGTGTGCAAGAACGCCCCACTATTATTAACCACTATGGTCAATAAAGCAGCATTGTCTGCACATGGGGGTAAGTTATATGCAGAAAAGACAAAGGTGAGCAGACTATCATTCTTTTGTTGTCTGCCACGACGTGCTTTCACCTGGTGATGGTTTTAGGTGAAGCTTGGAATAAATACCCCTATCCACCCGACAACTACCCGTCTGTCCGTCTCCCAGTCTGCGCTCGGCTTCAGGGCTCGTCTACGCTACCTCACACCGCCACCCACAACCTTCCTCTCTGTCTCTTCCAAGCCACATAATGGCTCTCTGCTTCATTAAAAATATAAAAAAAGCCTTTTTTTTTTTTTTTCTCCCTCTCCCCATGCCTTACACACATATATGCATAGATACACCAAGAAAGCCAGCAGCCATCACACTACTACTGCAGTGACTTGTTCTGTGGTGGCCTAATTATGGGCAGATGCTGAAAAAAAAAAAGATGATAAAAGCCTCTTTCTGCGGTGTAGAGCCTCTGTGACGCCACATACAAATGCAGACACATACACATTTAGTACACTTTAAGACCAGCAACGGTATACAGTATACATAGCACATGCACTGTTCTTCAATAAGACCCACACATACACAAAAGAACAGCACAAAGTTTACCGAGCTAATGTAGGTACAGGTGCAGAAATCTTAAGATAAACATGCAGATCTGCTGTTTTACCGCGTTCATACCATTATAAAGCCATTAAAGCTTTTTTTGAATAAAATAAACATACATTTTGCCAGATGCAGTGGAAAGTAACGCATTAACATTCGCTAGCTTAGCCAGGATTTGCTTTTTCCCATTCATTTAAGACCTGCAAGTTTAATTATCAACCTCATCCACTTCCTCTGCTCTTTATCATCACATGTAAAGCGGTAGAATGAAAACTGGATGTGTTTTATGGACTCAGAGACACAGCACTGCAGCAGATCGAATACAAAATAGGAGCTGGAAACAGTAAATTAAATCACGGTTTAACAAGTGGGTTATATTAATCTTCCATTTCAGGGCTTTTAACCCTTTCATGCATAGTGGTCACTACAGTAGACAGTTATTCTACAGCTGTTCTCTTGTATATTCATGGGTTTTGTTGTTTTTCTTTCACATCAGCCAACATATTGGACGCTCATGCATCATCCTATACACTACAATTGATAACATTACTGTAACTTTGCTGTTCTTGATAAACCTGATCTAACACGTTTTAGTGTAAATCAGTTCCATGTTATTATTAGACTGTAATTAACAATTTTTTTTTTTTTTTTTTTTTTTTTTTGCATATTATCGCCATGAAGTGAATAATGACTAGTATTAGAGTACGTAAAAATGTGAGAAAACATCAGATTAGCAGCATTAAAATGTTTTTCTTTCATAGTTTTCACAGTAAATACATATTTTTTGCTTCAAAAATTAAACGCATGGTGTCCAGCTGAGTGGATATTTTTGCAACTCCATGAAAAATAGCTTAATAAAAAAATAATGGCATTGTTTTTTCAATTCCTAAAGAGTAATCGAATCACTCAAGAAAAAAATCTTGATTAAGGTTCTCGTAATTCATACATGAAAGGGTTAATAATGAAATAATCTACATATATTGTAGTAACAATATCAGTGCACAGCCCTCTATAGTATTAACAGTAGAGGGCAGCGATGTGCTAGAGTAGCATTTAGTCTGCCAGACCCAAGAAGAAGAAAAATGGGCAGATCTTGGAATTTTCTTATTTTTTTTACCTTTCTTTTTTTTTTTATATAATTTTAGTATAAAGTACAAAACAAACATAGAAATGGTCACAGGTACATTCAGACATTTACACATTTACTGTTTACTGTTCCCAGATTGAATGAAAAAGTCCCATTTTTTCCAATACTTTGCACCCTTATGTTGTTGTAGGCAGAAATTGTAGGTCATCATTTCCAGTAAATGGATATGATTGACAATTTTTATCACCTAGGAGATTGAGGGAGGGTCCTTTTTTAGCCAATATTTGATGATGGGTTTTTTAACCTGTGGCAAGCAATATTCTAAACAGATATACGTCACTTTTACATAATTCCTCTAGGGCAGGGGTGTCAAACTCATTTTAGTTCAGGGGCCAGATTCGTCTAAATTTGACCTGAAGTGGGCCAAACCAGTAAAATAATAACATAATAATATATAAATAATGTCAACTCCAAATTTTTCTCTATGTTTTAGAGCGAAAAAAGTCAATTTACATTATAAAAAGGTTTACATCTACAAACTATCCTTTCAAAAGACGTGAATAACATGAACAAACTGAAAAAATAAGTATTATTTCAACAATATTCTGCTTCAGTTTATCATTTCCACGTTTACATTAGAACTTACAGATCGCAGTGGATCTACAAATACACAAAACATTGAGTAACAGGCAGAATATTGTTAAAATTCTACTTATTTCTCTTAAGACATTTCAGGTTGTTCACATTTTTTGCAAAATTATACTTTGTTTTAGTGTAATTACATGAAAATATTTACATTTACAAAGAGAAACATTTGAAGTTGTCATTATTTATATGTTATGTTATTATGATAGTACTTTACTGGTCTGACCCACTTGAGATTGAATTGGTCTGAACCTGAACTAAAAGGATTGTTAATATTTTAGTGTAATTTTTGCATTTCACAAATTCATTGCAAGAGCCAGACTGGAGCCTCTGGCGGACCGGATTTGGCCCCCGGGCCGCAGGTTTGACACCTGTGCTCGAGGGGAATGCTAAAAAACAAAGTAGCCAATGGCATATCAACATGAACACCAAAAACTGAATACATCAATTGGATCATATTTCCCCAAAAGCCAACAATACCAGGACAGGACCGGAATACATGTGCTTGATCTGCCTCAAGCGATCCACGCTCCCTCCAGCAACAAAATTTAACTCCAAAAAAAATGTGATTTTTGAACAGGTGTTGTAAAGAAGTGGAACAGACTTTTCCAACAAAAATCCCTCCAGGATAGTGAGTTTGTTGTGTGAAAATATATCTCATTGTGTTTTTTTTGTTTTTTTTCATTCAAAGCTGTATAAATTTTGCCAGTGATGTTTTTGTTACTGGAATCTTTATAGGCATCCACTAGTATTTGAATGATTATATAGCATTGATATGAAACAGTACACTTCCTGTCTCCTATGCAGACACACTTAGAAGGGTTGAAAATGTCACATGGCTAAATGGAAGCAGACTGTTTAATGACTAATAAATCATTTTCTTCTATATAGGAGAATACAGGGGTTGGACAAAATAATGGAAACACCTTCACCTCAAGATGATAATGCCCCAATCCATATAGCTAGAATTGTTAAAGAATGGCATGAGGAACATTCTAATGAAGTTGAGCATCTCGTATGGCCGGCACAGTCCCCAGACCTCAACATTATTGAGCATTTATGGTCAGTTTTAGAGATTCAAGTAAGACGTCGATTTCCACCGCCATCGTCTCTAAAAGAGTTGGAGGGTATTCTAACTGAAGAATGGCTTAAAATTCCTTTGGAAACAATTCACAAGTTGTATGAATCAATACCTCGGAGAATTGAGGCTGTAATTGCCGCAAAAGGCGGACCTACACCATATTAAATTATATTTTGTTGATGTTTTAACGTGTTTCCATTATTTTGTCCAACCCCTGTAGATGTTTGTTTTTTTTTCTTACCTTTTCACTGTCTTCTGAGGAGGAGCTTTTAATTTGTCGAACTCATCTTTCTCCGAGTAGATCACCACGTTATCTGAGAGAGACAAAGAGAGAACACACAGGTTTATGCTATTTTTTTTATTAAACCAAATGGAACGAAGCAGAAACGGGACAAAATCATAACAATTCAGTGATTATACCTGCAAAATTACTTCAACACAGTGGGATGCGGAATAATTACTGAGGTCCAGACCTAGTTTTGAACTCAATGCATTTGAATCCAAATACAAAAGAAGAAGTACACAAAAGAGGACAGCTTCCTAAGGCTAAACAGATATATACTCTGAAGGATAGAATCCGTTTGGAATGATGGATAAAACAATTATCGTGACTATTAAGTTGAAATTGCACTTACATCATGGACACTGATAGGGGTAGACAGCGTAATGACTGAATGCTAAAGTGGAACAAATTCTGTGTGTGCGCTCTGTGTGTGTGTGTTAAAAAATCAAGCGACTGTGTCTTTCATCTCACTGCCTTATTAAGTTGGTGTCTACATGAGTGACGTCTAGCTCCGGTACAGCTCCAAGCAATGGGCTTCTATCCCATAAGCACATACCAGCCTTCCAAAATGCATTCACACACATGCACACACACTCACACACACACACTCACATTTACGGTAACACAGTAAAATTAGAATGCATAAATGATCGTTTTAATCATTAAAGGACTTTATTATGTTTTTAGCTATTACATTGTTAACTTACCCACCTAATTGTACCATATAATGCTCTAGCGACCGCAGGTATACTAAAAGTGTGTGTGTGTTCTCTTGTCTACACCACATGTGAGCACTTAGTCAGTCTGGACGTGAAATTGAACAGAGCATCATTGTCAGGAGAAACGGTGCCTAAAGCAACGTATGGCTTTAGCTTCAGAGGCTTCGCATTCCACCATGATGTACTCATCATACTGCAGTTCTGTCAGCTTATACACACATAAATGAATCCAAAAAGGATATACCACAAAGCATAATACAGAAAAAAAAAGTATGCAAAACCAAACAATCTGGAATGAAATTGCATCATAGGATTGCTCATGTAAATTGCGGATGCTTAAACAAATAGCGTGTGAACTGAATCAATCCAAAAGAGGGTTTGGAGTAATGTAAATATGGTGGTATGTCTTCATATGCTGGGTTACTGACTGTGTTTACATGGACACTAATATTCCACCAATAATCAGAATAAACAGCCCAATCAGAAGAAGAAAAAGAGGGGTGGTATAAACCTACATTATATAGGAAAAAATTAGCAGTGTAAACATGTGATCTGATCATTTCTTTATTTTCATGCATGATTGACAAACACTTGGGAAACATTAGATCACATGTGAATGATGGCCATAAAACAACATTTATTTGTGAATTATACATGTTTTTTTGTTTTGCAACTTATGGATTGTTAACACTTGGGCTATTTTTTTTCCCCCATTACACTCTGTCGGTCCACCTTGGTCATCTTAACAATAAAAAGCGACTTTATTTCTTATATTTCTCTCAGCAGATGGGTAGAATTATTTATCACATGCCAAAAAAAATTGCATTCTGAGTTAACATCTTATTGGATCTGCATCTGTGCATGACAGTGAAGGTGGAATTTCAGATCAAAGTGATTACAGTCAGACTGAAGAAATATTCCCTGAATCCGACTGAAAAGAATAAATTATAGTTTGACTAATGTAGATAGCATGTCTATACTTTCCAGAGTGAAATTTTAAGTACACCATGGTTTGATTTTATCTACCATGACTGTTTTTTTTACCTCCGCCAAGGAGGTTATGGTTTTGCTGGCGTTGGTTTGTCTGTCTGTCTGTCTGTCTGTGTGCAAGATAACTCAAAAAGTTATGGATGGATTTGGATGAAAATTTCTGGAAATGTTGATACTGGCACAAGGAACAAATGATTAAATTTTAGTGGTGATCGGGGGTGGGGGGGCCATGGGGTCCCACTGATCTGCCTTGGCGGAGGTCTGCGTTCTCCAAGTGCTTTTCTAGTTTTTTGTTTGTTTTTTTCTTTTTCTTTTTTTATATTTTTTTTATTTCACAAAAGAAAATCATCCAGATACAGTACAAACTTAGTACTATACAGGGTGTTATGTTTTGCAATTCTCCTTTGTGCACTCTTCTCACCCCCCACCCCTAAAGGAATAAACCAGCTAAACACACTCAAAAGTAACAGACCAAAAATATAAAAGTCTAAATATAAATGAATTAAAAAAAAAAAAAAAGAAAGTAATAATAATAATAATAATAATAATAATAATAATAATAATAATAATAATAATAATAATAATAACAAAATAATAATAATAATAATAATCTAAACCTAAATCATAACTCTGCCCCCACAGACTTGTCCTGTAGGCACTAAGCATGATGAGTAATCACTTTATCCACCTCTCTTCATCACTCTGGAACAGGGTCAGTGCGGACTCATCAGACCATATGACCCTTTTCCATTGAAAAACAGTCAAATCTTATTATACAATGCATCAATAGCTTGTTTGCACAAACAGAAAAATATTATTCACTGAAGTTATTATCGAACATAAATCTCTTAACTATTTGTTTCTGTTAAATCCAGGTGGGGACTGTTTTTTTTGGCTGGACAGTGTATATGCATTCATACTCCGAATACCATTTACAATGAGGTTTATTTTATTTATTATGTAATATAAGCCCTCACTCATTTTTGTTATATGTTTGTGTGGGATGGTCTGACATGTTCTCATCTACAAGTCTGTCTTTAGCGGTGATTTTATAGTATCTTCAATAAGTACAGGTAGTTACAGCCCCCAGTCCTAGGGTTTATTCTTATTATATGTTCCAAAAGTCTGTGATGAACTGGGAAATAAATACTTAAATATTATACTGAAAGGAAAATCACCTGATTATACACAAGTGACTGTAAATGACTTAAAGACAGGCACATCGAGCTGCAGATGCTTTGGCCGGTAAAATAATAACTTCTTTGTCTTTTATTTATATTGTCATGTCAGTTATATGACGCTTGTGTTGCATGTACATATGGCTCCAACCTTATCTAAACTAAAACAACTCTTGTGACTGACATGTGCGAGTAATAAAGGTTAAATAAAAATAAATGCACATGTAAATAGACTGTGCTGTGTGTAATTGAACAGACTGCGGTATAAATATTTAAATGAAAAAGTCTTAGTGTGTTTATACAGGCTTGAGTTTGCATCTGTTTTATTTTAGATTTTCTCCCAAGTTTTAAGTAATAACATTAACACATCACTCTGTATTAGAGATACGAGCTAATATACAACACCATAAGGATGTCACTGTCAGAGGTAACTACACTTTGATACTTTTATTAAAACCAGCATATTATGTGGGTGTAAAGACTTTTATCAGGATTCTGATCTTTGCCTGAAGTACTGTATATCAGGTCTGTTTCATGTAGTCAGCCAGAAAACAAATGAAAATAATGATACTAACCACTGTGGACCCTGTAAGAATAATCCGATTAACTCCTTCATCACACTTGTTCTCCATTCCTGGTGAATAAATACATACTCGTTTTCGATCTAAACATTATATTTGAAACAAAACTGGGGTAAGACTCTGTTTACCTGAAACAATATGTGAAAGTTAACAAACTCATTGCTTTTATTGTTTATAATCAGTGATAATACATCCAGAAACTGAGTGGAATTCAGTTTATTTCTATGAAGACAGAAATAAACAGGAAGCTTTTAAAGGAGCGATATTTTGTTTTTGGTTTTTTTTTTTTTTTGGTTTTTTTAATAGAATTATGCCTGTTAACCTTTTCATATATGAATTATGAGAACCTTAATCAAGATTTTTTTCCTGAGTGTTTTCGTTCCTCTTTATGCATGAAAAAAACAATGCTACTGAAAATTTTCCAATGAACCTATTTTTCATGGAGTTGCAAAAATATCCACTCAGCTGGGCACCATGAGTTTAATTTTTGAAGCAAAGAAACATTTTTATTTTATTTTATTTTTCCTTTAACATGTATTTACTGATATAGTGGGTGAAAACTATGAAATAAAAACATTTTTAATGCTCCTAATCTGATGTTTTCTCACATTTTAACATACTCTAACACTAGTCACTACTCACTTCATGGAGTTAATAGGCAAAAAAAAACAAAAAAAAAACAACAACTTTTTGTTTAACAAAAAAAAAACAAAAAAACTCTTAATTACAGTCTAATAACAATAACAAGCAATGAATTTACACTCAAACATGTTACGAGAACCTTAATCAAGATTTTTTTCTTGAGTGATTTGATTACTTTTTAGGAATTGAAAAAACAATGCCATTATTTTTTTATTAACATGTATTTACTGATATAGTGGGTGAAAACTATGAAATAAAAACATTTTTAATGCTCCTAATCTGATGTTTTCTCACATTTTAACATACTCTAACACTAGTCACTACTCACTTCATGGAGATAATATGCAAAAAAAAAAAAAAAAAAAAAGTTTTTTAATTACAGTCTAATAATAACATGGAACTGATTTACACTAAAACATGTTAGATCAGGTTTATCAAAAACAGCAAAGTTACAGTAATGGTATGAATTACAGTGTAAGGGGATGATACATAAGCGTCTACTGTGTTGTCTGATGTGGAACTAAAACAACAAAATTCATGACTCTATAAGAGAACAGCTGTCCACTGTAGTGACCACTATGCATGAAAGGGTTAAAACATTTCCCTGTGGTCTACATAAACTGTAAATGCTCTGCTTGGGTCTGAATTCTTCATTAATTCAACTCCACAGGTCCATCTTCAACCCTATTTCTGAGTAATGACACCAGAAAAGTCATTTTGAGCGCTGGCCCTTTAAATGCAAATGAGCCACTTCATGCCCCACCCCCCTCCAGGTTGTTGACTGTGCCTTCTTTTCTCCTTCTGCCTCTTGTGTTTGTTAATCATTTTAGGTAATCGGCTCATTTCTGCCAGAACGCACAAAATGATTGGCTGGAATAAACGCAAATATTTATGCAATGTGATTTACCAAACCTGAAACTGATTGCAGTGGCTGATTTTACATTACATTTCCTTGCTTCTGGAACATTCCAGTGTACTGTTGCCATTAGTGCCGGCGTATCCTAGAACAGTTTTTACAGCGTACTGTCTCCACGACAACAACCAGTAGTGCACCCAAAATCCTCATTTAACCCTTTCATGTATAGTGGTCACTCCAGTGGACAGCTATTCTCCAGCTGTTCTTTTGTATATTCATGGGTTTTGTTGTTTTAGTTCCATATCAGCCAACACAGTGGACACTTATGCATCATCCTATACACTGTAATTCATACTGTTTTTGTAAATTTGCTGTTCTTCATACACCTAAGCTGCAGTGATATGTTAAAGTGTAAAAAATTGCTTGATATTTGTTATTACAGGGTGGGGAAGCAAAATTTACAATATTTTGAGGCAGGGATTGAAAGACAGTGTATGACCAATTAGTTTATTGAAAGTCATGAGAATTTATTTGCCACAAGAAAATTGACATAATAGAAAATGTTTTTATTCTATGTGTCCTCCTTCTTTCTCAATAACTGCCTTCACACGCTTCCTGAAACTTGCGCAAATGTTCCTCAGATATTCAGGTGACAACTTCTCCCATTCTTCTTTAATAGTATCTTCCAGACTTTCTCATAATAGTTTTGCTCATAGTCATTCTCTTCTTTCCATTATAAACAGTCTTTATGGACACTCCAACTATTTTTGAAATCTCCTTTGGTGTGACGAGTGCGTTCAGCAAATCACACACTCTTTGACGTTTGCTTTCCTGATTACTCATATGGGCAAAAGTTTCTGAAAAGGTATGGATAATAGTGTTAGGTATGATTATGACATCAATATGTGTTTGGTTTCAAAACAATTGACATAGTGCCTGCTGAGAAAAAACAACTAAATGTTCATTGTAAATTTTGCTTCCCCACCCTGTAGACTGTAATTAACAGTTTTTTTTGTTTGCTTTTTTAACAAAAAGGTGTTTTTTTTGCATATTATCTCCATGAAGTGAGTATTAACTGGTATTAGAGTATGTTAAAATGTAAGAAAACATCAGATTAGCTGCATTAAACATGTTTTTATTATATAGTCTTCACACAGTATATCAGTAAATAGATATTTCTTTGCTTCAAAAATTAAATGCATGGTGTCCAGCTGAGTGGACATTTTTGTAACTCCATGAAAAATAAGTTCATACATTTTTTTTTTAATTGCATTGTTTTTTTAACACCTAAAGAGGAATACAAGCACTCAGGAAAAAAAATCTTAAGGTTCTCATAATTCATGCATGAAAGGGTTAAATAGGGCAGTCTCCAAGACTTTGCACCTGTTGTTATTTGCGGAGTCAATCTTCGTTGATCACTCGTGATGTGAAAATCAATAGCACGCGCAAATTTGCACCCGTTATTTGCAGTAACAGTTGTTGATTCATTAGTGGTTTTGGTCCTTAGTGTGTTCTGGTGGCTGTTGAGAGTTTGGAATATCAGAACTACATAGAAACACTATAAATGTCTTAAAATGGAGGTGTGTGTGTTGTGTCTCACCAGGGACATCTTTCTTGTCTTCCTGTTTATTCGTCTGAGCTTCTACTGCCTTCACCACTTGTCCAGAACAACACGCTGCAGACACACATGCAACACAAACAGGGTTCACATCATACAAAAATAAATAAATAAATGAACTCTGAATGTAAAACGTTATTGTGTGTATGCAGATGTCTCACCTTGGCCACTCGGTTTGGCCTTAAGAATGTAAAACATGATGATGAGGACTATAGCAATGGCCATGATGAAGATGGTTGACATGGCGATAATGAGAGCGGTTGCTAGGTGACCCTGTCCCGTGGGTTCTGAAACACGGAATCAGTCATGTTAGTACAGATGCTGATGATGTGTAAAGTTTATTTATTTTTTAATTTACTTTGAACATGCAAAGAAACAAAATAAAACAAAATGAAGCAAATTAAAAAAAAAAAAAAAACATTTAAATGAACAGAATCTATCTTCAGGTATGTGCAACTCTGAATTTTGCATGGTCGAAAAGGAGTAGGGAGAAGTATAAAGTATAAAGTTTGATGGTAATGGAGCAGAGCTGAAGTTTATCTGCATGCGTTTGTTTGTTTACCTTTATTTCGCGGCGGGAACACAGTGGTGCTACCGGGATCGATTGGAGGAGGTCCAGGAACTTTGTTTCTACCTGTGAAACACACAAACATGCATTCGACACTAGTTTATTACTTGCGGACGGTGGTGGAAAAAGAATTCAGATAATAACACACTGTGGAATATAATGTTTTTGGATTCATATGACAGCTGCATTAATGTGTATGTTCCATTCTAATGCTGTAGGTGGTTCAACGGCCTTTTTGGCAGATTTGTCACATGCATTTTTCAGTTAATCCAAGAGGGTTTTCAAAGAGTTTATTTAACTTAAGAAGGAGGAGGTTTTTCTCAACGCCTAAAGGAAACACTTAATCCTTCAGTTTATCACAAACATTGAGAATCAACATTGGAAAGTAAACAGTATCTGAGGCTGCAGTGGAGGAAAAAGAACAATATTTGCTCTTAGATTTATGGACTAGGAATAGAAAAGAGCAGAAGATGGAAATGATGAAGAAAAGTATGACAGTTGAGTGAAAAAACTCAGTTGCATGAAAGTACAATTTGTGGATATGTCATCTATTAAACATGCAGCATATGTAATATTTAGAGATATCTGGTGGTGATTTCACTAAATATCACACTCACATATGGCGGCTGCAAAAAAAGGTGAGAGTCTGTTGTTAGAGTCAGTGTTTGTTTTGTCTGTACTGGGCTTAATAACTATGATTTGTGTACCATTTTTATAAAATGGAAAAAAAAGAGGAGAAAATCTGTTTGGAGTTACTATAGAAACAAATAATCTCATGGTGGACTCTTACTAAACAGCTGATACTAACAAAAACTCATCTTCATGTAATTACACACTAAAGAAAGCATAATTATGAATGTTACATTCCATTTCTGATTTAATTCTCCTAAATCTTACACTTTTAACCCATAAGGACCCATTTGTGGCAGTTCCTGAATGAATTTTTCTCTATATTTAACCATCCTGTGACATCAAGTGATTTATCACCATTTATTGTAATATTATCTTCTGTATTTTGTGTTTTTTTCAGTGAAAATCAGGTATTTTCCTACATTTACTTAACTAATCATGTAGATGTTCAGAAAAACTCAGAGTAAAGTTGAAGATGACTATATTAACCTCCTGAGACCAAGGAACGTACAAGTTTTGGCTTTTGGAAATATCATGATGCAACAGTTTTTCAGATGCATTTTTAAAATATTTTATGGAATGTCCTTCATGGTTTGTTTTTTGTATAAAGCTGTGAAACTCTTGTCTACAAACATGGACTGAAAACCAATAGCTGGGTCTTAGGAGGTTAAAAATAGAAAAAACTGAAGAAAAAGGTGAGTTTTTCAGCAAAATCTATCATTAACTGAACATAAAACAAATGTCTCCATCCACTGTCATTGATCCAGCTCCGTGGGTTTTACTGGTGAATCAATGTTGTAGAAGATGACGGTGTTTCCACGTTCACTACGGAGCCTCTGAACGTCCAAATGGGTCATATTTGATGTCCATGAAATGATGAAAAACTGCATTTTAGACCAACTATTTACATGTATGAGTGGATCAACAGGGATTAAACAGTTTATATCAGTAGATGATTTTGGTAGATGGTGGATGTTTGGGTTAAAGGCAGTAACAAAGCTTCAACCTAACACTTCTATCACAGGGATAATGCAGACGTCCATCTTTCCATTCCTGACTTGTGCGTTTCAAATATTGAGCAAACAAAATTAAAAACATAATATTACATTCCATTTCTGATTTAACTCTTCTAAATCTTACACCTTTAACCCCTGAGGACCCATTTATGGCAGTTCCTAAATGAATTTTTCTCTATATTTAACCATCCTTAAGTGATTTATCACCATTTATTGTAATATTATCTTCTGTATTTTGTGTTTTTTTCAGTGAAAATCAGGTATTTTCCTACATTTACTTTACTAATCATGTAGATGTTCGTATAAACTCAGTAAAGTTGAAGATGATTATATTAACCTCCTGAGACCAAGGAAAGTACAAGTTTTGGCTTTTGGAAATATCATGATGCAACAGTTTTTCAGATGCGTTTTAAAAATATTTTATGGAATGTCCTTCATGGTTTGCTTTTTGTATAAAGCTGTGAAACTCTTGTCTACAAACGTGGACTGAAAACCAATAGCTGGGTCTTAGGAGGTTAAAAATAGAAAAAAAACTGAAGAAAAAGTGACTTTTTCTGCAAAATCTATCATTGACTAAACGTAAACTTAGTGTGTCCATCCACTGTCATTGATCCAACTCCATGGGTTTTACTGGTGAATCAATGTTGTAGAAGATAACAATGTTTCCATGGTAACTACAGAGCCTCTGAACATCAGAATGGGTCATATCTGATGACCATGAAAAGTTGAAAAACTGCATTTTACACCAACTATTTACATGTATGAGTGGATCAACAGGGATTAAACAGTTTATATCAGTAGATGATTTTAGTTTATGGTGGATGTTTGGGTCTTTATGGGTTAAAGGCAGTGACAAAGCTTCAAACTAACACTTGTATCACAGGGATAACGCAGACGTCCAACTTTCCATTCCTGACTTGTGCGTTTCAACTATTGCGCAAACAAAATTAAAAACATAATATTACATTCCATTTCTGATTTAACTCTTCTAAATCTTACACTTTTAACCCATAAGGACCCATTTGTGGCCGTTCCTAAATACATTTTTCTCTATATTTAACCTTCCTTAAGTCATTTATCACTATTTATTGTAATATTATCTTCTGTATTGTGTGTTTTTTTCAGTGAAAATCAGGTATTTTCCTACATTTACTTTACTAATCATGTAGATGTTCAAAAAAACTCAAAGTTGGGGATTATTATATTAACCTCCTGAGACCCAGGAAAGTACAAGTTATGGCTTTTGGAAACATCACGATGCAACAATTTTTCAGATGCATTTTGAAAATATTTTATGGAATGTCCTTTGTGGTGGACAGTTTTTCTTTTTTGTTGTTTTTTTTTTTTTTTTGTATAAAGCTGTGAAACTCTTGTTATAAACGTGGACTGAAAACCAATAGCTGGGTCTTAGGAGGTTAAAAATAAAGAAAAAAAAAAACAGAAGAAAAAGTGACTTTTTCAGCAAAATCTATCATTAACAGAACATAAAACTAATGTCTCCATCCACTGTCATTGATCGGTTTTACTGGTGAATCAATGTTGTAGAAGATAACAATGTTTCCACGGTAACTACGGAGCCTCTGAATGTCCAAATGGGTCATATGTGATGACCATGAAAAGTTGAAAAACTGCATTTTACACCACTTATTTACATGTATTAATGGATCAACAGGGATTAAACAGTTTATATCAGCAGATGATTTTAGTTTATGGTGGATGTTTGGGTCTTTACGGGTTAAAGGCAGTGACAAAGCTTCAACCTAACACTTGTATCACAGGGATAACGCAGGCGTCCAACTTTCCATTCCTGACTTGTGCATTTCAACTATTGAGCAGATTGATGGATTCAATCCCAAAGACATTCCTGCTGTGAAATCGAGCAAAATTGTGCCAGTTTCAGTTAAACCAGGAGGAATGATGCATCGCCACCTTCACCCAGAGTTTATAAAATTTCACAGATTGGCACCACGGCGTCTCTCTGGTCGGGATATTTGTTACTGATGCAGAGGAAACGGCATCAATCATCGGGAGTGGAATATTTGCTTTGGCCTGGCATTTTGTTGACTTTTTGTCAACAGACAATGTTAATGACATCATTTTGGGAGCAGTAACATTTCACAAATTATCTACGCACAATAAAAGCTGTTTGTCTTAAAGAAGCACATGGGAATTGTGGGGACTCGGCCCAAATTTTGCTCACTTTCCACCCCCCTCCTCCTTCTTTCATTTCCCTTCTCTGTGTCTCTTTCTCTGGATTATTCACCAACTGTTTTTCCTCTCTCCTAATGGAGCTGTAAACTCCTGGCAGCTCATAAATCAGCCCTTTTAATCAGCGTTTTATTTCACCAATGTGATATACTGTTGTACTTCTTTGGCATGTGCCCTGCCGCTTCCCGTGGTCTCAGAGCTTCATGTCATCACACACACATATTGCAGTGCCCTGTGGCTGCAGACATTAACAAGGGATATGTGTTTACACTCTCTGGGATAGGGATATTAGCCTGAACTGGAATTCTGTTTAGCGTCTTGTGGTTTCATCTCTTAATCATGTCTCACGGGCTGAACACACACTGCAAAATGATAACTCCGCAGGGCAATCTGGGTACTCAGGTCCAAACAAACGGCGAGGAGCAGAATTACAGAGTAGGGTGATTATTAAAAAAAAAAAAAAAAAGGTAAAATAGTGTTGAAGCTCAGGTGAGGGTGAGGTTTTCTGCAGAGATCCTGTAAAGGCAACTTACAGAAGATGACAGAAAATCACAGAGAACAGGAGCCGGTGTTGCAACTGTATGAAGACACAGTTCAGATTAACTGCTCAGGCTGATAAGGGATCAGTTTGCGATGCAGACAACCTTTAGTAAATATCAACCTGTAGCGCAGATAGTGTGTGTTTGCACCCACACATGTGCATGCCCCGTCAGTTGTGACTCAAGGTTATTATCGTTAACGAAAACTAACGAAATGACGAAAACTAGAATTGAAAAAAACATTTTCGTTAACTGAAATGAATAAAAACTATAATTAAAAGAAAAAAACGATAACTAACTGAAACTGTATTGTGTGCTTATAAAACTAACTAAAACTAATTGATGACAAGAATGGCTACCTTTGAGCGAGTCGCATACAGAGTAATGGGGAGAGAAGACATTTTCAGTAAAGTCTGGGGCTCCTTTCTGACGTCAATAGAGAGGATGTCTATATAAACATAAGGCGCCGGGTCTGGTCTGACCTAATCCAGTATACTGACTGAGAGGTAGAATGAGAGGACAAATGTAAGGCACAAGTGGTGTTTTTTATTTTTTATTTTTATTTGTTTGCTGGTGTTTGTTAGTCTTACGTGCAACCAGACAAAACCAGACAGTGGATGATGTTTATGTCTTCTATTTTGTGATGATGGCATATGTTGTACTGTCTGTCAAAATATCAATAAAAAAAAAAAAAAAAAAAAAACTAACTAAAACTAATAAAAATTATGGATAAAATTCCCTTCATTTTTGTCTATGTCAATGTCGGATTGATATGATTTATTTCCCTCAAGCAATTTTAGCTGCTGGCACCATATGATATTTAATGATCCATCACTTCTCATTAAATGTCATTTAGAGTCGTCTTCTCGTCCCCATTCTACCTGGAAACATGGAAACTAAAGTTGGGAGAAAGCAGCAGAATCCTGTCTGGGATTTATCTGAATACGACAGTGAAAAAGATAAAAGATTTGCCAAAAGTAAACTAAAACTAAGCATTTAGAAACTAATGAAAACTAATAAAAACTAGCAAACTTGCTCTAAAAACTAATTAAAACTAACTGAAGTAGAGAAAAAAAAGTCAAAACTAAATAAAACTAAACTAAACTGAAAAATCCAAAACTATTATAACCTTGTTGTGACTCCACACTGTATGCATGCATGTACACAGATGAAAATAAGGCTCATAATATAGCTCTGCAGACAGCATGAAAACACTAACAAATATATTAAGTGAGCATGAAAAGGTATTTTGATAAAAAAAACAACAACAAAAAAAACAATAGTGCAAAGGTTTCTAAATACCCAAAGGTGACAGTGGAAATACTGCGATAAACCCACAAACTCATAACACGAGCATGCCAAAAAGTAGCATCGGCACAAGCACTAACATGCTAATCATCTTTCTTTCTCATACCCACTGAAGTTTTAATTATCACACACACAGAGCTCGGCAGAAGCCAGGGTAATTTGCAGATTACACGACGAGTGTCAGCCTGCCTTCACCCTCAGCAAGCAGAACTCCCAGCGTTTAGCTCCTTTTTTTTCTACTGTTGGGGGCGTTTTTTGTTTTTTTTTCTTCTTCTTTCAAAAAAAGAATAATTAAAACACACCAACAGCGTAAACAGACAATGCTCAATGGGGATTTTGTCTTTTTTCTACACAATTTTAAAGAAAAAAGTGGCAAGATTGAGTTAATACAGCTGATTTTAAGGATTAAAGTATAAACTATTACTGTTTGTTTGGAGGAATCTTATGATAAACAATACGGAGTTGGATTTCTCTCCCTGATAACTTATGATTTCATGAGTTTTAAGCTAGATCATGAGGAGCGACGTGTGTCATTACGCAGCCCAACACAACACAACCTCATTTGCTCCACTCTTTTCTTCTTTTTGTTTAATTATTTATGCCTGTTGAGTGTCATACCTACTAATATTATCACCTCTATATGTTTTTCTTTGTTTTGCTTATTTATTTATTTATTTATTTAATCTTTAGATGGGGATGCATTGCACTTTGTAGGGTGGGGGTGTGTTTTTTGTTATGTAGGAAATCTAAAAGTATTGTTTTTTTCTTGTATGACTGCCATTTTCTTTTACCTTGACTTCAATAGAAAAGAATATTGAAGGAGTTCGATTTTTATAGTTTTTAAATTAGTAAGATACCAGATTTACCCAAAATAGCAAAGAAATGTCACAAGCGAAGGATTGCGTTTCAAAAAAAAAATAAACTTCAGCGTTAAAATCAATCTATCACAGGAAGACATGTTTTATTACTAAATTCCGCTTCATAAATCAGAGGATACAGTAAGATAGAATTACTTGCCACACTTGCCATATTTCGTTGTGTTACATCATTTATTCAGTCTCTTTTATTTGTACTTCTTCCCAGTATCATTCAATCACTCATTTCCATGCCTGCGAGAAACAATTAGAGCACTGTTGAAAAGAAAGTGTTTGTTCGTACACACACACACACACACGCACACACACACACACACACACACACACACACACATATAAAGGCATATATTCTTTACTCCTGATTCTTCACACCCTCTTCTCTGCAGGCCTGGGCTGCTTTTTGGGGTTTTCATCTTTCAAAACACACTCATTAAATATGACACAATAACAGGACTATTCATTTCCGGCCTCTTCAGTTACACTTGAGGGGAGATTTTGGGCAATTATGGGCCCATAAATGTCAAAGCAGCATGTATCAATGAGGGTCAAAAACAATAATCAGATCCTGTTGATATTTCCTCATTTTTTGGGGATCAGCGTGCTCTGTTTGTCACTTCTTAACAAACCCACAGCGGGAGGGTAAAAAGACGCTGCTTCAGTGCCACCATAAATATTCATCTAAGAAACTCCCCTCAGTCCTCCAGTACTATTAGCTCCCTTTTTTCAAAGCTTTATTTTCACTGTGTGCAAACTTAACTGAAAAGTTATTTCCAAGATAAAAGGTTCAAAAGCAAGGACGTGTTTAGTTAACTGATGTAATCTACCAAAAACTGTAATGACTGCAGCCTAATCTTCTGCTTTCAAGTTTTATCTGAAGCCTGACATGCAAGTTGACTACTGATTTTAGAAAATAGAGTAAACTAAGGCTACATTCAGAAAGCAAGTCTTAATTCACAATTTGGATTTTTTGGTGAAATCCGATTTTTTTGTGTGCTCGTTCATATTACACATTAAATGCAACTTCTATCAGTTCTGAGAATGAAATGAATGTAACCCTGAAGTGACTCGCATGCATAAAAGAGGTCCTGACGTAATACGTGACCACAAAGGCACACACTGTTTTTACAGAAGGAAGTATGTTTTTCCCGGCGCTTCTTCTCCTGGGATGCAGAATCGTGACGATTATCACATTTCAATGATGTAAAGGTTGGATAAATGTGACCTGGCTGTTCAAACTGAAGCCGCATTGCAAAATATCAGATACATATTGGATTTAGGACCACATATCACCAACTCACAAACTTATATTTTGCACTCTATAAAACTGTCTAATTTGCACTATGTAAAAAAAGAAAAACCTTTATTTGCACTACAATAAGATATACATATATATACATAAACATATATTTTTACAGACTGTATTCCTGTACATATCCACTCACTGTATAAATACTTCAGTTTGCACTTTCTATACACATTACAATGTAAAAACCCACTGTAAATAATATATACATGAACATTTATTTTTAATGGACCGGATCCACACATCCACTCACTGTATAAAAACTCCAATTTGCACTCTGTACATATTACATTGTGAATTCACTATAAATCTCAACCCACTGTTGTCTCTGTCTCTGGTGGACTGTTTGTCTATATTGTGTCTAGGTCCACATGTTGTCTGGATTCATGTTGGAACTGTATGCTGTGAGCAATGTAAAAACCGAAGCCAAATTCCTTGTATGTGTTCACATACTCGGCCAATAAAGCTGATTCTGATTCTGACATATGAAAGTGGCCTGGGTCAGATTTGAAAAAACTCTGATTTATGCTGTTCAAACTGTCTTTAACAGATTGGATACAGGTCACATATGGGCAAAAAAAATATGATTTGGGCTACATTTGCCTGCAGTCTGAACGTAGCCTAAGAGAATAGAGAAATTAGAGTAAATCGAATATTTCTCTGTATTTCTGGTTCTTGTTCACCTGAACAAAAACATACTTATATAAAAATGTGCAGAGGTGTCAATACTAACAAAAACGTACAAACTACTTTTGACAAAGGCAAATATAAACAACAAATGAATGCAATTTACAATTATAATATACATGCAAGTTTTGACCATGTTTGAAAGCATATATGAAACAGAAAGCCTTGGCTGGCACATGATAAAACTAAATTACAATCAAGTAAATGTCAACTTCAGCTGATATATTCTAATGAAAATAGCCTCTCTCTCTGCTGCTTAGTGATGTGCAGCTTAAATCAAACGTGCATGGTTGCAATATTGCAATGTGCATTATAACATTTCATATATGCATTTTCTGCTTGACTACCTCTTTATTTGGGTACTTTAGTTTATATACAATCTAAACTTCTGTGCCTAAATAAAACCCAGAATAACACAGTCAGAGAATTTAATGTCTTTTTTTTCATAGGTTAGATAAAGAAGAGAAGAAAAATGACAGAAAAGAGAAATATAATGTAACACTGAAACCCAGTGTAACCAGGATGCACTATACACATCTGAAGCATAGGGATAAAAGTTTGGAATATTGTCATCTGTTGTCATTTTCTCCATGACTGCTTCTCTTTTCAATGCTAGTTTAATTTCTGTCCTTTCTAATCCAATGCTCATAACAAAAAATATGCAATAAAACAGTCAGGGAATTTGTTTTCAGTAATCATAGCTCATATTCCGGAGGAAAGAGAGATGTAATGCAACAAAAAGCCAAGATAAACGAGAATACCTGCAGTACATAATAGACATCAGGTTACATATTTGCAGTATTGTCATCTGTCGTCATTTTCTGCTTGACTGCTTCTTTTTTTTTTTTTTTTAAGTTTAATTTCTGTCTTTTCTAATCTTGCCCTCATATCTAAAACCCAGTGTAAACCAGTGAAGGAATTTGTTTTCAGCTCTAATTTCTTTATTTTCATAAGTTAGATAAAGGAGAAAAGTAAAATGAACAAAAACAGGAGGTAAAATGTATCAAAGAAGGGGCTGCGCATCTGAAACATAGGGTTAGATGTTTGCAATATTGCCATCTGTTGTCATTTTCTGCTTGACTGCCATCTACTGGAGTTTTGAAAGACATCAACAAACCTGTACATGACACCGATGACCATTCAGAAAAGTCACACTGAAGAGGAGCCAGTGTTGCAATTATATGTGAAGAAACATACTTCTCATAATGATAATGGATCAGACACGGAGGATGGGGAAACCTTTGGTAAATATTATCGTCCTGTGGAGCACTAAGTCTGCATGCACACACATGCAGCTGTCTGTAACGCAGTGGGGTAAGAAAGAGATACCGAGAGGAGAATATTGACCAGAGAGGGATTGGGAGAAACAGTAAAATCTCTGACCTTCAAAAAACTCCCTCAAATTAAGTCCATGTTTTGAACATAGTGTACAGGACATCTGCTTTTGCACATCCTGTCATTCCTCATTTCCTTTGATTTTGACAGAAAACTTTAATGTCTTAAAGCTTTTAATTGGAGCGGAACACAAGTCTGTATTTGGACGGGGGAGGTTGTGAAGATAAACGTTAAAAAAGGAAAAAGGGGAAATTTGAAGTTGAAAGGGGAACAAAAAAAAGAGGATGAGATGAGAAGAAAAAATAATCGCGAGGAAGCTGGCAAAGGGAACAGGATGGAGAAGGAGGTGCTCTTACATTCTTTGGTGTTGCTTGGTGCGTTCTGGCAGGAATGGCAGACCATCCCGTAGAGGTTTCTGGGTCTGTTCTCCAGCATGTAATACCTACAAGACACAACACATTAATTAATTGATTGGATTGATTGATTACTTCAAATATCAACATTTAAAACCAATACAAGAAAAATCAATATTGAAAAAGAAAACATACTCGAAAAGGAGCAGGATGAAGTTCAACTTATATTCTTCCGCCCCCTTACCCTGATCATAAATTCCCATGTCAGCTCCCATAAGTAAGCTTAAAGTAGTGATATTTTGCTTTTTTAAAAGGAATTGTACATTTTTAAACATTTCCCTGTGGTCTACATAAACTGTAAATGCTCTGCTTGGTTCTGAATTCTTCATTAATTCAACTCCACAGGTCCATCTTCAACCCTATTTCTGAGTAATGACACCAGAAAGGTCGTTTTGAGCGCTGGCCCTTTAAATGCAAATGAGCCACTTCACCTCCAGGTTGTTGACCGTGCTTTCTGTCCCGTTCAGCCACTTGAATTCGTTAATACAACCAAAGACTGAACATTTTATGTAATCGGCTCTAAGTTTGGACATATTTTCAGTTTTTACTACAACCGCTGCTGCCGATAAACAATTATGGCGTACTCAGAGAAATGTTCGTCAGAAGTCTTGACCTTGTACGTGCAAATGTCGTGATGTAACTAATTATAAACGTAACAAATCAAGAGGGAATTGAAACAGGTTGTAGAAATCCACTTGATTTTTGCCGGAATGAATATAAAGATAGCATTGCAGCACCTGGAGGGTTCAAATTCAAACTTTATGAACTGTTAGGGTCCAAATACACAAATAAATGAACCAAAGACTAATAAAAGTGGGTTTAACAAAATATGACCCCTTTAAAGGAGCTGTATGTAGCATTTCGTTTTTAACATGTTAAAAAAGAGTATCATTAGAGTTTTGAGAATAAATATCATTAGAGTGTTCTGTCAAAGATGCCAAAGTGTTTTGGGTTTAGCAAAAAAGCAAAATATGACTCCTTTAACAAATGTTATATATATAAAAATAAATTCTGACTAAGCCTGCACAAAACACAAAAATGCTATACATATCAAAATAAACTCTGTCCATTTCATGACGGTATTATACATTGTAGAAGCCAATAATGTAATAACAGCTGATAACGTAATAACAGCCGATAACGTAATACATTTGTCGTTTTTAAAATGTAATAAGCCAATAACGTAATATCTGGCCAATAATGTAATAAAAGCCCTGAACTGATAATGTAATAACTTTTGGCCAATAACGTTATAACTTATTGGCTGGTTATTACGTTATCGGCTTGGTAAAAAAAAAAATTCTTTGCAAATGTAATAACTGAGCCAATAACGTAATAAGTTATAATGTTATTGGCCAAAAGCTATTACGTTATCAGTTCAGGACTTTTATTACGTTACTGGCCAGATATTACGTTATTGGCCTATTACATTTTAAAAATAGCAAATTTATTACATGATCGGCCGTTATTACGTTATTGGTTGTTATTACATTATTGGCTTCTACATAAATCAAATGTAAACTCTGTCCATTTCATGACAGTATTATACATTGTAGAAGCCAATAATGTAATAACAGCCGATAACGTAATAAATTTGTCATTTTTAAAATGTAATAAACCAATAATGTAATATCTGGCCAATAATGTAATAAAAGTCCTGAACTGATAACGTAATAACTTTTGGCCAATAACGTTGTAACTTATTGGCTGGTTATTACATTATTGGCCTGGTAAAAAAAAAAAATTATTTGCAAATTTAATAACTGAGCCAAAAACGTAATATGTTATAACGTTATTGGCCAAAAGCTATTACGTTATCAGTTCAGGAATTTTATTACATTATTGGCCAGATATTATGTTATTGGCCTATTACATTTTAAAAATAGCAAATTTATTACATGATCGGCTGTTATTACGTTATCGGTTGTTATTACATTATTGGCTTCTACATACATCAAATGTAAACTCTGTCCATTTCATGATGGTATTATACATTTTAGAAGCCAATAATATAATAACAGCCGATAACGTAATAAATTTGTCGTTTTTAAAATGTAATAAGCCAATAACGTAATATCTGGCCAATAATGTAATAAAAGTCCTGAACTGATAACGTAATAACTTTTGGCCAATAACGTTGTAACTTATTGGCTGGTTATTACATTATTGGCCTGGTTAAAAAAAAAAAATTATTTGCAAATTTAATAACTGAGCCAAAAACGTAATATGTTATAACGTTATTGGCCAAAAGCTATTACGTTATCAGTTCAGGACTTTTATTACGTTACTGGCCAGATATTATGTTATTGGCCTATTACGTTTTAAAAATAGCAAATTTATTACATGATCGGCTGTTATTACGTTATCGGTTGTTATTACATTATTGGCTTCTACATAAATCAAATGTAAACTCTGTCCATTTCATGACAGTATTATACATTGTAGAAGCCAATAATGTAATAACAGCCGATAACGTAATAAATTTGTCATTTTTAAAATGTAATAAACCAATAATATAATATCTGGCCAATAATGTAATACAAGTCCTGAACTGATAACGTAATAACTTTTGGCCAATAACGTTGTAACTTATTGGCTGGTTATTACATTATTGGTCTGGTAAAAAAAAAAATTATGTGCAAATTTAATAACTGAGCCAAAAACGTAATATGTTATAACGTTATTGGCCAAAAGCTATCACGTTATCAGTTCAGGAATTTTATTACATTATTGGCCAGATATTACGTTATTGGCCTATTACATTTTAAAAATAGCAAATTTATTACATGATCGGCTGTTATTACGTTATCGGTTGTTATTACATTATTGGCTTCTACATACATCAAATGTAAACTCTGTCCATTTCATGACGGTATTATACATTTTAGAAGCCAATAATGTAATAACAGCCGATAACGTAATAAATTTGTCGTTTTTAAAATGTAATAAGCCAATAACGTAATATCTGGCCAATAATGTAATAAAAGTCCTGAACTGATAACGTAATAACTTTTGGCCAATAACATAACTTATTGGCTGGTTATTATGTTATTAGCCTGGTAAAAAAAAAAAAAATTCTTTGCAAATGTAATAACTGAGCCAATAACGTAATAAGGTATACCGTTATTGGCCAAAAGCTATTACGTTATCAGTTCAGGACTTTTATTACGTTACTGGCCAGATATTACGTTATTGGCCTATTACATTTTAAAAATAGCAAATTTATTACATGATCGGCCGTTATTACGTTATTGGTTGTTATTACATTATTGGCTTCTACATACATCAAATGTAAACTCTGTCCATTTCATGATGGTATTATACATTGTTGAAGCCAATAATGTAATAACAGCCGATCATGTAATAAATTTGTCGTTTTTAAAATGTAATAAGCCAATAACGTAATATCTGGCCAATAACGTAATAAAAGTCCTGAACTGATAACGTAATAACTTTTGGCCAATAACGTTGTAACTTATTGGTTGGTTATTACGCTATTGGCCTGGTAAAAAAAAAAATTATTTGCAAATTTAATAACTGAGCCAAAAACGTAATATGTTATAACGTTATTGGCCAAAAGCTATTACGTTATCAGTTCAGGACTTTTATTACGTTATTGGCCAGATATTACGTTATTGGCCTATTACATTTTAAAAATAGAAAATTTATTACCTGATCGGCTGTTATTACATTATCGGTTGTTAATACATGATTGGCTTTACATACATCAAATGTAAACTCTGTCCATTTCATGACAACACATCCTGTGAGAAATCAGCCTACCCAAACTACACTAGACCATTTTTGGAATACTGATCATTTAAGAGAGAGACTTACTCTCATTCTGTCATAATACGGTACCAACAGAGCCGATTTGAAGAAATAGTTTTTAGGTTTCAACATGAACCGTCAGTGAGGATGGCAGGTGGGTCTAATATGAGCGTTCCTATCTTTACTGTAGCAGCAAAGGGTAAAGATATGAGGAAGCCGCTAAGGTGAAAAGTTTGACTCAGAGAAAGAAATGTAATTGATGCCCTGAAGGCACTAAACAACGCTTGGTACAGGTATCGCCTTCAGTTATAAAGTGTCTATGAGAAAGAGGGTGAAAGGGAGGAAAGGAGGAGGTTAGTCTGTGAATGAATTTTAAAACCTTTAGGAGGATGAGGAGAATCAGTGAGTATTTACGTCTATAATGCATGCCTGGTTATCTTATGCTTCCTTTAATCTGGAATTCATGCTCATATACACTTTAAAGAAAACTGATTTGATAAACAGATCTGTCACAACAACTTGTCAAGCTCTTTTTTCTCTGTTGAACCTGCAGCAAAACTTTACAGCAAATGTTCAGGCCTGTTCTGCTCTGCGTTAAGCATGTATGGACTCTGCAGGAACGGCAGCTTGCATACAACTACGCAGCAGATACCCACAAAAAAACACACAGCCAACTTCAGTGTTCGTGCACGCATTACTGCAACAAACACACTAATGAAAAGCAGGAGGACAGAATCCAGACCGATGACAAGCTGAGACTTAAACATTAAACTCTTTGAGTAGTGCATCCCCATGGATCTCACATATTTATGCCACTTCCTTATAAATGAAATATTGTAAGTCTGTGTGAAGCAGGAGATTCAAAACAACCAAACCAATCAACTGTTGGACGCAGCATCTCAATCTCCACAGAGAGGAAAGAGACGGGGAGCGGGTGATGGATGATGGGAAAGGGGGAGTGATGAAGAGAAGGGAGGACAGGAAATCTGGTGACATTTTCAAGTCCCTTATTGACTCCGTGTTTTTTTGTTTTTTTTTTTAATGACAGATGTTGCATCTGCGGCTGTAATTAGGAAACGGAGGATTTAGTGTGTGTTTGCACACAAAGAGACAGGATGGATTAAGCTGAAGAACGCAGGGTGGTCTAGAATTATGTCAACTTGTCTGATTTTTAAAGCAAGTGTTTCTAGACTTTGTTTCATGTATGTCTGCGTTTCAATCCTTTGGTCAGAAATATGATTAGCAAGTGGCACAAAAAAGAATTCCTGATGATCATTAGTGCAAATCCATCAGAAGAAAATGATACACATAGAGGTGAATATGACAGGGTAATTATAAATGGGGCTAACTATAGGGGTAAGTTGCTCAGATCTGTGGGAATTTTTCCATGCAGCCACTTTGTTATGAATCGTCTTCCCTAGTTTTCACAAATGTTACAATCTCTCTGCATTTCTAGCTGCGTGGGTTGGTACAAACACATTATTGTCTATAAAACAATGTGTCTCCAGGGTAAAGATTCCAGGATGTTCTGGATAAAGTCAGGTACCACGGTGGTGTGCATGTGCATGTCAGAACTAATCCTTTGACTCTGTGTAAAGTGTGAAGAAAAGACGCCTTATTGTTTGTGGTCACTTTACTCGGCATTCAGTGATGAACACTTCTGGCAAGTGGAAATTTGTAATCAGATTAACTTCATTCTGTCAAGATCTAATTTCAGGGAGTCTTTACAAACTGCAGTAAACCTCCCTGCTGCTTCAGTAGAGCAGCTAATTAGCAACAACCAGCATGAAGTCTGTTGGTAGGATTAGAGGTACTCACATGTTGAAAATATCATACTCTACTGTCTGTTTAAAGGAGCTTTTTCTAAAATTTCTGTTTAAATCAAAAATTACTTGAAATCATTTTGACATTGTTGAAATGTAAGACTTTTGACATTAGGCTAAAGATTTCAGTGTATTGCATTGCAAACAATGTGCTGAGCTATCAGCCAAGATAATGTTACAACTCCCTTAATACCAGTTTATACCACTAGAGTGAGTAGTGAGCCTCTGTAGCCTCGAGTCTTCCCTCAGAGAGTCCTGTAGTAACACTTGGTACCACTAGAGTGAGTCCTGAGCTTCTGAATGAATTCTAACCTCTTTTTATTTATGTTAAAGTACACTACCAGGCAAAAGTTTGGACTCACCTGGTTTTTCTTTATTTTTATGACTATTTTCATTGTAGATTCTCACTGAAGGCATCAAAACTATGAATGAACACATATGGAATTATGTAGTTTAAAAAGGTGTGACAAAACTCAAAGCATGTTTTATATTTTAGATTCTTCAAAATAGCCACGTTTTGCTTTTATTACTGCTTTGTGCATTCTTGGCATTCTCTTGATGAGCTTCATGAGGTAATCACCTGAAATGTTTTCCAAAAGTCTGGAAGGAGTTCCAAATGATGCTGAGCTCTTGTTGACCATCTGTGGTCCATCTCATGTCATTTAAATAAGAAGGTGAGTCCAAACTTTTGCCTGGTAGTGTATGTAGTGTGGAAGGAGGTACAGAATTGTAAACACAACAATAAACACTAAGCTTCATGAAACCAGAATTAGTGCTCAGAGTTTTAAAAAAAAAAAGAAAAAGAATTAAGTAGAAGCTAGATTCGTCTAGCTGCAGATGTCAGCTCGATCTGGCCGCTAGCAAGCAGCATTTGCAACATGCAGTGTAAATTATTATGTCATCGTCAGTGTAACTGAAGCTACAAGTGACACAACAAACTGTTGAACATTATATTGAGATTTTCAGTTTATTAAGATAGATTTTATTTGTTCCAGTGTTTTTTGTAGATTTCCCACTAGCTGGGCAAGGGGGTTCCACATCAGGACATGATTACATGCATACATACTGATGCAGTGATGTTTCTTGATTGACCAATCCATGTTTAGTATCACTATCAACCACTTCCATCCTCGGTGAAGGCTGGACTAAACATAATATCTGCTCGTCCTTGATGGTCTCTGCTCTCACACAGTGGAAACACCAAAAAAGCCACACCGGGTCGAGGCAAGCCAAGCTGATATCGACACCAGACATGCTGGTAATATAGTGACCGAGAGTATTACTGTATTTCTGAAGTTTGCCATTTTATTTATTCGTAGTTGAGATCAAAATGTGGCTGTTCTGTCTATTCAAAATCACTGCCAACACAAACCGTACAGAAAAAAAAACTTACATTTCTTGCTAAAGCTTTAATGTAAACTACTGGTGACGGAGCTTTAAAAATTGTCATTATAAAGTAAAAAAAAAAAAAATAGGACCAATGGCCCTGTATCTCACCGTTATGTTCTATCAAGTATCAATAACAACTTGAATTTGTGAAGGTGTCAGGTTCTGGCGCTAGTCCTGTGGTCTTGATATAGGAAATCAATAGACGTGGGTGGTACTTTCACTTGAGAATAACCCACAAATTAAATTAAATTCCATATATGACTTCCTATCAGTGCTAGACATTGTCCCAAGGAAGCTACATAAAAAAATGTATGATGAATCCAACCAGCACTTTTGGAGAGGAAGATTGTTGAAATGTAGACATTGGTGACCTTGAGTTTCGCCTTCAAGGTCATTGAAGGTCAAAGGTCATGGATCCAAATGAAAGTCCATATATGTCTTCCTATCAAAGCTCAGTAGTAACTATATTGATATCTGTAACCATTTCCATGTTATAAGCCATCAGAATACGGCCCGTTATAAGGCAAATTTTTAATATTTCAAAAATTTGTCAAAAATTTAAAAATCAAAATATGTCAAAACTGTGAGCAAAAATTTGTACACATTATCCCAAGGAAGCTACATGTGAATCCAACCAGCAGAGAAAATATTTGAAGATATTGCTGACGAACAAAGACAAAGATGACCATGACGAAGACGACCACGATGAAGATGACGACCATGACGAAGACAACAATGACAACAATGACAAAGACAACGATGACGAAGACGATGAAGACGACGAAGATGACAATGATGACGATGATGACAAAGACGACAATGACAAAGACGACAATGACAAAGACGACGATGACGAAGAAGATGACGAAGACGAAGATGACGAAGACGACGATGACGAAGACGACGATGACGAAGACGACGATGACGAAGACGACGATGATAAAGACAACAATGACAAAGACAAGAATGACAAAGACGACAATGACTAACACGACAATGACAAAGAAGTCAACGATGACGAAGACAACGCCAGATAGCGCCTTCACAACAGCTCATGGTCTATCAGCTGGTGAGCTAAAAACAATGACACAGATAAGCCTAGTTTTTGAGCATGGCGACTACTGCCCCCTACTGTTGTTAGTTGGAATGAATTTCTTAAATCTCAAATGAGCTTCGAGGCAGTTGTGTTGTTGTTTACCCAGGTAAACAGGGTCCGCACTCAGCATCACTCTCTGGCGTTCCTGGTATGAGCACCGTGGCTCTGTAGAAGGCGTCACAGTCCTTGTGGCGTCTGCAGATCTCATACTTCCCTTTCGAATACTTCCCCTGAGGACACGGCACACAGGCAAAGTCCTCATCCTTCACACCGTAGCCACAAGTCTGCAAAAACACACACACACAGAAGCATATTTTTATTGTCTGACCAACATTTTGTTTATCTTTTTTTTTAATGCTAACACAGCACAATGGATATATTATGTTACTGAATTAACTCTTCACAGTTAATGAGTTGAGGAAAAAAAAAAAAAAAACACACCACACACACTCACAAGCACACATCTGTTTCCATCCTTGTCCTTTAGCAAATCTGGCATTACTGTTCTAAGATGACAAAAGCGAAATCTGATTGGTCACAGAGGTCCATGTGTTTGTGTGTGTAGCGTTCTATGCCTGGTAGTGTTTAAGAAGATGACCAACTCATCATTCTGTCTTCTAGCATTGATCTCCTCCCTTCACCGCATGTTAATTCCTCACAGTGGGGAGGCCGAACAACAGGCCACACACACACACACACACATATACTGTACATACAAAAGCACTGTCTCTTTCATCTTTCATTTCTCTCGTTCTTTCATCTGTCTATTAAAACAAGCCTATGCTACAGTCTACAGCTCTGGGCTACAGCAGACCGACTCTTAAGGAAATCTAATATTCCTCCCTTCTGTTTGACGTCCATAAGCCTCAGCGCAATGGTTTGATATTAAACTGCACTGCGAGTTATCAGCGAGATCTTGTCGCATTGGGTTAAAGCTAACGTTGGCTCTTTCGTCGTCGGTAACCCTGACTCTGCTTCTGTTCGTTCACGCAGAACAGTTCCAGACCGGCTAAAAGCGTCTTTCTTTTCAAAGCTAGTTTAGCTTCTGTCATATCACATATCTCTGAATTAGGGAAGTAACTAAAACCTGGAACAATCACAGAATTTGATTCTAGCACTAGTGGATTTTTTTTTTTGTTTTCATAGCTTAGATTAGTCCTTAAACCTAAACAGGCCCCGGTGACTAAAAGCATCTACACATCTAAAATGTTTAGTAACTTTTTTTTTTTTAATTCAAATGTTTATTCAGAACAGTCTCATAAGATATTATACAGGACATCAATAATACAAAGTACACTGTTCTCTTTTTTTTTTTTTTTTTTTGGAAGCAAAAAAAAAGGGGTATCAATAATGCTCACTGAAAGGAAAAAAAAGATAATATAAGTAAATTAAATAAGTATGTAAAAATGGATAATAATAATAATAATAACAATGATATTAACAAGCCTGTACACATAGCCAACCACACTTCTAGGAAATGGGACGACAAACAAGAAAAAAAACCCAATTAAATAAAAAAATTGCATAAATACACATATATGTACACACACAAAGTAGCATTCATAATCATAATACCATAATACAAAGAAAGAAAAAAAAATGTGTAGTAACTTTTTAAGCAATAATCCTATCGATACATTGAATACTGCAGTTTCTTAGCTTTTCAGTGGCATAATTTATGACCCATTTGGACATTCAGAGGCTCTGTAATGAACATGGAATCAGTTATTTTTTGCAAAAGTTGCCCCCCCCCAAAAAAACAAAACAAAACAAAACAAAAAAAAAACGCAACACCTATGGGATAGTGGTTGTAGATGCTTTGATGTTTTGTGTTCTGTTAATAATATATTTGGCTGAAAAATGCACTTTTCTCTGTATTGCTATGATAATCTTTCAATTTACTCTGAGCGTTTATGAACATCTACATGATCTGTAAATTTAATACAAGAAAATGTGTGGTTTTCTCTAAGAAAATGCAAAATGTGGATGATAACATTATGATAAATGTTGATTAATCACTTAGGAAAGGTTGAATAAAGAGAAAATGTAGAGAAAATAGCTCTAGTTCTGGTGCTTTTTAAGGGTTAAGGAGTAAAAGAGAGGTGACATACCAACAAAGAACACACAGTGCACATCTAAAACATGAGGTTACCACAGGGAATTTTCTCTTAATGTCCTGCAGCTTCCCAATCCATGACCCAATTTTTCATGTTTTCCTCACCTCACCATCACTTTCATCACTCAATAAAAGTTGGGAAATAGGAAATATTAGTCTGACATCAGTGTTTATCTTCATGTAAACTACGTGGGGAATGTAAACCTAGCCATCGGCACAATCTGGACACAAGATGCACATTGGGGATTGTGGGGGGGTCGAGAATGTCTTCGTCACTGTGTGATGTGTCATGTAGCGTCTGGATGTGTGTAAGTGTGTGTGTGTGTGTGTGGGCACACGCTCAGTTCCAAAGTCTCTGAAGATCAGGAACCCTATGGTTATCCCAAGATTAAAAGGGTGTCAACATACACACTTTGAGGGAAAGCTCAGGGGAATAGAATAACACATGAATTACAGGCTGAAGCACCCGGAGGATCAGACAGGCAGGAGAAAGTGCAAAGGGGGCTCTCATCTCACTGATTAAAACTCGTTTCATCACGTCTCCTTTGCTCACAAATGGCTGAATTATCCTTTATGACAGAGGTCTGTGCTCATCAAACTGAGCTGATCATTGTCGTCTGTGCCTCAGAAACAGATGAGTGGGTCACCTGATGTTAAACCACCACATGTTACTGCGAAGCTTACAAACAGGTTGTGGTCTGGAGAGAAGGAGCCATGTTTTGTGTACTGGAGTTCTGGATTGTAGTGTTTGCACTGCCCTTTGAAAAAAAAAAAACACTTCAAAACTGGAAACAAACTCAGAGAAACAATAAAAAAGTAAGAAATGGTGTGTTGTGATGAACCTATGGACTGGAATTTATCTAGAAATCTGGGAAGTCATTAAACTAATTTTAGTATAGTTGTGATTTGACCCCAGAAGAAGCAGATTTTCACTCTATACCTACAGGAGTTATCTGCTGTAAAAAAAAATTAAATAAAAAGCAAAACTGAGGCTGGACATTATAGAGGAAATATATAGCATGGAAAAATTAACGTTTCATCTGAGGATTAAGGTGGGAACTCTTAAACGAAGATGGGAGAAATGGACCATATTGAAGAACACTAACTCTTGGTACCAGATCTGATACGGAAAAGCAGACGAGTGCATAAGGAACAGCATCCCCCCCCCCCTTGTTGTATTGTGTGGGTTTTGGGGTTTTTTGTTACTGCACTGTAAAAGTGATTTAAAAAATGAAAATTAAAAAAAAAAAAAAAAAAAAAAAAAGCAAAACTGAAATCTAGGCACCAAGGTTATTATCATTAACGAAAACTAACGAAATGACGAAAACTACAAATGAAAAAATATTTTCGTTAACTGAAATAAATAAAAACTATAATTAAAAGAAAAAAACGATAACTAACTGAAACTGTATTGTGTGTTTACAAAACCAACTAAAAACGCATAAAAATTATGGATAAAATTGCCTTAGTTTTCATCTTTGTTAATGTTGGATTGATTTGAGATCGATTTATTTCGCTCTATCAGTTTTAGCTAGCAGCACCGTATGACACTTGACGGTCCGTCACTTGTGGTTTAGAGTAGTCTTCTTGTCCCCACTCTACCTGGAAACATGGAGACAAAAGTTGGGAGAAAGCAGCAGAGTCCTGTCTGGGATTTATTTGAATACAATGGCAAAAAAGATTAAAGATATAAAGAAAATAAAACTAAGCATTTAGACCAAAATGAAAACTAATAAAAACTAGCAAACCTGCTTTAAAAACTAATTAAAACTAAATGAATTAGAGAAAAAAAAAAGTCAAAACTAAATAAAACTAAACTTGAAGGCAAAATCCAAAACTATTATAACCTTGCTAGGCACTGACAAAAAAAGTGGATTCATAAAGTGAGAAAATCAAAGTGTCAGAGAGAGGAACTATAACTCATTTCATTCACCCTTAAATGCATCTGTCTCCCTGAGGAGGGTGTGGCACCCTGAGGTGCCCACTGAAGCGTTTCTCTTGACTCTGTTTTCTTTGGCTGACGGCAGACTGACTGACGGGGGCTAAATCACTACGTGACTACCGCAAGTCATTCACTGTAATGCATACCTTCCCATCCAAGTCAATGAGAGCAATAAAGCAGAAGAAATTGTTCATTTGGATTGAGGCACTCTTCACTGTGCAGCAATGCGAGCACTTGTGTGTGTGTTGTGGGTGGTCTGACCAAAATCAATCACGATGATAAGGTCAGTTGTCGCTGCTGTTTACAAGCTCTGGATGATTACAGCTTGATATTGAAGTGCAAGACTATATATTTTTTTATATTTCTCTTCTGCTCGGCCGATTTACAAATCAGGTTTCTGGCCCACAGTACTCGTCAGTGTGTGTTTTTGTGTTTTGTCTCACCATATGTGGCTCTTGTCCCGGTTGGCACTGAGGGCAGGCCTGGCAGCTGTTACTGGTCTGGTTGAAAAATTCATACTCTCCACAGCTGGAATACTCTGCACTAGCAAACATACAACACACCTGGAGGACAGAGACAGAACAAAAGAGGAAGCAGTGAGGGACACAGAAGTAATACGACTACTGCCAGAGCTGCACAAACTGCTGAAAAAGCCTTTATTATAGACAGTATTACAGTGCATGCATAGGAAGGAAAATGCAGAGATTGGTGATCAGTATGGAAATGTCTATATTTCCAGCGCAAACAACCATAAATTAACACAAAATATACAGAAACTTCAAATTTTTTTTTTTTTTTTTTAATGTATAAACTTTAATTTTTACCTTTGCTGTTATATTACTGTGCAGACATGAAGATCACAACTGGATTAATCAAGTAGTTATAACTTCTGCATAACATATAGGTAATACTGATAACAAAAGATACACTAAACATGTTGACCTTCTCACAGTCCCTCTACTACTATGTAAGGTTTTTATCCTTTTCTCTTTTATGTATTTATTAACCCTTTCATGCACGAATTATGAGAACCTTAATCAAAATATTTTCCTGAGTGTTTTTATTCCTCTTTAGGCATGAAAAAAGCAATGCAATAGAAAATTTTGCTCTGAAAAATAAACAAATAAAATTAATAAATAAAATAAAAATAATAAAAAAATAATAATAAAAAATGCATAAAAAAATAATAATGAAAAAAAATTCTTATGAACCAATTTTTCATGAAGTTGCAAAAATGCCCACTCAGCTGGACACCACACGTTTAATTTTTGACGCACAGAAACATGTATTTACTGATAAATTGTGGGAAAACTATGGGGAGGGCTTGTGATTCTGGGGGTTTATGCTCAGGAGAGATCTACATAATATTATCAATTCATGTCAGAAAAGATATGTAGTGTATTAAAACTTGAATAAGGATATGTGTAAACAAAAAAAAACAACCAAAAAACAAAAAGAACAACAAGATCCATGTATACAAGAGAACAGCTGTAGAGTAGCTGTCCACTGTAGTGACCAGTATGCATGAAAGGGTTAATGTAAACATCAATTCTGAGTCCCAATATATTATTTGTAATTTCAGTGTTCCATAGTATTAAAGGTTATGGTAATAAAAATAAATACAGGTACAAATATAAAGTAAAGTACTAAATCAATAAAACTATAGAATCACTCTAAAAATTGTTTTGTTTTATCATTGGAAGTATCATTTCTTGAGTGTTCGGAATTTTAAAAAATCATACATAATACACAATCTGGCATATTTACAGCTGCAATTCCTTTAGATGTTCATTTAAATAAATAAATAAATAAAATATAAAGGGTTGCATGGGCTTGTCACAAATGTATTAAATCAGAGAAAAACATCTATGCTTTTGGAAGTCGAATAATCAAAATAGTTTAAGTCAATTCATTGTGACGCCACCATTTACATGTGCCCTCGATCTGATCCAGAATAACAAGAGTAATAAAAGACTGACTACTTGAAGGGTAGATGAACCATAAAAATACTATTTTTTTTAAAACAGTGCTCTGGTTTCTGTAGGAGATGCAGAACTTGGCAATAAAACAGTGCCATAAACATTAGTTCCACATCTTAGTGAAATACAACATAAGTCTCCAAAATGTTAAATATAATTACCATTTGACAAAAATACTAAATCTCAATTTTCTTCCATGCGATGGATTAATTATGAGTTTAATCGACTTTTTCTACATGAACTGAAGACAACACAAGCTTCAAAACTAGTCTCTCATTACTAAAACCATGCCATATACGACTGTAGAAACACTTTCACAGTTATTATATTACAAGAGACAAATATACTGCATTTTGTGATATAGGCATTTTTCACACTTTTCAGAATATCTTTTCATTTTATTTATTTATTTATTTATGTATATATGTATGTATGTATGTATGTATGTATGTATGTATGTATGTATTTATTTATTTCTTTCATTTTTTTCATTTTATTTATTTATTTAGACAGGGATGATGCACAACATATATTAACCTTAAAAAGGACCTTATGTACCACCTTATGTACATCCTGATATAAAACACAGATGCATCACATTTAGATAAACCATGGTATCAGTCAAGGTTAGAACAACAAAGGATTCTACTACATATCCCATTCACCTGAAACACTGGACTCAAGATTTGTGCTCAATTTTAACCTTTTGTATAACATACTGTCCTTTTCTATTCATATTTGTGTATTGTTTCCTATAACGTTCCGTTTTTTCTTACCTGCCAACGGACTACGAATATAAATTAGCAATTTCTGCTATAATCTGCCATGTTTACATCTGGTATTACTCTAATATGGATGTTCATCAATGCACATTGTCTCTATTAAACAAACAAAGTAAAGTAAATCATCAATCAGCATGTGTGTGTTTGTGTGTCTGTGCATCACATTGTGTGCACTGTGTCATTGTGGCTCGCTGTAATCAGTAGCAGCTGATATTTATAGCTTTACCAGCACACTTTGTGCTCTTCCACATAAACTAACTGACTTTTAAAAATGATTTGCAGTCCGGGAAATAACAGAGGCAAAGGAAATGAGTGCATGACTAACTCTCTCCATCTTTTTGTTGTTTTAATACCATCTCCCTCTGTTTTCCTATTCTTCATAATCATCTCACGACAGCAAACACAGGACACAGTTTGGAGAAATATGTATATGTGCACAGTATGTTTTGGTTGTATTTACATATCAACATACACTTTAGACTAGACTTTTTTTAATCCACGGTTGTTGTAATGATGGTTTGTCAGTTATTTAAATGCACAGTATGTAATTTTTAACACGAGGGGTCTGTCAATCTTGTGAAGTAGCAAGGGATCATGGGAACTGGTGTCAACTGAAAATCTTTTTAATGTGACACAGATAGAAATCAGGCTTGCAGATGGGGTAATATGTTAAAGTTTTATCTATTTATTCTGATGAAATTGTAAGTAACATTAGCTAGTAGGGATGTAAAGATATGAAAATTTGATATCATGGTTATTGTGACCAAAATTATCACGGTTATCATTATTATTGCGGTATTATTGAAATTGTGCTCAAAATGTTCAAAAAGTACTAATACACACACTGAAATAATTTAACCAAGTTGTATTTTGGAAAAAAAAAAAAAAAAAAAGAAAAAGAAAATAATTGGCACAATGTACCTTCTGTTGGCAGACACGTTCAAGTATTAACCCTTAGTGGTCTGAGCCTATTTTGTCCGTTTTTCAGTCCTTTTGATTTTGCTTTTATATACTATATAAACAAATGTTTACTATACCCATGTTTGGGATCTGTTTTTTCAGCACAACTTCATCTATATCACCTGTCTATTATTTTTTTCACTTTAACCCACTATAAAAATATAAAAGGCCAGAAAACACAAAAATATATAATCTGATTTAAAACATGTATATAATTTATTGCATAAATAACTCAAAGATGCCTTTTCAAAGTCTTTAAAAGTGAGTATTGGTTCCAAATATTAGGTATAGAAAATTAAAATTGTAATAAATTAAAACTATACTTAAATATTTGACATAAAAGCAGATCTTTACATAGGGTTTTTTCCCCTAAAAGTGCAGTAATCAAACACAGTTATCATGATAATTAGAACTGAAATGGTAATACTAACCGTTGGCAATTTTACCACAGTTTATCGTTATACCGGTAATCGTTACATACCTATTAGCTAGTGGTATTTTTTTAGTATTTTATTTTTTATTTAACCTTTATTTAACCCCCCCAAAAAATTGAGATTTAAATCTCTTTTGCATGAGTGTCCTGGCTAAGACAGCAGCAGCAGAAGTTACATAAAATAGAAATCACAGCCATACATCCATGCTAAAAATATATATAAAACACATAATAGAATTCAGTTGATATGACAGGTGACCAAATGAACAGATATCTATCCTATCTATCCTCGATATGTAAAGCAATTTTTTGTTTTGTGTAGGAATTTAGAGTAGGTTGAAGGATGGGATAAGGGGGAGGAAGATTATAAATTAAACTTCATCCCACTTCTTTTCAAATGTTGGACTTTCTTTTATATAATCTTTTTATTGTTTGGTTTTAATGCAAATTTGAAATAAATAAATAAATAAATAAACAAACATATACTTACACTGAGTAAAATGATGGTTTTCTCTGAATTAGAAGTTTGTTGAAACATTTCACAGAATCACTGATTAATTCATTATAGAATGTTATATATTATAGCTTTCATGAATGCTTTACAGATAGTCAAAGTACGTATATAGTAATTTTTTTCCTCACACAAATCAGAGAGTGGCACTTATTAGTGATGGAAGCTTATTTCTTTTAAGTATAAAAGAAATATAAACATAAAAGAGGCTGAACTGAGTAGTTTTTGAGGAGTTTAATGGGAAAAATATTGAATGCTTTTGTAGTTCTGTTCTGAAAATGAAATGATGACAAATAGCAACAACAGGCACTTTAGCTAAAGGTACCACGTCAACACAGAACAGATCGACTGTAGTGAGTTTGGAGAAAACATGCTGAATGATTTTCCAATTATACTTAGAAATAGTCCTGGATATTCAGATCTTTGGACTTCATCGGCACTGTAGACAGATCCGGGACCACCCATCACACTGGTCAACAACAAATTTATTGTTTAAGTTTTTTGAGCTGATTTAGGATAATTTTGGTGTGCTGAATCCAAAAATCACATTAATTTTGCTCAATCAGGTCAACTTTCTGAACTATGCTACATATTGGCTTTTTAACATTTTTGCTTACATTTATGGGCATTTTCACATCATATGATACAAAATTCTTTCATATTTCTTGCAATAAACGAGTTCTGAAGATTTTATTTTTGCCAATTTATGATTAATGTTTTTTTTTTTTATATTACAGGTGAATGAAATGGCTTCGACTAGAAGCCTGACGTATTCTGCTACATCTGCGGTGAATACACCATTGTACCTAACAGGAATCCTGTTAGAAAATGATTTTTTTTCTCTTAAAACCTATTTTGGGTGAGAACTATATAAAAAAATCAACTGAGAAAGTCACAAAAATGTAATCAATTTTGTGAGAAGATCAAATTTTTCAAAATCAAATTAGCAAAAAAACCTGACCTGATTGAGAAAAACAGATGTCATTTTTGGATTTAGCGGTGCAAAATGCTCCTAATTGCCAATTTATTTATTTATTTATTTTATTTATTTATTTATTTATTTTTGACCCGCCACCACCCCCCCTCTTCGGGGCACAACTTTATTATTTATTACAGTTTATACTTAACAAGTAACCAGTAACAATTTCAAGATTATGCTCCCATTGACCAGCATTCCTAGCTAGTATATATGTACATAGAGGGAGGGATTCATATAAACATAAGTGCACAAGGACGAGACTTGACAAAGTGGAAGATTGACACATGACAGTGGGACAGAACGAATATAAGACAAGACAGTGGGACTGAGTAGACATCAGACAAGACAGTAGGATGGGACAAACATAAGACGGGACAGTGACACAGGACAGACATAAGACAAGATAAATGGACAGACAAAGTAAGTGGTCACTCTTATTGATGTTACTGTTGATCAGATGTATTGCATTGTTGTAAGTGTGGTGTGTGTGTGTGTGTGTGTGTGTGTGTGTGTGTGTGTGTGTGTGTATTAATGTTAATGATGAGTGGGGGTGAGGTGTGGAGGTTAAATGCTGAGATAGAAAGTGGGTGTTGGGGGGGGTTATAGGGGCAAGGGGGTATGTGTTGTGTTCTGATGATATGTGCAGTTTTCGGTTATGTTTGCTTTAAGAAAGTTATGAATGGGTTCCAGTTGTTCTCAAAGGCTGACATATGCTTCTTCTGAAGAGCACTATTTTTTTCCATTGATATATATTCAGTCATGAGGTTAGTCATGAGGTTAGAGTGATATGACATGTATTCTTGGATTTCCAGTTTTGTAGGATTACTTTTTTGGTGAGATTTTATTTTTGCCAATTTATGATTAATGGTTTTTTAATATTACAGGTGAATGAAATGGCTTCGACTAGAAGATCTTGCAAAAATAAGCCTGACGCATTCTGCTACAGTTTGTAACACTTAATAAATACATCCTGTTAGAAAATGATTTTTTTTTTCTCTTAAAACCTATTTTGGGTGAGAACTATATAAAAAATCAACTGATAAAGTCACAAAAATGTAATCAATTGAACTATGCTACATATTGGCTTTTTAACATTTTTTGCTTACATTTATGGGCATTTTCACATCATATGATACAAAATTCTTTCATATTTCTTGCAATAAACGAGTTCTGAAGATTTTACTTTTGCCAATTGGTGATTAATGTTTCTTTTAATATTACAGGTGAATGAAATGGCTTCGACTAGAAGATCTTGCAAAAATAAGCCTGACGTATTCTGCTACATCTGCGGTGAATACATAATAAATAATAAATACATCCTGTTAGAAAATGATTTTTTTTTCTCTTAAAACCTATTTTGGGTGAGACCTATATAAAAAATCAACTGATAAAGTCACAAAAATGTAATCAATTTTGTGAGAAGATCAAATTTTTCAAAATCAAATTAGCAAAAAAACTTGACCTGATTGTGAAAAACAGATGTAATTTTCGGATTTAGCGGTGCAAAATGGTCCTAATTCAGTTGAAAAAACCTAGACAACTTGCAAAAAACATTTTTTTGTAACCCAGTATTATAGTTCTAGACTGAGGGTAAACGTTTTCTAGGTTGTTTGGGCGCAGGATGTTGCGACAAAATCGTGTCAGGAAAGAAGTTGGTCGGTAGAACATCTGCACATGAGCAAGCACGTTGTACAAAAGAAAACACCACGTGTCTTTGTCAAAACTTCATTTTCAGGATGTAGTTGCAGTTTGAAGGTTGTTGTTCTTTCACATAGCGAGACGGCCTTTAAAAGCTTATAACACAAATAAAGAAAGGAAGTAGAAGGACAAGTCGAATGCCCCAGTGTGACAGAAATATTCCAGCCTCGCAGTGAGCCAGACGATTTCACAAACTCAAAACATGGTTGCGATTATTCTAGTGCCAAGTTGCTAAATTGAAAAGCCACTGCAACAAATTCATGACTCTAGCAAGTTTGGTGGTTTTCTGGATTGACAAAATGTAAACAGAACATTCCATCTGTAGCATAATTGGCCTATAGACAGGTGAAGACCCGCCCCTTCCGCTCTGCTAATATATTACACATATGATCATTTTACAAGTCAAGAAAGTCACGGTTTATTGAAAAAAATCATGAAAAAAAACCCAACAAAAAACATGTAGTTTTGTACTAAACAGCTCAATGGACTGCATGTCTCATTGCACGTGAAACACATCATTCACACCAAAGCAGCCGGTGACTTGGCACATTTTACCTTAATCTTCGAGAGCGAGGTGAAGAAATATTAAAAGAAGTGAAAATCACTACAAGTCTGGTCATGTTGACACTGCAGAGACACCTTCAGTAATTCTGAACACATCATGGAGAGAGACAGGACCTGGATAACGTCACCTCCACGACTTCCTGTCTATATTTACATATTTTCACAGTGTGATACTGCAACAGTTTTCAACACAAACTGCAACTTTATTGACTTAAAATGTTGTTTTAAACTGACAAACATGACACGTGTGAATGATGGAATCCCTCACATCGGGAAAAAACAAACTAAACTATCTAAAATATCTTTCTTACCACTGACTGTAATACATGTTTTTTTTTTCTGAAATACTATCCCATGTTGCTCAACCAGAAGGTGTGGGACCTTAACTCTTTTTTTAAAAATCAGGTCCAGAGAAACCAGTTGTTATTGTTGATGATGATCTTATTTAATACCCTTATGCAGGTAGTTTGGGACCAACCACACTATGAGTCTCCTATTACTTCTCTATTTACATTACAGAGTATTTCCACATTTAACAGCATGTTTAACCCATAAAAACCCAGTGCAACTTTTGTGGCAGTTCGCAAATTAATTGTTCTCTGTATTTACCCTTTTTTAAGTGATTTAGCACCATTTATTGTAATACTATCCTCTTTATTTTGTGTTTCTTTAATAAAAATCAGGGTTTTTTCTATGTTTAATTCACTGATCATGTAGATGTTTATAAAATCTCAGTGTAAATTCAAAGGTTATTATATCAGAGACAGAGAAAACTGAAGAAAAAGTGACTTTTTCAGCAAAATATATTAATAACTGAACATAAACCTAGTGTCTTCATCCACTGTCATTGATTCAATCAGTTGTTATTGTTGACGATGATCTTATTTAATACCCTCATGCAGGTAGTTGGGGACCGACCACACTACAAGTATCCTATTACTTCTGTATTTACATTACAGTGTATTTCCACATTTAACAGCATGTTTAACCCATAAAGACCCAGTGCAACTTTTGTGGCAGTTCGCAAATTAATTTTTCTCTATATTTACCCTTTTTTAAGTGATTTAGCGCCATTTATTATAATATTATCTTCTTTATTTTGTGTTTCTTTAATAAAAATCAGGGTTTTTTCTATGTTTAATTCACTGATCATGTAGATGTTTATAAAATCTCAGTGTAAATTCAAAGGTTATTATATCAGAGACAGAGAAAACTGAAGAAAAAGTGACTTTTTCAGCAAAATATATTAATAACTGAACATAAACCAAGTGTCTTCATCCACTTTCATTGGTTCAACCAGTTGTTATTGTTGATGATGATCTTATTTAATACCCTCATGCAGGTAGTTGGGGACCGACCACACTACAAGTATCCTATTACTTCTGTATTTACATTACAGTGTATTTCCACATTTAACAGCATGTTTAACCCATAAAGACCCAGTGCAACTTTTGTGGCAGTTCGCAAATTAATTTTTCTCTATATTTACCCTTTTTTAAGTGATTTAGCGCCATTTATTATAATATTATCTTCTTTATTTTGTGTTTCTTTAATAAAAATCAGGGTTTTTTCTATGTTTAATTCACTGATCATGTAGATGTTTATAAAATCTCAGTGTAAATTCAAAGGTTATTATATCAGAGACAGAGAAAACTGAAGAAAAAGTGACTTTTTCAGCAAAATATATTAATAACTGAACATAAACCAAGTGTCTTCATCCACTTTCATTGGTTCAACCAGTTGTTATTGTTGATGATGATCTTATTTAATACCCTCATGCAGGTAGTTGGGGACCGACCACACTACAAGTATCCTATTACTTCTGTATTTACATTACAGTGTATTTCCACATTTAACAGCATGTTTAACCCATAAAGACCCAGTGCAACTTTTGTGGCAGTTCGCAAATTAATTTTTCTCTATATTTACCCTTTTTTAAGTGATTTAGCGCCATTTATTATAATATTATCTTCTTTATTTTGTGTTTCTTTAATAAAAATCAGGGTTTTTTCTATGTTTAATTCACTGATCATGTAGATGTTTATAAAATCTCAGTGTAAATTCAAAGGTTATTATATCAGAGACAGAGAAAACTGAAGAAAAAGTGACTTTTTCAGCAAAATATATTAATAACTGAACATAAACCAAGTGTCTTCATCCACTGTCATTGATCCAACCACTTGTTATTGTTGATGATGATCTTATTTAATACCCTCATGCAGGTAGTTTGGGACCAACCACACTACAAATCTCCTATTACTTATGTATTTACATTAGTGTATATTTCCACATTTAACAAGATGTTTAACCCATAAAGACCCAGTGCAACTTTTGTGGCAGTTCGCAAATTAATTTTTCTCTATATTTACCCTTTTTTTAAGTGATATAGCACCATTTATTGTAATATTATCTTCTTTATTTTGTGTTTCTTTAATAAAAATCAGGGTTTTTTCTATGTTTAATTCACTGATCATGTAGATGTTTATAAAATCTCAGTGTAAATTCAAAGGTTATTATATCAGAGACAGAGAAAACTGAAGAAAAAGTGACTTTTTCAGCAAAATATATTAATAACTGAACATAAACCAAGTGTCTTCATCCACTTTCATTGGTTCAAGCAGTTGTTATTGTTGATGATGATCTTATTTAATACCCTAGGTAGTTGGGGACCGACCATGCTACAAGTATCCTATTACTTCTGTATTTACATTACAGAGTATTTCCACATTTAACAGCATGTTTAACCCATAAAAACCCAGTGCAACTTTTATGGCAGCTACTAAATGGATTTTTTTCTCTTTTTAACTTTTAAGTGATTTATCATGATTTATCGTAATTTCCTGACTATTGAGCTCACCATCTCCACCATCTCCCCATCGATTCCTTGATGCCAAGCTTACGTGCAGCAGCTCTATCTCCTTCTTCGACAGCTAGATCAATCACCTTTACCTTGAAAGCTGCCTCATATGCATTTCTTTGTGTGTTTTCTGTGATGAGGGTGTGTGCATGACACGCAAAATGACTGATCTGAAGAATTTAGTGTGAGTGCGTTTGATTTACGGTGATTCCAACAGTTTCATCGGTCCACTGTGACTTGTTCGGTAATTTCTTTGGTCTGGTGTGACAAGCCTAAATGTATTGGCGGCATGAAGTGCATTAGCCCATAAAACATGAATTAGCCGCATCATTGTTTAAGCCGCAGGGTTCAAAGCGGGTGAAAAAAGTAGCGGCTTATAGTCCAGAAATTACGGTATTATATTACCCTATGTATTTTGCATTATTCAGTGTAAATAATGTATTTTCCCCTATATTTAATTAACTGGCCATGCAGATGTTCATGAAAACTCAGAGTAGATTCAAAGCTTATTATATAAAAACAGAGAAAACTGTAGAAAAAGCGAGTTTTTCACCAAAATATATCATTAACCGAACATAAAAATAAGCCTCAAAAACCACTGTCATCTGTCAAACTCCATGGGTTTTTCTGTTGAATCACTGTTATAGAAGATGACGGTGTTTCCACGGTAACTACGGAACCTCTGAACGTTTGTTTGTTTGTTTATTTATTACCTCTGCAGAGTGTAACGTAAGAGGTTATGTTTTCATCGGGGTTTGTCTGTCTGTTCATTTGTTTGTTTGTCTGTTAGCAAGATAACTCAAAAAGTTAAGGATGGATTTTCATGAAATTTTCAGGAAATGTTGATACTGGCACAAGGAATAAATGATAAAATTTTGGTGGTGTTGGGTGGGGGGGGCGACTGATCTGCCTTGGCGGAGGTGCTTTTCTAGTTTCGAATATAACATTAAAACCAAACAACCCATTAGGACCATTTATGGCCGTTCCTAAATACATTTTTCTCTATATTTAACCATCCGTGATTTATCACCATTTATTGTAATATTATCTTCTGTATTTTGTGTTTTGTTTTTTTTGTTTTTTTTTGTGACAATCAGGTATTTTCCTACATTTAATTTACTTATCATTTAGATGTTCATAAAAACTCAAAGTAAAGTTGAGGGTTATTATATTAACCTCCTGAGACCCAGGCTAGTACAAGTTTTGGCTTTTGCAAACATCATGATACAACAGTTTTTCAGATGCATTTTAAAAATATTTTATGGAATATCCTTTGTGGTGGACAGTTTCTTTTGTTTTGTTTAGTTTTTTGTGTAAAGCTGTGAAACTCTTGTCTACAAAAGTGGACTGAAAACCCATAGCTGGGTCTTTGGAGGTTAAAAATAGAAAAAAACTGAAGAAAAAGGTGACTTTTTCAGCAAAATCAATCATTAACTAAACATAAACCAAGTGTCTCCATCCACTGTCACTGATCCAACTCCATGGGTTTTACTGGTGAATCAATGTTGTATAAGATGACGGTGTTTCCACGGTAACTACGGAGCCTCTAAACGTCCAAATGGGTCATATCTGATGACCATGAAAAGATGAAAAACTGCATTTTACAGCAATTATTTGCAAGTACTGATAGAATTAATGGATCGACAGGTATTAAACATTAGTGATGAGTAGATGCTTTTGGCCACCGGCTTCTTTTTTTGGTCTTTATGGGTTAATTAACCCTTTCATGCATGAATTATGAGTATCTTAATCAAGATTTTTTTTTCCTGAGTGTTTTTATTCCTCTTTAGGCATGAAAAAAAACAAAACAATGTGATTGAATTTTTTTTTTTTTTTTATAAATCAACCTGTTTTTCATGGAGTTACAAAAATGTCCACTCAGCTACACCATGAATTTTATTCTTGAAGCAAAGAAACATGTATTTAAAACCCAATATCATAAAGTGATATGAAAACAGTGAAATGAAACCATGTTTAATGCAGCTAATCTGATGTTTTCTCACATTTTAACATATTCTAAAACTAGTTATTACTCACTTCATGGAGATAATATGCAAAAAATAAATATTAACAATTGATTTCCACTCAAGAACCAATCAAGAACAGCAAAGTTACAATAATGGTATGAATTGCAGTTTATGAGATGATGCATAAGTGTCCACTGTGTTGGTTGATATGGAACTAAAACCAAAAAAAAACATGAATATTCCAGATTAAAGCTGTAGAGTAACTGTCCACTGTAGTGACCACTATGCATGAAAGGGTTAATTATACTGAACAAAAATATAATGCACGACTTTTGTTTTTGCTCCCATTTTTCATGAGCTGAACCCAAAGATCTAAAACTTTTTCTGTGTACACACAAGGTTTATTTCTCTCAAATATTGTTCACAAATCTGTCTAAATTTGTGTTAGTGAACACTTCTTCTTTGCTGAGATAATCCATCCACCTCACAGGTGTGGCATATCAAGATGCTGATTAGACAGCATGATTTTTGCGCAGGTGTGCCTTAGGCTGGCCACAATAAAAAGCCACTCTAAAATGTGCAGTTTTATCACACAGCGCAATACCACAGATGTCACAAGTTTTGAGGGAATATGAAATCGGCATGCTGACTTCAGGAATCTCCACCAGAGCTTTTGCCTGTGAATTGAATGTTCATTTCTCTACCATAAGCCATCTCCAAAGCTGTTTCAGAGAATTCATGAAGAAGACTGTGTGAGGAAAATGGTGGTCACACCAAATACTGACTGGTTTTCTGACCCCCCTGGACCACCCAATACAGTAAAAGTGCACATTTTAGAGTGGCTTTTTATTGTGGCCAGCCTAAGTCACACCTGTGCAATAATCCTGCTGTCTAATCAGCATCTTGAAATGCCACACCTGTGAGGTGGATGGATTATCTCAGCAAAGGACAAAGGAGAAGTGTTCACTAACACAGATTTAGACAAATTTATGAACAATATTTGAGAGAAATAGGCCTTTTGTGTACATAGAAAAAGTTTTAGATGTTTGCGTTCAGCTCATGAAAAAAGGGAGCAAAAACAAAAGTCGTGCATTTATATTTTTGTTCAGTGTAGAATGCAAGAGGTGGCAAACAAGATAAGCTTTGTTTTTGTGTATCTATCTGTATCAGTTCCATATCTGTATTAATGTAGGTCATAGGAGTCTATTCAGTACACTACAGTGGATACACACCATTACACCATTTACTGATGCAGTGATGCTGATAATGAATCTGACGCCACTGCTCGGTGATTCGGTGACTTGACACCTCCGACTTAATCCGAACACATCCCCGCTTAAAGTTCCAGCATCAGCCTGCATGTGCACATATAGTGACTGATGAGGGTATAACAGAGTAGGGAGGGCAAGGTGGAGGAGGCAGTTGGGAACCCTGCCAGTGGGTTGCAACATCAAAACAAGCAGAGAATCTCGAGATTCCCAGTTAGATTATAAAGATATCTGTTCTAAAAAAAAAAAACAAAAAAAAAAACTCAAAGGTTGACTAATTGGTACAAGTGCTGCAGAGTTGTGCAAGCTGCTGGCACATAACAGCTAAAGTCTGGACGCCGCTGTGCCAAGAGTGGAGCCGAATGTGGCTGCGATCCATATTATGGAACCAATAAGGGTTTGTGTGGGATAATACCAAAAACATATACAGATGACTCCGGTCAAAAGCTACTGCTCGATAATATTTTAAGAAAGGCTAAGTCAGGAAAAAGTGAAGCAGCGGATGACTAAATAACAATAACATTAAGGGAGGAGGTGAAAAAGAGGGACTCGGGGTTGGAGAAAAGAGAAAAAAACAGAACTTACCAACAATGAAGACAGGAAGACGGACTTTTTCTGACCTCTCCTCTCTGACATTTTTGCGTCTTCTTCCTGCAGGATAGAGGCAAAACAGAAAAAGGAGACAAAGCATCATTCATTCATCCATTGTTAATAATTTCTCAGGAAACTTTTTCAAGCATTTGAGCAGGAATTACGAAACAGCGGAGTCATAGATGGGAGCATTCCTGCAGACGGTGCTGCACGCTGAGTATCAGTGTATGTGTACGTGTGTGGCCCTGATGAGTTCACTGTCCCATTATCGTCACGTCATCGCCCATAAACATGTAATAGCAGCAGAACAGCCGATGGCATTCCTCTGGTTCATACCTGCGAGCACAAATCACCGCTGGCTAACCTCTGCTCCAATAATGGCTGGTGATATCACTTAATAACATTTAATTATCTCTTTCTTATGTCTTTTTGGCACTGGGGTGAAATTTTTCTCATAGCCCCAAACCTACTGAAAATAGAGCAAAAAAAAAGGAAAAAAAAGCATCTCCGGGGTATAGTTTTACAGTCTGTCATAGGTATAGCTTCAGGTTTTTATTATTACTATTTCATGTTTTCCCGATGCATACTGGAGTAAAAGAATACATTCAATTGCGCCTGAAAGCTTAAAACTTAAACATGATTCAGCCTGAGTTGAATCAACACCGCTCTCTTTTCTCTGTTCTTACCCGTGTTTCCTTTCTTGATGTTTCCTCAAGCGAAAAAAAAAACTCCTATCAACACTATAATGTGAATTATGTGCATTAAGTCCTGCAATAATAATAATCTTTTGCAGTTCATGCAAAATCTTCTGTTCTTGCAATAACAATGCAATATTTATTCAATTTTTATCTAAAAATAAATGCACTATTTTTTTATAAACTTGAGTTCATAGATATACATACTTTTTCATGTATATAAATACTGTTTTCATAGATATACATACTGTTAATGTGGCTAATATTGTTCATAGATATACATACTGTTACATATTCTTACTATTGTTCATCGATATACATACTTTTTCATGTAAATAACTACTGTTTTCATACATATACATACTGTTGATATAGCTAATATTGTTCACAGATATAAATACTGTTACATATTGTTAATATTGTTCATAGATATACATACTGTTAATGTGGCTAATATTGTTCATAGATATACATACTGTTACATATTCTTAATATTGTTCATCGATATACATACTTTTTCATCTAAATAAATACTGTTTTCATACATATACATATTGTTGATATAGCTAATATTGTTCACAGATATACATACTTGTACATGTTGTTCATACATATATATATATATATATATGTGTGTGTGTGTGTGTGTGTGTATATTTCATGTATATAAATACTGTTTTCATACATATACATACTGTCAATATAGCGAATATTATTCATAGATATACATACTGTTCCATATTGTTAATATTGTTCATAGATATACATACTGTTAATGTGGCTAATATTGTTCATAGATATACATACTGTTACATATTCTTAATATTGTTCATCGATATACACACTGTTACATATTGTTAATATTGTTGATAAATATACATACTTTTTCATGTAAATAAATACTGTTTTCATACATATACATACTGTTAATATAGCTAATATTGTTCACAGATATACATACTGTTACATATTGTTCATACATTTTTTTTTTTTTTTTTTTCATGTATATAAATACTGTTTTCATACATATACATACTGTCAATATAGCTAATATTATTCATAGATATACATACTGTTCCTATTGTTAATATTGTTCACAGATATACATACTTTTTCATGTATATAAATACTGTTTTCACAGATATACATACTGTTAATATTGAGTCTATTCATATATTTTTTTCATATTTATTCTACTTTTAGTTCTATTCTTTTTTTACTTTTTGTAAATTTTATATACATTTTTTTTCTTATTATTTTTAATTTTTGTAATTTTACATTCGCTCTATTCTTATTTTCTGAAGCATTATGTTTTTTTATTAACATTGTTAGATAGTCTGGAATTGCACTCCTAATTTCATTGTACAGACAATGAAAATTCAGTCTATTCTATTCTATTCTATTCTATTCTATTCTATTCTATTCTATTCTAATTTCCAACACACATACACATTTAAGTGATTATGGGGTAAGCCTTAGCAGATTGTATGTTTGTTTTAGCAACCAATGTAAAATATTCTCCATCCTATTGCTAAAAAGTATCTTAACAACCTTGGCAGGAAAAGTGAAAGGTTGTAAACCTATAAAAGCCCCGAAAGCACCAAGTCGTAAAGCAGTGTGTCAGAATGGGATTTTCTCCACTGATTGCTTTATGAGAAATAATAACTCGAGTTCTGGATGTTCTTTTAATGCTATGGAACATTTGAGGTGTGCACAGATCCAGCTCGATAAGACATAACTCGGTGTGTATTTCTGAGCCTGTGAGATAAAATGATAAACAGTTAAATGTCGTGGTTCATGTGCACACACATCTGCAGGATCATTGCATTTCCTGTGTGTTTGTCCTGCCCACACTGAGCATGTGTGCATTACTGAGTGTGTAAATAATGTCGTCACCGTAATTGAAAGGAGGTGCGTTGGCTTCGCTCCTTGGTAAAGAATCGCCTCTTAAGCCATGTTTGAATAAAAACCGAGGAGCCCAGAGTCGCTCACCCAAACACTCGGGGCAACTTTCAAACAAAACAAAAGCCGAGAAAAAAAAATTATGTAATCAGAAAACACAGTCCTCTTGTGTTAGTAATAGAGGGAATAAGAGGACGGATGGCTTGCAGAGTTTAAAATTGAAAGCAAATCAGATCAGTTGGATGTTCAAACAATGACGCTTTAGTCCAATAGTCGAAGCAAATAATTAATATTTTTAACCAGCAAAGACCACAGCAGCTGTAATCAAATGAATATGAGACCTAAAATCTTGAATTTCCCTCGGGGTTAATAAAGTATCTATCTATCTATCTATCTATCTATCTATCTATCTATCTATCTATCTATCTATCTATCTATCTATCTATCTATCTATCTAACTACAGGGGTTGGACAAAATAATGGAAACACCTTAAAAAATCAACAAAATATAATTTAATATGGTGTAGGTCCGCCTTTTGCGGCAATTACAGCCTCAATTCTCCGAGGTATTGATTCATACAACTTGTGAATTGTTTCCAAAGGAATTTTAAGCCATTCTTCAGTTAGAATACCCTCCAACTCTTTTAGAGACGATGGCGGTGGAAATCGACGTCTTACTTGAATCTCTAAAACTGACCATAAATGCTCAATAATGTTGAGGTCTGGGGACTGTGCCGGCCATACGAGATGCTCAACTTCATTAGAATGTTCCTCATGCCATTCTTTAACAATTCTAGCTATATGGATTGGGGCATTATCATCTTGAGGTGAAGGTGTTTCCATTATTTTGTCCAACCCCTGTATCTATCTATCTATCTGTGTAGTGACTCCTTACTGAACATGGAGACACTGTCATCTTCTGCAACATTGATTCACCAGTAAAACCTGTATAGTTTGACAAATGACAGTGGTTGTAGATCCTTGTTTTTATGGTCAATTAATGAAAGATTTTGCAAAAAAAAGACAGCTTTTCTTCAGTTTTCTCTGTTTTGATATAATAACTTTTGAAGTTACTCTGAGCTGTTATTAACATCTACATCAGGGGTCTCAAACATGCGGCCCGAGGTTCCAATCTGGCCCATGGGATGAATTTGTCAAGTGCAAAAATTCCACAGTCTTGAATTGAATTAAGCAAAAAAAAAAAAATTTGCTTGAATAAAGGGAAAAAAATCTAGAATTAAGCAAAAAAAAAAAAAAAAAAAAAAAAAAATCTTCAATGAAGTAAAAAAAAAAATCTTGAATTAAGCCAAAAAAAAATCTCAAATTTAGCAAAAAATCTTGAATTAAGCAAAAAACCGTGAATTAACAACTTTATTTTTTTCTTTGTTTTAATGCAAAAAATAACATTAAATTATGAAAATATTTACATTTACAAACTATCCTGTATCAATAACATGTGAATAACCTGAACAAATATGAACAACCTGAAATATCTAAAGAAAATTAAGCACAATTTTAACAATTTTCTGCCTGTTACTAAGTGTTTAGTGTCTTTGTAGATCTGATCAATAATGCACATGTAGAAATGATAAGTTGAGGCATAATGTTGTTAAAATTGCACTTATTTTTCTTAAGAAATTTCAGTTTTTTCACATAGTTTATAAAAGTATATATTTTCAAAATTCAATGGTGTGGGGGTTTTTTTGCACTAAAACAAAGACAAAAAATTGGAGTTGTCATTATTTATAGGTTATTATGTTATTATTTTACTGGTCCGACTCACTTCAGATCAAATCGGGCTGAATGTGGCCCCTGAAAGAAAATGAGTTTGAGACCCCTGATCTACATAATCAAGAAATGAAATACCTGGAAATACCTGATTTTCACTGAAAAATTATGTTATTTTAAATTAATCACTTATTTTAAATTATTTTAATAAATGGTTTTTAATCTCTTTGGAAGGGTTAAATTTATTTGGATGTTGCCACAAAATAGGTGTAGGTCTTTAAGGGTTGATGTTGTAAATAAATTAACTATTTTGGACTGAAAACTCTTGCATGCATTGGACTTTTTTTTTTTTCCAGGAAAGAAGGGAGTGTCTTTAACCCTTTCATGCATAGTGGTCACCACAGTGGACAGCTGATCAAAGGTGTTTTCTTGTATATTTATGGATTTGTTGTTTTGTGCATCATCACATACACTGTATACCATTACTGTAACTTTGCTGTTCTAGATAAACCTGATCTGCAGTAACATGTTTGAGTGTAAAAAAAAAAAAAAAAGCTAATTGTTACTAGACTGAAATAAACAATTTTGTTTTGTTTGTTTTTTAAACAAAAGTTGCTTGTTTGGTTTTTTTTTGCATATTATCTCCATGCAGGTATGTTAAAATGTGAGAAAACATCAGATTAGCAGCATTAAAAATGTTTTTATTTCATAGTTTTCACCTAGTATATCAGTAAATACATGTTTCTTTGCTTCTAAAATTAAACGCATGGTGTCCAGCTAAATGAGCATTTTTGTAATTCCATGAAAAATAGGTTCATAAAAATCAATTGCACTGTTTTGTTTTGTTTTTTTCATGCCTAAAGAGAAATAAAAACACTCCAGAAAAAAAAAAACTTGATTAAGGATCTCATAATTCATGCATGAAAGGGTTAATGTTAAGCTCAGGTTCCTCTAGTTTGGGCGTAACAATCATATTTGCAGAATCTCCTGTTTGAGTTGTCTCTGTTCTGAGAAAACTGTGGTTTAAGTAATATTCATGACAACCCCAAACATCTCCAGCTGCAGGCTTCCAGTACCCACCCCCACCCCCACCCGCACACACAGTAGTGTATATAAACACAGGCATTCCTCTTAATTACTGTTATTAAGTGCATTTCTAACTCGATCTAACTCTTTGAGTGTTAATTACTACATATGAAAGCTAGAAAAAAGGAAGAAAAATATGCACTGACTCTGCGTGTTTCTGCTAAGGCTGAGCGGATTGAATTCGATAAAAGAAGCATTTCAACTTTAAACTTAATCACTTTAACCTTAACCGTGAAGAGCAGGAACTAAACGCTCTGGCACTGTTGTGATATTTTGATATAAGAGGATATTGAGTGTTGACTGATGTGCCCCGAAGTTAGATCATTTGATTCAACAAATTAACAGCTAAACTTTCAATCTATCAGAAGCTGTCGGCCGCATCAAAGTATGTTTGTGTGGGTATGCGGGGAAAAAGACAGGAAGAAGCCGCCATTATTTGTTATCTGAGGTCAAAATCTGTCTGTCTGGCTCCAAACCTCTGATTTCACTCTTCCATGTTGCAAACTTGAGGGGAAAAAAAAAAAAAAAACCTTCTGATCTTCAATGATGGCTAATTCCCCCGAGCCTGAGGGTTTGATCTTGTTTAATTACAGTCTCCCCACACACACACACTCACACATATGTATATATACACACACAAACACTTAGATATATACATATGAAGTGTATAGGCAATAAATAAGCAAAGTTGGCTTCTGAGAGGAAAACAGGCCCAACTGTGCAAGTCCTGATGTGTGTTTGTGAGTGTGTTGCTGCTCAAGAGATAAAAGGGTAGCACTTTTTTTTTTAAGTCAGGAAATGAAGATCTGCCAAATGGCTATGGACCCCCTCTAGGCTACTCATTATGGGGTTAAAGTGATGCGCACACACACACATACGTAGACGTACACACTCGCCGCAGTTGTTTGAAGACTCTCTCTGTCTTCTGACACTCTTCTTCTACCTCTTTCAACCCTCTGTATGTCTCTTTAACCCCACCTCTCTCTGTCGGGGCAGGTTTGAGATGAAAGTCAGCTTGAGTTTTTTTTGCCCCCAGAGGGTATTAATCTTCTAACGACCACATAATCTCAGATAAATAACCTTTCTGTCTTTAGCTGTGTCATTACTGAGTAGAGTCAGTGCAGCTCTTTGGGGCAACAGTGATCTCACTAAGCAGGTCCCAAAAATAAATTTTAAACAGGTTGCTGTTGAAAAAAAAAAAAAAAAAAAAAATCACTGAAGTCAAAGGTGAACTTTAGAAACTTGAATTATTATGTGGTGTGTTCAGATGCCTCTCTTCCTCCTGTCCTTCATCAGCTCCCTTTTCCTCCTCCTCCTCCTCCGCCTTCTCTGTTTTCCATTTAGTCGCATTTGATCGTGCTTTTTTTTTTTTTTTTTTTTTTATGTCAGCACATGAAACCCAATATGAAATTCCACATAACTATGGGAAGACAATTTATTCTACTTCATTCAAAAAAATGCACAATAGCAAAACCCACGGACCTCAAAAATGCGCTCAATGCAATTTAACAAGACCTAAAATAAGACGTCTTCCATCAAAGCTTCCTGGCCCAAAGTGACAAGTATAATGCCCTGGTATTGGTGAGAGTCCAGACCGGAGCTTCAAAGAAGAATTAAGTCTGTATTGATATAAATGCAGCACAATGTGACAGCCAAATTTGATAGATTAAGCTAAAAGTCATTACGGGCCCTGTAGGTGAAAGGAGTCTCCATATGGAAATTCCCATAGAACAGCTCACAAAAACACATGTACGTTAAGCAGACATTGTCTACGCTCTTCCTTGTTTTTTGGCAGCCTCTAAGGGTGCCCTCCCAAAACTGCCAGACAATGTCTTACTATTCATCCAACCGCTGTCAGCATCTGCTGAAAAACAGAGGTAACACTAAACACCAAAAAAAAAAAAAAAAGACACAGCTCCAAGACAAATAATAAGCTGTTATGGACGTGTGTGATTAGTAACAGAAGCTATTTGTCATTAGTTACAAACATGGCATCACGGTGATAATGACAAAAAGGCTTTCAGTAACAGGGTGGTGCCCATATGTGAAGCCAAACCCACCTCAGTGTTTTATTATAGAAGAAAGTCTCAGTATTTTTTTCCTTTAGGGTGTATTTATTTTAACAGGAAGCTCAACACCTGCAAAATGAGAGCAAAATAGGTTGATCTTTATAATGTCACACTAATTAAAAGTCTTCTGAAATGCTTGTGTGATGCATGTTACATTCGTGTAGATATTTCCAGGGCAGGGGTGTCAAAGTCATTTTAGCTCAGGGGCCACATTCATCTAAATTTGATTTGAAGTGGGCCGAACCAGTGAAATAATAACATAATAATATATAAATAGTGTCAACTCCAAACTTTTCTCTATGTTTTAGAGCGAACAAAAGGGAATTTACATGATGAAAAGCTTTATATCTACAAACTATCCTTTCAAAAGATGTGAATAACATGAACAAACTGAAAAAAATAAGTGTAATTTTAACAGTGTAATGCTTCAGTTTATCATTTACACATGTACATTATAATTTACAGATCACAGTGGATCTACAAACACATAAAACATTTAATATCAGGCAGAATATTGTTAAAATTGTACTTACTTCTCTTAAAACATTTCAGGTTGTTCATATTTGTTCAGGTTATTCACCTTTTTTGCAAAATTATACGTTGTTTTAGTGTAAATACATGAAAATATTTACATTTACAAAGAGAAAAATTTGGAGTTGTCATTATTTATATGATATTATGATCGTATTTTACTGAATCCTGCCCACTTGAGATTGAATTGGTCTGAATGTGGAACCTGAACTAAAAGGATTGTTATTATCAGTGTAATTTTTGCATTTCATAAATTCATCCCAAGGGACCCTGGACCCTTTAGCGGGATGGATTTGGCCCCCGGGCCGCATGTTTGACACCTGTGTTCTAGGGCATCTATGACTCCATCCATCCATCCAAACATTAGTGATATGCGGATCGATACTGAAATATTGATATCTCTGATACCAGATCTTTACACTCTAGAATCGATTCACAAATCAAAATATCAACACTTTTGATCCTTTGGTCATTTGAGATAATGTATATCAGGAATAGGGGTGTGTCTTGGCAAGAATCTGGCGATACGATACAAATCCCAATACTAGGATCACGATAGGATATATCACGATACTGTTAAAAAAGGCAATTTTTTGTTTGTTTCTTTTTTTAAATGATTATTTCCTTGAAGAATTGAGTTACACCAGAAATATGCACAAATACTAAACACATTTTTATTTGATCGGAACAGAATCTAATGCTATATCACAAAATTTTCCAGTGTTAAAATTTAAATTATGTTTTACAGACATTACAGATTAAGATCCTGTTCAAATGTTCGTATTCTGCTGGTTCATCATTAATATCATAACATTATTTTTGTGCAATCCCAACAAAGGAACTAACATTATTAATAAAAGAGTGTTAAATAATAATAAATGAACTATAAACAAAAATGAAAAACAAAAAAAGCCAAAATTAACCTCTATAATATCTGCATTTGAATTAATACCTAAAAATATTGATACAGTACTTTTTAATATCAATACAGTATTGTGAAATGAAATATCGTGATATATTGCAGAACCAATATTTTCTTACACCCCTAATTAGGAACACAGTGGAAAATAGTTAAACTATTGGAATCTTGTCCACATGATACACGATTGTTGAGAACTACTTCTTCTTACGCCTGAATAAGTGTGGTAAGCAATATATGGAACAAATTAAAGGGGAAAACAGTAAATATGCTATTGTTCCTTAAAAACTTGTGAATGAGGGAAAGTGTTGATGTCAGATGCTTTTATTGAAGTGTTACATGTTCAGTATTTTCATGTTAACACATTCATGTAACGTGAAATAATAGGCAAGTTTTCATTTTTATAATAGTTCTTAATAATTAAACAATAATTTCTCTAATGTCTTGCATTCTTTATGAAGTTATCATTTGAAATAAACATTTTTTTTTCCAGACATTAAATGTATTTGTACCAAGTGTTGGTATCAGATCAGTATCGCCAATACCAGCCTGAATTTTACTTGGTATTGAATCGGAAAGGGAATCCATGGTAACGAACATTACTACCATCCATCCATCCATCTCCTGTTTGGACATGCCCAAACACCTCAATATGGAGGCGTCTATTTGTGACACATTTTACTTAAAGCAGAAAATAGAAACAATATGGATGGAAGTAAAGGATAGATACAGCTTTGCATGTTAAACTGGAAGAATATGTGATATTCATTGAGTATGAGCTACCTATTAATATAAATAATACTAAATTAAGGGGTCAGACTATAAAAAAATCCCTCTGTTCATGTGGTGGTTGTGTTTTCCATTCCTTCATACAGTCAGATCCATAAATATTTGGACAGTGACACATATTGTGTAACTTTGCCTTTGTACACCACCACAATAGAGCTGAAATGAAACAATCAAGGTGTGATTGACGTGTGGACTTTGAGCTTTAATTCAAGGGGTTTACCAAAAATGTTGCATTAACTAGGGTGGATTGCCCTAATATGGGACATTTTTTGTATTTCGGACTTCTGTAATATATTACAATGCTAAGCCAAAAAGGTCATGTAATAATAATAATAATAATAACACTGGGTAACAAAAAAATGTTTTTTGCAAGTTGTCTAGGTTTTTTCAACTGAATTAGGACCATTTTGCACCGCTAAATCCAAAAATGACATCTGTTTTTCTCAATCAGGTCAGGTTTTTTTGCTAATTTGATTTTGAAAAATTTGATCTTCTCACAAAATTGATGACATTTTTGTGACTTTATCAGTTGATTTTTTATATGGTTCTCACCCAAAATAGGTTTTAAGAGAAAAAAAATCATTTTCTAACAGGATGTGTTATCATTTATTATGTATTCACTGCAGATGTAGCAGAATACTTCAGGCTTATTTTTGCAAGATCTTCTAGTCGAAGCCATTTCATTCACCTCTAATATTAAAAAAAACATTAATCATAAATTGGCAAAAGTAAAATCTTCAGAACTCGTTTATTGCAAGAAATATGAAAGAATTTTGTATCATATGATGTGAAAATGCCCATAAATGTAAGCAAAAATGTTAAAAAGCCAATATGTAGCATAGTTCAGAAAGTTGACCCGATTGAGCAAAATTAATGTGATTTTTGGATTCAGCACACCAAAATTATCCTAAATCAGCTCAAAAAACTTAAACAATAAATTTGTTGCTGACCAGTGTAATATATAATGTAAAGCTTAAGTGTCCCACATTAGGACAATTCACCCTATTTAGGAATTAGAATCATTTTAGTCCTTAGTAATTGGACATCTGACTGACAAGCAGCTTTATGTTCACGTTATTCTTTGCCAAATGAAGCAGAAAAAATGTTTGGAGTCAATTCCAAATGTTGAATTTGCATTTGGTAGCTGTTCTGGAAATCAGATCATACTTACGAACCTGACTGACAAAAATTTTCTACGACAGCAAAAGTCAGTGAGTTACAAGCAGAGGTAGTAGTAGGACTAGAAATCAGATCAAACAGTCTGACACAGTTAGACTTATTACAACTCATGTGATAAATCCTCCTTCTAAACCTTTGATTTGATCCTCAGTCAGGTTGTTTCTGCTGTTTTTCAGCGTATTGACTCTCTATGTCAAATAAAGCTGCCATGTAAGTCAATCCGTGGATTTAGCCGCTCACTTTGATGTCGGATACGCCAAGAAACCAACATTTGCCATTATAAGACATCTGTTTTCAAGTCAGGAGCAACATTTCATAAAAGTCCTTTTTTTTTTACATTTCTTGGCTTACTTTTATTGTTCTTTCACTCAACTGTATCCGATATCTTTTAGAATACTATTAACTTAAACATTAAGCCTCTGTTTTCCCAAGTCCCATCAATATCATTCTATTCTTTCAATTAATTGCCTCCTTAAGGGAAAAAAAATTCCAGTCTCTCTCCGTTTTCTACCTTTATGTCATTCCGTACCATTACCATCGACTGTGTGGGAAATAGCTTTTCACCATCAGTGTTTAACCTCATAATGGATATTCATTACGCCCGTTGATAATGACTTCCTGCCTGATTAACTAATAGGCCAATCAGTGGCCAGGGAACTCAGCCAGAGAGAAAACCAGATGAACACAAAGAATGTACTTACAGGATGGTTTGTGGGCTCTTCCATAGCACTTAATTTCTGATGACAATTAAAAAAAGGAAAGGGATTTCTGTCATCCTGGTTTGGGGTTTTTCTACACGGAAAATGTGGTTTCCATTAAAATAATTCAACTGTTTCTCTTCTCATTATTTATTTTTTTTTTGCTTTCGAACTCTTTTGTCGTCTTGTTAGCTGCCTTTTCAATCGGACGGTACGAAAACAACGTTCAACGACTTGTTTTTCAGTTTAACGCTGATTTGAAGGAATGCGGAGAGTCTCGATCATGCTTTATTATATATTTATGTGCAGTTAAAAAAACTGGAATGTGGTGTTTTGATGGAAAAAACACTCAGATTAACATATTCCCAAACTACCATACTGTTACACCATGAAAAATAAATATACTAGAGTACTTAAAGTATCTTCTTTAAAGGCTGCGTTCACCAAATATTAATAGGCAAACTGAATGATAAAATACTTCCATAATAAAAGGAGTGATTTAATTAAACTTCAACAAGATTTGGATCATTAATAAAGAAAAATGATTCCAAAGTGTTTGTTGGTTGTAGCATAAGTTACAGTATTTGGGCCAAAAACTGAAATTCTATGAATTTATGAGAGAATGGGTTTTAGTCAAGCTCTCACGTTAGAATACATTCACTTCTTAGTATGACATTTTTAAATCTATCACGTAAATATATGTAAACCTATGTGTATTTACATGTGTTTAACTTTATTATATACCTTCAAAACATTAGCCAACCAGTACATTTGTCAACTGTTTTCCAATTCATCTTATCTGCAAATGATAAATATATTTGTATTTTACAAAGATATAAAATATATTGGTCATGTCATATATTATATTAGTAAGTGAAATTTAATAACACAATACATTATTAAATATCTATCTATCTATCTATCTATCTATCTATAAGGTCAGTTTTTTTGCTTAATTCAGCGGAGATGCTCTGCTTTTTATATGTATAACACTAGTCGCTTTCCCATTGACCCTCAAATTGCACAAATTTAACTTGCACATAAAAATTTACCTAATGGAAAAATGACAATTTTGCCACAAGTCTCATTTTTTTATTAAAAGTTTTTGCACTGGCAAGAGGTGGTTTTTGGGCATAGCGCAAATGGTGTATCAAGCAAAACCGCAATGGAAAGACCTTTTTTCGCAATTAGTCAGGTGAATTTAAAAAACGGATGTTGACATACATTATAACAAGTGAAGAATTTTTTTTTTCTTCAAATGTGTAAAAGCCCAGTGATAGCCTAATTATCAGTAATCCACACTGCAAAAATCTAACTCTTACCAAGTGTATCTTTCTCATTTCTAGTCAAATATTTCATCACAATTCAAATAAGACATAATCGCATAAAGAGTAACTGTTCAGTGAGATACAAGAACTTATTTTCAGACAATAGATTATGAAAATCTTATGTCAAGAAATCTTACCACGATAATCAAGATGACTTGAATTCAGCAAAAAAATCTTGAAACATGCAAAAAAATTTGGCGGTAGAACAAGTGAAAATTATTTTGGTAAGTTTTCTTGAAATAAGATTTTCAAGATCTATTGTCTAAAAATAAGTTCTTATATCTCACTAGTCACTTTTCAATTGAACCTCAAATTTCGCAAATGTAACTTGCACATAAAAATTTACCTAATGGAAAAAGGACAATTTTGCCAAAAGTTTAATTTTTTCGATTAAAAGTTTTTGCGCTGGCAAGAGGTGCTTTTTCGGGCATAGCACAAATGGTATGTCACGCAAAACTGCAACGGAAAGACCTTTTTTCACAACTAGAGTCAGGTGAATTAAAAAAAATGGATGTTGACGTACGTTATAACAAGCGAAGAAGAAGAAGAAATATGTCGTATGTGCGGACACACCAGGAAACCCAATAATTTTTTAATTTAGTACGAGATAGAGGGGTAATATATAATAATAATAATGAATATATCTGTCAATCAACACCATATTTACGTTTGTCACTATATTTATGAAATGACTTCTCGTGTCATCTCGCGATGCTACATAAACAAATCTTCGCATTTGTGATTTAATGGAAAAAACAACATTACGCACTTCTGTTTTTGGGGTTTTTTTTTTACATTTAGTAAATATCATTAAAGTTTTGCACAGATATCCGATGGAAAAGCAACTAGTGAGAAATAGTGAAAAATAACAATTGCACCTAGAATAGCCAAGATTTTTTTTATTGATTCATGACTTTAAATTTAATTTTCAGTAGTTCGGTTTTATTGCCTGCTGGTTTTTATGTGTTTATGTATGTATTACTTTGACTCAGATGTTTATCAATTGTCGAATTTCAAACAAAAATAGTAGATTTCCAATAGTATCAGTATCAGCCATTGAATCAGCTTCCACTACCGGTCCTTTAAAAACTGATTAAACACATATAATTTCTGATGTTAACGCTGTAAACGTAGTCAAAGTGCTGTATATATAAGGAAGTATTTGACTCCATTCATTAACTAACCCTCCCATAAACACACACTTACCAGGATCCCTCTGGTCATAAACAAGTTCCAGAATTAATCAATGCTTCACTACTGAGCTCTGTCGCTAAAAAAGCCAATTATTTTATCCCTTTACAGACCGGCAACTCAACCTGCCAAATCCATACGAGATGTTAAACACATGTTACTCATTCAGGCTGCCTTGAACTGTGCCTGCTTGTGTGTATGTGTGTGTATGTGTGTGGAAGTGTGTGTGCCAGCACCTCAAGTCTCACTGTTTTCCATCCAACAAAACATCAGCTATATCAGACTCACCATCTCTGAGTCCCTGATGGAGGAGATGGTCATCATCAGTGGCACTAAACATAATGCACGTCTCTGTCTAAAATAAAACTGCTGCTATAAAACACAGCGTGCGTCATTTCCTGTTGATATTCTGTGAACCGTGGCACACGGTGTATAATTTTAACAAGTTTCCACTTCATTAGGCCAGCACATGTCTGTACAGAGCGGATGATACTTCACCTACTAAAGAAACAATAACAAACATAATCATGCAAAAAAAAAAAAAAAACTGCACATTTTTGGACTAAATCACTCACATTGTGGATTTTCTCTTCATCATATTACTATAAGATGCCATTTAAACCATATTCAATCCTTGAAAAAATTGCCCCAAAAAGAAACAACACATAATTGCGACTTTACATCTGATAACTGCTACTGTTCTGTTGATCTTGGCTGAAATCAAAGACCTCAAATTTCAACAATCGCACATGAATAACGCACTTTAGAGCTAATACGCACTGATTTGTGATTCATGAGACTGTTAATCGCCTATTTGTGTTTTCAGTATGTCTGAAAGAGGCAAAACACACATCAATTAAAGCACTGATGTCCAGTTTTGACAATAATCTAGAAACACCTAATGGCTAATCAGCTGTCAGTTTCCACTTCATTAGGCCGGCCCATGTCTGTACAGAGCAGATGATACTTCACCTACTAAAGAAACGATAAACATAATCATGCAAAACAAACAAAAACTGCACATTTTTAGACTAAATCACCCACATTGTGGATTTTCTCTTTATCGTATTACTGTAAGATTTCATTTCAGCCATTTTCAATCAGTGGAAAAGTTGCCCCGAAAAGAAAAAACACATTTTTGCACATTATTGCGACTTTACATCTGATAACTGCTACCGTTCTGTTACTCTTGGCTGAAATCAAAGACCTCAAATTTCAACAATCGCACATGAATAACGCACTCTAGAGCTAATACGCACTGATTTGTGATTCATGAGACTGTTAATCACCTATTTGTGTTTTCAGTATGTCTGAAAGAGGCAAAACACACATCAATTAAAGCACTGATGTCCAATTTTGACAATAAGAGTGCGCTCTAGAAACAGCGAATGGCTAATCAGCTGTCACTCTGTGATTTAAGATCTATAAGTGCCTCTGCTTTGTGTGTGTGTGTTGTTTTTTTTTTTTTTTTCAGAAGACAGTTATGAAGAAAGAATGTGCTGCTGGCATTTTTTTTTTTTCTTCCTTTCTATGATTTGGAGGCAGCTGGGGTACAAAAAGAGGGCCGGCGATGCTGCTGTCAATCAAATCAGACCAACCGCTTTCACCTTCAGCTGAGTCAAACTCAACAAAACTCACTGATTGAAAAACAGCTAACACACAGCGAGACGGCACAAAGTCAGTGCAACGCTCATTAATCACTACAAGAGCTCCACAACAGGCTAACACTACCGTAGTGCAGTCTTTTTTTTTTTTTTTTTTTTTCCCTCAGACTCCTTCTCTGATCAGGTTTTTATCAGCGCTGAAGGAAGTCGACGTCTATCACGGCTCAAAACTAAATGAGCCAGATGTAAATAAGTCTAATTTGCCGACCTGATTACCGTCTAAGTTTGATGTGAAAATAAACCCATGATTAAAGTGATCCGCTTATGGTGTTACAGCTTTTCGGAGACAGACGCAAACCTCAAGCAGCTGGCCCTCATCTCCTGACTGAATATCCATTTACTCCAATCCGACCCCACTGCAGTGTTAGGGCTTATCAGTGTGAACTGTATTTTAGCAGGAGTGTCAAAACATTCTGTGTAGCAGTGCAAAATAATTTCACTTTGAATAAACTACCTTGAAGTCAGACTCAAAAACTAAAAAGCGTGGGCAGACTTCACGGCTCGAATGTCATGTGCAGGAAAAGATTGATTCCCCTGAAGCACATGTGTCAAACATACGGCCTGTGGGCCAAAACCGGCCAGACAAAGGGTCTGATCTGGCCCCTGGGATAAATCTGTGAAATGGAAAATTTACACTGAAGATATAAAAGCAGCGAATGACTTTGATCACAATTTTTTTTTTTTTCAAATGTGTAAAAGCCCAGTGATAGGCTAATTATCAGTAATCCACACTGCAAAAATCTAACTCTTACCAAGTGTATTTTTCTCATTTCTAGTCAAATATCTCATCACAATTCAAATAAGACATAATCACCTAAAGAGTAACTTTTCAGTGAGATATAAGAACTTATTTTTAGACAATAGAGCATGAAAATCTTATGTCAAGAAATCTTACCAAGATAATTAAGATAACTTGAATTAAGCAAAAAAATCTTGAAACATGCAAAAAAAATCTGCCAATGGAACAAGTGAAAATTATTTTGGTAAGTTTTCTTGAAATAAGATTTTCAAGATCTATTGTGTAAAAATAAGTTCTTATATCTCACTAGTCACTTTTCAGTTGAACCTCAAATTGCGCAAATGTAACTTGCACATAAAAATTTACCTAATGGAAAAACGACAATTTTGCCAAAAGTTTAATTTTTCGATTAAAAGTTTTTGCGCTGGCAAGAGGTGCTTTTTCGGGCGTAGCACAAATGGTATATCACAAAAAACTGCAATGGAAAGACCTTTTTTCACAACTAGAGTCAGGTGAATTAAAAAAACGGATGTTGACGTACGTTATAACAAGCAAAGAAGAAGAAGATACATGTCGCGGTATGTGTGGACACACCAGGAAACCCAGTAATTTTTTAATTTAGTACGAGATAGAGGGGTAATATATAATAATAATAATGAATATATCTGTCAATCAACACCATATTTACGTTTGTCACCATATTTATGAAATGACTTCTAGTGTCATCTCACAATAATAAATAAACAAATCATCGCATTTGTGATTTAATAGAAAAATTGACGTTACGCACTTCTGTTTTTTCGACATTTACTAATTATCGGTAAAGTTTTGCGCAGATATCCAATGGAAAAGTGACTACTAAAAACGTATTCTTTAGGTGATTATGTCTTATTTTATGTGTGATGAGATATTTTGACTAGAAATGAGAAAAATACACTTGGTCAGATTTAGATTTTTACAGTGTATTAGTCTTTATATTCTTACACATCTGAATCACTTCCCTCATGGTGAACAACTTCAAAATTGACTCCATCATAAACACAGTCCGCTTGTTTACATAACAAACCGAAATGTCACTTGAACCTTTTCGGAAATTTTGTCGCAAAGTACTTTGTGGGAATGAGAATTCCACGGAACAGAGATTTCCAGCAATGTCGCTTGTACCTCCATCCACCGAATACACTCATTCTTTAAAACAACCCTGGTGAACTGGATCATTTTACATTGTAGCGATCTGGCTCATTTTTTTGCCGAATCTGTGAGAAAATTCTTTTGCTTTCCACAATGCACTTCGCGTCAGAATTTCCGAAAAAGGCCCAAGTGATGTTTCAGTTTGTTATGTAAACAAGCGGACTACATTTATGATGAAGTCATCTTTGAAGTTGTTCACCGTGAGGGAAGTGATTCAGATGCGTAAGAATGGAAAGACTAGTGATAATTAGGATATCACTAGGGTTTTACAAATTTGAAAAAAATTTTGTGATGAAAGTCATACGCTGCTTTAACAGTCATTTTAGTTCAGGTTCCACTTTCAGCCCAATTCAATCTCAAGTGGATCAGTCCATAAAATATTATCATAATAACCTATAAATAATTACGACTCCAATTTTTTCTCTTTGTTTTAGTGTAAAATGTTTACATTTACAAACTATCCTTTCACAAAAAAATGTGAATGACCTGAACAAATATGAACAACCTGAAATATCTTAAGAGAAGTAAGTGTGATTTTAACAATATTCTGCCTGTTACTAAATGTTTTGTGTATTTGTAGATCCACTGTGATTTGTAAGTCGTAATACACGTGTAAATGAAAAGATGAGGCATACAATTGTTAAAATTGCACTTATTTTTCTTAAGAAATTTCGATTTGTTTATAGCTGTTCATGTTATTCACATTGTTTAAAGGGTAATTTGTAGACGTAAACATTTTCATTAAGCGATTTTAGTTTTTTCACTCTAAAACATGGAGAAAAGCTTGGATTTGACATTATTTATACATTATCTTGTTATCATTTTACTGTCCCGGTCCACTTCAGATCATGATGGGCTGTACATGGCCCCTGAACTAAAATGAGTTTTGACATCCCTGCCCTATAGTATAAGCCAGTGGTTCCCAACTTTTTTTGTTCGTGACCCCATTTTAACATCACAAATTTCTGGTGACCCCAGGCATTCAAAACTAAGACTTTTTTTTTTTTTGCTAAAATTAATTTGTTTTTGATCATGTCATAGTTTGCTACACTGTGTTGAAAATAAACGTTAATTTTAGACGAGATTTGGTCTGTATAATGTATATTATTATGGACAGAGGCAGAAAAGTCAGGTGTAGATTACTGCACAAAGTGAGAATTTTATTTTCCTTGGTCAGGATATGTACAGTCAGTCCAGCTTGGATTTACAAGGCTGACAATTAATAGTGAACAAACAAGAACTCAAATTATGAATTATGAAAGAGCTGCAGCATCTGAAACCGACCACAATGAACATTTGACAGATAAACAGTACCATAGTGCTACAGTTTCAGCTTCAGAGTTTGTCATGTCTTTTATGTATTGGGATTGTCTCTCTCAACTCACCATATTTTTTATTACCTCCGCCAAGGAGGTTATGTTTTTGCCAGGGTTTGTTTGTTTGTTTGTTTGTTTGTTTGTTTGTTTGTCTGTCTGTCTGTTTGTCTGTCCGTTAGTGTGCAACATAACTCAAAAAGTTATGGACAGATTTGGATGAAATTTTCAGGGTTTGTTGGAAATGGGATAAGGAAGAAATGATTAAATTTTGGTGGTGATCGGGGGTGGGGGGGGGCCCACGGGGGGGGCCACTGATCGTTAGTGTACAACATAACTCAAAAAGTTATGGACAGATTTGGATGAAATTTTCAGGGTTTGTTGGAAATGGGATAAGGAAGAAATGATTAAATTTTGGTGGTGATCGGGGGTGGGGGGGGGCCCACGGGGGGGGGGGTCAGCACTGATCAGCCTTGGCAGAGGTCTGCGCTCTCCGAGTGCTTCTAGTATTAGAAAGTTTTTGGGTTTTTTAAATAAATTACTGGAAATTTCAGGCGACCCCATTTGAATTCCAGGCGACCCCACCTTGGGTCCCGACCCCAAGGTTGAAAAACACTGGTATAAGCAACGAACAGTCAGGTGGTTTTGACTGTACACCAATAGGTAACAGTAAACTCCCCCAATACTAATAATAATACTAATAATAACACACAGTCATCCCGTTTGCTGAATGATATGTGTGAATGTGTGTGTTTATGTGTGATATTTCTTCATCTCTCTTCATCTTTTGATTGCTTTAATTACAGACTTGCTGTCAGCTTCCCACTCGGCTCACAGGAAAAACAAACTCTTACGGCACATGAAAGGAAGTCGCACGCGTCCGCACGCACATACACACACACACACACACAATACACTCTCTCCTGCGCGCACACACAAACACACACCTATCCCAGCTCCAGTCAGTCTTTGATTCGCTGCCTGCCGGTTATCTGTCTTTCATCGTCTCCTCTCACTGATCCCTTGTTCCCCTCTTTAGCTCTGCTGGGGCAGAACATCGCTCTCTCGTCTTTCTCCCTGTCTCCGTCTCCGTCTCTGTTTATTTTGCAGCGGCTGTAGGTGGGAAGCCTAATCTGCAGCCTGGAATTCAACTGAACGCCTCCAAGCTTCCCCCGCATTACTAACACCTACAATAAAGGAGCTGCAAAACAATGCATTGTTCTGTACCTTTTAGCGCTCACCTGAGCTTAACTCTGTTCATGACGGTATTCTTACGGGATGTTCTACATTCACTGCTACCACTTTTCAGTTATGACTATAATACTCTACATGTGCTTTCACCCTCTGTAGTGATTTCTCAAAAACAAATCTAAGGGCTTATAGAGTTCTAGCCGTCTGAGCTGCAGTTTACTTGATGGATTGATGTGGTTGTAAAGTTGGAGGAGTCTTCAAAGTGCAAAACTTAAAAAAAAAAAAAAAAGCAGAGAGTTAAGATTTTAAGTACTGAACTTAGAGGAGAGGCACTCATGCTTTCAACTGGTATGTTTTTTCTCATTAAATACAATCTGCAGGTGGGATGTGGCTCCATTTATTGCATCAAAAACCTGCTACTAAAGGTTATATTTAGGGGCAGGAGACCTATTAGACTACTTCTCAAATATACCTATCAACGCAGGTGCAACAATGGCATGATCCCTCCCACTGTTTGCTTTCAATAAACACACCCAAAAAGCCAGAAACAGCATGACAGGGGATTAAACCTGCTGTGATGGACAACAGTTGCCTGACGCTCTGTTCCAAGCTTCCAAGATTTTTTTTCTTATTTTAACCCATAAAGACCACGTGCTACTTTTGTGGCAGTTCACAAATGAATTATTCCTCTATATTTACCTTTTCTTAAGAGATTTACCACCATTTATTGTCATATTATCCTCTTTATTTTGTGTTTCTTCTGTAAAAATCTGGGTTTTTTTTCTATATTTAATTCACTGATCATGTAGATGTTCATAAAATCTCAGAGTAATTTCAAAGGTTATTATATCAGTAACAGAGAAAACTGAAGAAAAAGTGACTTTTTCAGCTAAATATATTTATAACTGAACATAAACTAAGTGTTTCTATCCACAGTCATTGATCTAACCACTTGTTATTGTTGATGATGATCTTATTTAATACCCTCATGCAGGTAGTTTGGGACCGACCACACTATGAGTTTCCTATTACTTCTGTATTTACATTACAGTGCATTTCCACATTAGCAGCAAGATTAACCCATAAAGACCCAGTGCAACTTTTATGGCATCTCCTAAATGGATTTTGCTCTTTTTTTACCCTTTCTTAAATGGTTTATCATGATTTATTATTATATTATCTTATGTAACTTGCATCATTCAGTGTAAATAATGTATCATCCCCTGTATTTGAGGGGATTTTTTATTTTAACTCATAAAGACCCAGTGCTACTTTTATGGCAGTTCACAAATGAATTTTTCTCGATATTTACCCTTTCTTAAGAGATTTATTGCCATTTTTTTGTAATATTATCCTCTTTATGTTGTGTTTCTTGAATAAAAATCAGGTATTTTTGTATGTTTAATTCACAGATCATGTAGATGTTCATAAAATCTCAGAGAAATTTCAAAGGTTATTATATCAGTAACAGAGAAAACTGAAGAAAAAGTGATTTTTTTCAGCAAAATATATTAATAACGGCACATAAACCAAGTGTCTTCATCCACTGTCATTGATCTAACCAGTTGTTATTGCTGATGATGATCTTATTTAATACCCTCATGCAGGTAGTTTGGGACCAACCACACTATGAGTCTCCTATTACTTCTGTAGTTACATTACAGAGTATTTCCATATTTAACAGCATGTTTAACCCATAAAAACCCAGTGCAACTTTTATGGCACCTCCTACATGAATTTTTCTCTCTTTTTAACCTTTCTTAAGTGATTTATTATGATATTATCCTATGTATTTTGCATTATTCAGTGTAAATAATGTATTTTCCCCTATATTTAATTAATTGACCATGTAGATGTTCATGAAAACTCAGAGTAGATTCAAAACTTATTATATAAAAACAGAGAAAACTGAAGAAAAAGTGTTTTTTTCAGCAAAATATATTAATAACTGAACATAAACTAAGTGTCTCCATCCACTGTCATTGATCCAACCAGTTGTTATTGTTGATGATGATCTTATTTAATACCCTGATGCAGGTAGTTTGGGACCAACCACACTATAAGTCTCCTATTACTTCTATATTTACATTACAGTGTATTTCCACATTGAACAGCAAGTTTAACCCATAAAGACCCAGTGCAACTTCTCTCTTTTTAACCTTTCTTAAGTGATTTAGTATGATATTATCCTATGTATTTGTATTATTCAGTGTAAATAATGTATTTTCCCCTATATTTCACTAACTGACCATGTAGATGTTCATGAAAACTCAGATTCAAATCTTATTATATAAACACAGAGAAAACTGAAGAAAAAGTGAGTTTTGCAGCAAAATATATCATTAATTGAACATAAAAACAAGCGTCAAAAACTACTGCCATTGGTCAAACTCCATGGGTTTTTCTGGTGAATAAATGTTATAGAAGATGACAGGGTTTCCATGGTAACTACGGAGCCTCTGAACATTCAAATGGGTCATATCTGATGACCATAAAAAGATGATAAACTGCATTTTACACCAATTTTTTTTTACATGGATTGACATGATTAGTGGATCCCCAGGTATTAAACAGTTTATGTTAGTAGATGGTTTTGGTTTTGAGTCTTTATGGGTTAATGAAACCTATCTGCCACCTTTGTTCAGTATTTATATTTTCCCACATAGCAGGACAATAAGCGCCAGATCCCCGTCCACAGACCCATGATAAAAAGAAATTGATGACTAACTAAAGTAGATTGCCCATACGGAGGAGGTTTAAGTAGACACAAATTAGACCACAAACCCCAATTTGATTAAACTCAATCCCCGGGGCCTACACGGAGAAGTTTCAAACGTTGATTTAGTACTGCTTTGTTGAACTGTCTGCACTTTATACGGGGAAATAACAGTGGTACGAATAAAAGCTATGATTAGAAATACATGGTGCTTTTATGTCGCTTCGGTAGGATTACTGCATGTAAATTAAAATATAATGAAAGGCAGCTACCTTTAATTTCACTGAGATGGAGCCCTGCACTGCATGCATTGATCCACTGCCTGGTTACCTGGATTTGTGACTGTGAAAATGATTCCAATTGAGGCACTTTTTTGTTACTTGTGCATGAAAAATGACTTTAAAAATCCATCGGTGATCAAATAGTTGCACGTTATATGCATTTTTTTTTTTTTTTGTAGGTGTAGCTCTAATGACAGGAATCCTGTAATGGAAAAGGATTTAGCCTCATGTTTTTGTACCTGAGAACAGATTATTAGTCACAAATGCATATTATATTGAGGATATATTCAGCATTTAGCCCCTATTAGCCTTATTTCTTTGTGCACTTGTTTTTAGGGTTGACATCAGACATTGACTGTATAAATATAAACAGAAATAAATCTTAATATTACAAGAAAAGGGTTATTGTTAATGCATGTTTGACTTTTGAATGTAATGCACTAAAAATGAGCTTCTTTCATTCAGTTACTTTGGCTTTTTTGTGCTTTTTAATATATAAAATGTTCATTACAGGATTGTAAACATTATATACTGCAAGAATATCACTTTTATAGCTGCAATCTAGATCCTCCTGAGAGCCAGGAAAGTGAATTTTTTTTTTGCTTTTTTACATTGAACAACTGTCTTGATTGGAACAGGTTTTTCAGATACATTATTATTTTTATTGATTGATTGATTGATTGATTGATTGATTGATTGATTGATTGATTGATTGGAATGTACTTTGCAATGTACAGCATTTTTGAAATAAAACTGTCAAACTTTTGTCCCCTACAGAGTACAAAAATGCATTGCTGGGTCTCAGGAGGATATCTAGTATCAGTTAAATGCCAAAATATTATTATCACATTGAACATTTCTGTTTGCATTTGAACAAAAGTGTAAAATAATGCTCATGTAAAATAGGAAAAGCTCAGTGTAACATGATAATAGCATTTTGGCGTTTAAGGTATAATGGATATCTGGAGTGCAACGATAAAAGTGACAGTCTTACAGTTTTTAATCATTAAAATGCAGTGCTGAATGTTAAAATTTTTTTTAAAAAGTATATATATATATATATATATATATATATATATATATATATATATATATATATATGTATGTATATTATTTGCACAGGACAGAGCCCCCATTGCTGATGGATAAACTCTACCAAACAGCTGAGATATAAATTAAACATAGTAGCCTAACAAGCTGAAATAACTTCACTTCCATAAGTAAACTCTGAATGACATGTTTAGCGAAACGTTGTCTTAGATGTGTGAAGCATTATGAAACACTGGACTGTTACAGGCCTCTTGAGCTCTATAACTTTCTCTGGAGGTGGGGGGGAAGGGGTAAGCTCGGTGGATTGGAATCAGCTGTGACATTTAGCATAAATCAGAGTAATAAAATTGGCAAAAAAACACAAGAATCCTTCCCTTTGCTTTGTGTGAAATCACTGCAGAATCAATAAGGTCATTGTGCAAATGTTAGTACAGAGTCGTACACGAACAACAACAGAGTAAACACTTTTTCAGAGTGTGTGTGATGTGTGTGTGTAGTTCCTCTGCCCCTCATCCCTTTAATCCTCACAAACCATATTAATGTCTTTTGAAGATGAGTTACACTCCCCCTGTTTCTTCCTCAGCCTTTTTCTACCTGTGAACATGAAAGATTCTACGGCAGCGAGAGGAGGGATGTGCTGGGGGGCTGATGGGAGAAAGACAGAGACGCAGGTAGACAGAAAGACTGAGAGAGAGAGAGAGAGAGAGAGAGAGGGAGGAGGGGGATAGAGACGGATTGATTTCCACCTCCAGCAGCTTCAGTTCAAAGCACAGCCAGCAGACTTCAGAGGCTCGGCAGGACCCGGCATGTCCCCAGCCGGGCCGAGCTGCCTGTCTGCGGGCAGGACTTCCCCCGGGGGCCCTGGGGCCTGGGACAGTCAGGCGGCACCGAAAAAACAATTATGCAGACAGGAGAAAAAGGTGTGCAAGGTCACCAGCACATGTAGCCAAGAAAAGACACTACCCCCCCACCCCCCATGAGTAGAGAATGTGTTAAGAGTTTTGCAGCTTTAACTCTTAGTGTTTTCAATCAGACTCACACTGTAGTGGTGTTTGTGTATGCATGCATAGGATTCACATCTCCCGTTTGTCACAGAGCAACTCAGGCTTAAACTTTAAAGCAAGTGATGTGAGAAACAATTTCATTTTTCTTCCACCTTTGGGCTAAAACCTTTGCACCGACATGTATATTTTCACCTATACAGGTTGTTTGGCTGTTATACACAAGCTGCAGCCTGGTTTCATAGATGGCATTCTTGCAAATAAAATGCAGCAGAAATAGACAATAGTTATGTGTTATTATGCACTTAACAATAAATTATAGCTCTCATATGGCCTGAGCTGTGGCCTATACTTTAGTCAGTCACATGTAAATTCAAGTATATAGGTGTAATAACATGTGATCTTCTCCAAAATGATGTGTTTGGGATTATTTTAGGAATTAAACTAAATATGAATGTTTCTTTTGATATGCATCCTATGAGTCAAATTTCCATGCATCACAAACTATATCAACACATGCTTATTTTTTTTAGTTTTAAGTAAAATCCTCTGGGTAGAAAAGTTTTGTTTGGCGGAATAAGTATTGCTCAGGAATTTCCCCAAAGTCTTGCAGCAATCCGTCCATGCATTCCTGAGAGCGGAGGTGATCAGACGTCTTACCTGGAGCTCAGAGAGGGGGGCAGGCTGCTCTGGTTTTCTCCCTGGGGGATCAGCTGGAGGTCGGTGGGTCCTGCTGCTGCCGGTGGTCGGGGTTCAATCTGCGGTGCGGTGTCGGTTGAGCATCGCTGAAGGACTGGATGGGGGTCTGTGAGTTCGGACTCCTGCTCCAGTCCGACTTGTGTCAGACTCCACATTGGTGCGCGTCGGTGTGTCTGCAGGCCCCTCCCACATGAGGAGGAAAAGAGGAGGTTTCTCCGCCCTGATCCGGCCTGTGGCCCAGGTAGACCCATGCAGGCCGGGACTGGAGGAGCGGGGCTGGAAGGAGGCGAGTCAACGACGCCATCTAGTGGACACATGGAGAGGAACACATCCAGGTACAGAATGACCTGGAGTCTAATGTGGGATGTTCTGCTGTATATCCAGGGTTGATAAACATATGGCCCGCGGACCAAAACCGGCCCTCCAGTGGGTTCAGTCCGGCCCACAGGATGAATATGAAAAATGTAAAAAAAAAAAAAAAAAATGCACAAAAGGCAATGACAGTCAAAAATGTCACTGAGTGTTGAAAAGTAGTATTGATGATCAAGTTAAATGCTGTATTCTTCTGAAACCCAGGAAAATAAAGGTTTTGGCTTTTTTTTAACCTTAATTAAATAAGTGTCTTGATTGGAAACAGCATTATTTATTTAGTTAGTTAGTTAGTTAGTTAGTTAGTTAGTTAGTTAGTTAGTTAGTTAGTTAGTTAGTTAGTTAGTTTTATGGAATGTCCTTTGCTGTGGACAGCGTGTTTTATGTTTTTTTTGGGATTATTTTTGTTTGTTTGTTTTATTTTATTTTTAAGTATAGCTGAAACTGTTGTCCCCCACAGATTACAAAAATGCATTGCTAGGTCTCAAGGGGATATTTTTCAGTTCCAGATGACTGTTTAAACATGTTTTGTGCCTTTATAGATCCACTGTGATCTTTAAGTTGAAATGTTATATATAATAGAATAATAATAATAATAATGATAATAATAATAATAATATATGTAATGTAATATATAACAAGAACAGCCCCCTCCATCACCACCAAAATTTAATCATTTCTTCCTTGTGCCAGTATCAACATTTCCTGAAAATGTCATGAAAATCCGTGCATAACTTTTTCAGTTATCTTGCTAACAAACAAACAAACACGCATGCAAACACACAAAGCAAAGTGATCACAATACCTCCTGGCAGAGGTAATAAGGTTAGTTTTGTATTGCATGTAACGTAAATGTTCTATATCAGCGGTCACCAACCCTGGTCCTGGAGATCTACTATCCTGCATGTTTTAGATGTTTCCCTCTTCCAACACACCTGACAGTTGTTATCAGGCTTCTGCAGAGTTTGATGATAGTCTTATCATTTGAATCTGGTGTGTAGGAGGAGGGATACATCTAACACATGCAGGATAGTAGATCTCGAGGACCACGGTTGGTGACCCCTGTAATGTGTGCGCTCCTGTTGGGGACAGCAGATGGAAAGTAGCTTATAGCTATCTCTGGTGCAAAGCGTCTCTTCTCTTTGAGATTAATGTATTTGTGCATTGTTCCTGACAAATAAACAATAAACTGAATTAAATATTGTTAAAATTGCGCTTATTTTTCTTAAGAAATTTCAGGTTGTTATGGTTATTCACATTTTTTGTGAAAGGATACTTTTCAAAATGTAATTTTACTTTTTTTTTTGTACTAAAATGAAAATAAAAAATGAAGTTGTCATTATTTATAGGCTATTACGCTATTATTTTACTGGTCCGGCCCGATTGAGATCATATTAGGTTGTATGAGGCACCTGAACTAAAATGAGTTTGACATCCATGATATGTAATGTACTGTGCAGAAGTATTAGATCACCATTTTATATGTTGTTTTTATAATGAGCTTAATATCTATTCCTCAGTCTCTTTCTTAAAATACAACGAAAGATAGAAGATCTGTTGAATCTCACTCATCTGTGCAGAAGAGTTCAAGACATGTTAAGTACTGAGGACGTTTTTAAGGACATTAAATACTGAATACTATAGTCAGTTTTTATCTGAAATTTGTGTTTTTAATGCTTCTCTATTTTGTGAATATTTTTTTTTTTAAAAGTCATAATAATACTAAATGTGCTTTGCTTTTATACCTAAAAGTGTACTTCCTGTTATACGATGACTTTTCTGCCACATAATGATTCATATTTAAGTAAAATCAGCTGAATATTTCTAACAAATGACATAAATTACACATATATGCAGTTCAGTTCATTTTAGTTTCTGTATGTATTGATTTTCTTTACCATGCAAACATAAATCAACAAGATGACACTGTTAGATGGAAAAAGAAACAATATTGATCAGGAAAAGGTGTGGGCTGGAGCTATGTTTTATTTCCTTTACCCATGTACTTATGAAAGCAATCAGGTTTTATGGCAACCCTGAAACAAAAATCTCCCACGGTTTCATGCATAAAATACAAAAATAAATAAAACAAAACAAAAAACTACTTTCAAGGTGTTTTGGATCATGTATCAGTTTTATATTTGATCAGTTTTTATCATAAAAGTGCTTCCACATGAACTATAAACCATGAAATGATAGAAATCCTCTAAATATTCTGCAGTTATGTTATAGACCTGGGCAAACTGAGTCTAATCAGTCAATCAAAACAAGTGAAACTATCAGTATTTTCTATCATCTTCTCTGTTACTGAATCCCTACAGTCATCTTCCACCATATTATATACTTTATTGTCTACAATTCCACTGGAACTACTTTCAGGCGGAGGCAGATTTTCTTTCTTTTTTTTTTCGGCAGATTTATTCTGTGCAAACTGAAAATACTTTCAGCTGTGAGGTTTATTTATTACTTTATCACAATCTTTTGTTTGATGATTTTATTCAGAAAGTTTGTCTGGGAAAAATGAAATAAATAAAACCTATCTGACATTGTTATAATTTAATTTCAATTCTTTCTAACCTGTTGAGGTTCTATTTGAATTTAATAGAATAATCTCTTCTTCAGTCTTCTGCCTCTCTAATCTATTTGTATAATTCTTTATCAGTATTATTTCTTGAGTCCATGAGCTTTTTTTTTTCTTTTTTTTTGGTAATTTTCAACCATTTTGTGGTAAAAACACATAAAATATATTTATTATGTAGACAAAAATAGTTTAAATGAACCATTTTCAGTCTTTCAGCCCTTCATTTCCTTATGTTTGAATGAGCGCATGTATTAAATGTATGAAAAACCTCTAAAATGTGCACAACTGTAATAGCTTTCTTGATTTGTGTTTATCTTGATTTTGCACTTTTTTTGCTCTTGTGTGCTTGTGTACTTTTGCTGCTGTAAACCTGGAATTTCCCCTTGTGGGACTAATAAAGGCTTATCTTATCTTATCTTATCTCATCTCATCTCATCTCATCTCATCTCATCTCATCTCATCTCATCTCATCTTATCTTATCTTATCTTATGATAACACAACCAATGAACATCAGCCACTACCACTGGTATGAAATGATATCTTATATACTGATATTGACAAATGCACTGTTGTCCATAAAGTTTTCAAACACATTCCTCTTTTTATTCCTATTTATACACATCAGTAATCACCTTTTTTGACCTGGTGCAATGATTACATACCGAGTCCTAGTTGCACTTTATCGATGATGTAAAATAAGATAATTTAAGATAAGATAAGATAAGATAAGATAAGATAAGATAAGATAAGATAAGATAAGATAAGATAAATTAAGAAAAGATAAGATAAATTAAGAAAAGATAAGTTAAAATAATATGAGATAAATTAAGAAAAGATAAGATAAAATAATATAAGATAAAATAATACAGGATAAAATAATATAAGATACGATAAAATAAATTAAGAAAAGATAAGATAATTAAAGATAAAATAAGATCAGATTTGACTTTATTTATGCCACTGAGGGGAAATGTCACAGTTAACAGTAGCAACATACAGAGAAAAAGACAAGTAGAAAAGCCACAAACAAGTGAAAAATGAAATATAAAGAGAAAAACAAGAAATTTGGTATTCATATAAATCACACTGTCACAATCATTTCATGAAAAGAGGTAAACAAAACAATAAAATATTCCAACTTGACAGACAACACAGTATCTTCGGCTGATTTATAAGTGCATCAGTACATCAGATAAAAAGAACAACCCACATAGTGTTCATTGTTCGTTTAACACCCATCCTCCACATGCAGAGTTTAATCAGATTTGGGCCAAGGACAAGTGTTAGTGGGTTAGTAGGACTCAGAGAGATAGAAAAAACAGGGCAGTGAAGATGTGAAGATGTGCCCTTCACTGTCGGAATAGTTATTCACTGTATAGCTGAATCTCTAGAGCTGGTTCCTGTAAATATTCTCTACATAAAGTCACCCAGAAATTCTCGGGAGTGTTCCTCTATCTCCAGTGTCTATCTACATTAGCAGTAGAACCCACAAAGACAAACGTCAGATAATTATAAAATATGTTTGGAAACATAAGGTATACATTAGAGCAGTGGTTCCCCACCTTTTTTGACTCGTGACCCCATTTTAACATCACAAATTTCTGGTGACCCCAGACATTTTTTTTGCTAAAATTTATTGTTTTTGATCATGTAATAGTTTGCTATACTATGTTGCAAATAAATGTTAATTTTAGATGATATTTAGACTATATGATGTATATTATTAGGGACGGAGGCCGAAAAGCCAGGTGTAGATTACTGCACAAAGTGAGAATTTTATTTTCCTTGGTCAGGATATGTGCAGTCAGTCCAGCTTGGATTTACAAGGCTGACAATTAATACTGAACAAACAAGAACTTAAACTATGAATTATGAAAGAGCTGCAGCATCTGAAACTGACCACAATGAACATTTGACAGATAAACAGTACCACAGTGCTTCAGTTTCAGCTTCAGAGTTTGTCATGACTTTTATGTACTGGGATTGTCTCTGTCAACTCACCATATTTTTTATTAGTAAGTTTTATTTTTTATCAATTGCTGGAAATTTCTGGCAACCCCAGACATTTTTTTTTGCTAAAATTAATTTGTTTTTGATCATGTCGTTTGCTATACTATGTTGCAAATAAATGTTAATTTTAGATGACATTTAGTCTATATAATGTGTATTATTATGGATGGAGGCAGAAAAGCCAGGTGTAGATTACTGCACAAAGTGAGAATTTTATTTTCCTTGGTCAGGATATGTGCAGTCAGTCCAGCTTGGATTTACAAGGCTGACAATTAATAGTGAACAAACAACAACTTAAACTATGAATTATGAAAGAGCTGCAGCATCTGAAACCGACCACAATGAACATTTGAAAGATAAACAGAACCACAGTGCTTCAGTTTCAGCTTCAGAGTTTGTCATGTCTTTTATGTATTGGGATTGTCTCTCTCAACTCACCATTTATTTTTTATTAGTAAGTTTTTATTTTTTATCAATTACTAGAAATTTCTGGCAACCCTAGACATTTTTTTTTGCTGAAATTAATTTGTTTTTAATCATGTAATAGTTTGCTATACATTGCAAATAAACGTTAATTTTAGACAACATTTAGTCTATATAATGTATATTATCATGGACGGAGGCAGAAAATCCAGGTGTAGATTACTGCACAAAGTGAGGATTTGATTTTCCTTGGTCAGGATATGTACAGTCAGTCCAGCTTGGATTTACAAGGCTGACAATTAATACTGAACAAACAAGAACTCCAACTATGAATTATGAAAGAGCTGCAGCATCTGAAACCGACCACAATGAACATTTGACAGATAAACAGAACCACGGTACTTCAGTTTTTAATGTACTGGGATTGTCTCTGTCAACTCACTATATATTTTTTATAGTAAGTTTAAATTTTTTATCAATTACTACAAATTTCAGGCGACCCTCACATGGGGTCCCGACCCCAAGGTTGAAAAACATTGCATTAGAGTGTGTCTGTGTACCCTGTAGAAGACTGGTGCCTGTTGTCTGAGTTGGACCCAGGTTTGGGTTTTAGTCGTCCTCTTTTCCTCCTCTTCCTCCTCCTCCTCCTCCACTCCCTTTCCGCTGTGTCGTCTTTCTCAGCCACAGGAAGGCTGAGATAAAAGAGGAGCTTTGAAAACACTGGGAGTCCTTTAATTACTCCCTCCGACTCTGTTCTCTCTGTCCATCTTTTGCACTTTCTCCTCGATTTCGTCTCATTTTCTTCACTTTTTACCTCACTCTCTTTTTCTTTCTCCTTCCCTTCCCTTCCCCTTTTTCACTCATTTCCCTGTCTTTCTTTCTCATTTTTTTCCCCCTCTTCTCCCTCTTCTCACTCACTCTGTCTCCCACCCTCCTTTTGAGGCTCATTGATGTCAATCCAGGGGCTTCCTGACTGAAAAGAAGGATGAGAGGAGGAGAGATTAGATGAGAAGAGAGGATAAAGAGGGGATGAGAAGAGGATAACAAGAAGAGTGATGAGCTCTGCTGAGAGAATGATGGCTGCTCTGTCACAGACCGGACAAAAACACATATTAAAGAAAACCAGTACTTACTGTGATGGATGGTGTTACACACACGAAAAATACACCCCAATGACTTTGTATAAGGTGTGATAATGTGATGGATGTAGAGAGAATGTGACATACAAACAACAATAAGACAATAAGATAAAATGAAGTGAGCGACAAAAGGCAATAATTAAAATAAAGGATTACAAAGATCAGATATGATGAGATTAGATGATAAAGCAGTTTTTCACCCACTTCGATCAACACTTGCACATTATCTGGACTTAAGCATCTGAAAAGGACTCAAGTGAATTTCCCTGTATTGTACATCAACTTTTAAGTATAAAATCCTATGTATTTAAACTACAATGTTTTTTTTCCCATTTTCTTATGTTGATGCCTGCTTTTGTATTTGTTTTGGGAATTGTATTTAGATTAGCTACTTCCCTCTTTTGCACAGTGTGCTAACTTTTTCTGGTCAATATCTTTATTGAGTTTTTCATATAACACAACAAAAAAAAAAAAAAGAGAAAAAAATAAATTCAAATATAAAGCAAGAGGCTGGAGAGACATGAATGGAAGGTTATGCCATGTGTAAGAAAAATAAAATACAGTTTCTGTTCCTTCACATATCCTCCTGAGACCCAGGAAAGTGAAAATTGGTGCTTTTGTACCTAAAGAATTGTCTTGATTAGAAACTGCTTAATGCAGGGGTGTCAAACTCATTTTCTTCCGGGGGCCACATTCAGCCCAATTTAATCTGAAGTGGGCCGGACCAGTAAAATAATAACATGATAGACAATAAATAATGACAACTCAAAATTGTTTTAGTGCAAAAAATACCCCACATTCAATTATGCCAATATTGATGTTTACAAACTATCCAAACAAAAAGGACGTGAATAACATGAAAAAAATTACATTTGTTAAGAAATATAAGTACAATCTTATCAATATTTTGCCGCGACTTATCATTTCTACATATGCATTACAGATCAGATCTACAAAGGTACAAAACATTTTGTAACAGGCAGAAAATAGTTAAAATTGTGCTTAATTTTCTTTAGACCTTTCAGGTTGTCCATATTTGTTCAGGTTATTAACATGTTATTGTTAAAGGATAGTTTGTAAAAGTAAATATTTTCATAATTTACTGTTTTTTGCACTAAATCAAAGAGAAAAAATTGATGTTGTCATTATTTATAGGTTATTAAGATATTATTTTTGAGTTTGATGCCCTAACTTGCACTTCGCAAATTTATCCCGTGGGCCGGATTGGAACCTTTGGCGGGCCAGTTTTGGCCCCCGGGCCACATGTTTGACACCTCTGGCTCAATGCAACAGTTTTTACAGATACATTTTTAAAATTATTTTTATTTATTTATTTGTTTTTTGTGGAATATCCTTTGCAATGGACAGCATTTTTTAAGTAAAACTGTCAGACTTTTGTCCCCTACAAAAGACAAAAATGCATTGCTGGGTCTCAGGAGGATACATACAACATGTCATTATGAGCAGCCAAATATACATAGGCACAAACCAGCATAGACAAGCACATAAATAATGCTGTCTTAGACAAAAACAACCATAACAACAAAAACAACAGGGGATGCGGTCATATCATATATGAACAAAAGAATCATATATGACACATAGAAATAAGAGTGGGGGAAATCCCCCTGAAGACAGCATCAAATGTTTACATTCCACCACTGCAGCATCATTAACATCAAGTGCATATTAACTCAGATAACCCACTATGTGTTGATCTGTACTATGTTTTCTCACTCATGGTCCACCAGGCCCTTCAACACAATGATAGTTAGTCTTGTACCATTATAAGTCAGGAATGGGGACCAGATTCTATAGAAAACTTCAGTCATACATCTAGACCTGTATGTTAAGTATTCCATGGGTAACATGTCAAAAATAACCAACTTTTTATCATCTTATTGCATGTAATGTGCTGATAAAATAAACTAAACACAAAATATCTGTTCCTCTATCTTAATCCCAGTCTGGGAATGCAATTTTTCAGCAATAAAAGAGCATGTTACTCTAAATACAGTCGCGGAAAAAATTATTAGACCACCCTTGTTTTCTTCAGTTTCTTGTTCATTTTATTAATGCCTGGTACAAGTAAAGGTACATTTGTTTGGACAAATATAATGTTAACAACAAAAATAGCTCATAAGAGTTTAATTTAAGAGCTGATATCTAGCCCTTATCCATGTTGTTGTTTTTTTTTTAATAACAAAAATCACTTCAGTTCTTACACCAATAGCTATATAATTGTACTGCCAGTGCTTCCATGTTTTCTTTTCTATCTGTTTCAGTCACATGATACACACAGGAGTTAATACTTGATTGTATAACTATTGCTTTTGATTACTTTTGATGGTCTAATCATTTTTTTCAGCAACTATTTAAACAAAATAAATGGTAATAATGTGTGACAGTTGCAAAAATGTACAGAAATTATCTGATAAATTGTTCAGTGGCTACATAGTATATGCACATACTGTACATTTTACACTTTTTCAACAACTTTTCACAGATTTAATACATCTCAGCAGCTGTCACAGGCTGTTCTGACTCCATACCACCCACCCACCCCCACCTCCAAAAGAACCCAGCACTTCAAAGTACTGCAGCTCTGAGACAGACAGTGATCTGTGGAGACCTAATGTGACTCTTGGTATAATGAAGTAAAGGAAACTTTAATTTGCTGTAAAATCATTAAAAGCAAGACTCCTTGTGCTTTTTTATGTGGAACAAGGAGGGTTTTAGAAGCTGAAAGTGTAATCTAGTGTTATCTTGTTTGCAGGGATGAAATTTCTCAAAAAATAAAATAATTATAAATCCCCATAGGCAATTAAAATTTAAACTAAAAATGTTCCTCATCATATGCATGTGCACATAAATTGCACTAACTGCACAAATTTAATGAAACCAAAAAAATGCATGACATTACAGGTGAATGTATAGGCCAATGCCCCTGTGATCATCCTATGTCTATTTGTTTTTTGTTTATTTGTTTGTCTGTTTGTTTGTTTTGATCATGCCGATATCATCATTATGTGTATTTTTACATTTTTTTAATCTATAGCAAATGAGTGATGTATTAATGTTTGCTGTTTTATGTTTTGTATCTGTCACCTGCTTAGGGACTGCAGATGAAAAGTAGTTACTTATATAATTCTGGCATCTTTACATGGGTGTATTTTTTATACAGCAATGTTCATAAATGTGCATGGTCCCTATTAAATAAACCATTAAATGAAAAAATAAAAAAATAAACATAAATGAAAATATCAAATATTTGTCACCCTGTTAATATCCTCTATGCACAGTGATGTTTGCACTAAAATCATTAAAAACACACTTTCTTTTGCTATTTTTTCAAAGTGCCCCGTGAAAGTTGTGAGAAGCTGATGTGTGATCCAATGTTATGTTGTTTTCAAGGATGGAATTTTTCAGAAATAAGTTCAGTAGTTAAAAATATTCCAAAGGCTCTTCCTACAGTCCAATAATCATATGCACAAATTAGCAAATTGCGAAAATGTAATCAAACCAAAAGTAATGCGTAACATAAATGTACACAAAACATATATTTGGATGTCACTTTGTGTCTCTAAAACACATATAGACCTTCTTAATAACTCCCAATGTCCATTATGTTTGCTGTAAAATCAATACAACTTGTGCTTTTTTAAAATGCCACAGACGTTTTGAGAAACAGTTGTTTTCAGGGATGAAATCTCTCAAAAAAACAGGAAAATAGTTAATAGTTATAGTTAAAACTCTTTCATAGGGACTTAATATTTAAGCTGGAGGGCATCAAAAACTCCTCCTTAAATTTAATACATGCACATGCGCATATTAGCAAACAAATAGCACAAATTTGATCAAACCTAATGTACTGCATAGCATAAATCAACATAAAATGTATTTGGGTGTCTCTAAATCACATTAATGAACCTACTGCAGCCTCAAAGACCTTCTGAACATCCCCAGATGTCCATTAGGTTTGCTGTAAAATTACACTGGGCTACAAAAAAATGTTTTTTTTGCAAGTTGTCTAGGTTTTTTCAACTGAATTAGGACCATTTTGCACCGCTAAATCCAAAAATGACATCTGTTTTTCTCAATCAGGTCAGGGTTTTTTGCTAATTTGATTTTGAAAAATTTGATCTTCTCACAAAATTGATTACATTTTTGTGACTTTATCAGTTGATTTTTTATATAGTTCTCACCCAAAATAGGTTTTAAGAGAAAAAAAATCATTTGATCACTTGATTCCTGTTAGGTACAATGGTGTATTCACCGCAGATGTAGCAGAATACGTCAGGCTTATTTTTGCAAGATCTTCTAGTCGAAGCCATTTCATTCACCTGTAATATAAAAAAAAAAACATTAATCATAAATTGGCAAAAGTAAAATCTTCAGAACTCGTTTATTGCAAGAAATATGAAAGAATTTTGTATCATATGATGTGAAAATGCCCATAAATGTAAGCAAAAATGTTAAAAAGCCAATATGTAGCATAGTTCAGAAAGTTGACCTGATTGAGCAAAATTAATGTGATTTTTGGATTCAGCACACCAAAATTATCCTAAATCAGCTCAAAAAACTTAAACAATAAATTTGTTGTTGACCAGTGCTATTAAAACGTGTGCTTTTTTAAAATGCCACAGAAGTTTTGAGACGCAGTTGTTTTCAGGGATAAAATCTCTCAAAAAAACAGGAAAATAATTAATGGTTACAACACATGCACATATTAGCAGACAAATAGCACAAATTTGATTAGACCTAATATACTGCATAACATAACTCTACATAACATGTATTTGGGTGTCTCTAAATGAATGAATGAATTTTTTTATTTGGTTTTACATCAATCGTTGCACTTACTACATTAATCATAATAAACATAAAAACCAAAAAAGGAATAGGCTAGAAGCAAAAGCGTATTTTTTTGCCTCTCCTTTCCACCTAATACACTGCTCACATCAACTTAAATGTGTACAGCATTGAGATTTCACACCATAATAAAAAAATCAACAACAAAAACATATCCACCATCTCAATTCAGTATTTCTAAATAATTTAAAACTTAAGGCACTTTTTTTTTTTTAACTTAATGCCATGGAAGTTTTGAGAATCAGTTGTTTTCAGGAATGAAATCTCTCAAAAAAATAGGAAAATAGTTAATAGTTATTGTTAAAACTCTTCCATAGGGAATTAAAATTTAAGCCGGAGGGCATCAAAAACTCCTCCTTGAATCTAACACATGTACATGCTGTTATATGCACATGTACATATTAGCAAACAAATAGCACAAATTTGATCAAACCTAATGTACTGCATAACATAAATGAACATAACATGTATTTGGGTGTCTCTAAATCCCAATAATGAACCTACTGCAGACTCTTTGACCTTTTTAGGACCCCTGGTAATATCATCCATGCACAATGTCTGTGAGAACACACACACACACGCACACACACATTCTCTTAACTACTCTTTAACCAGGAAGCCAGGAACCAGTTGCCATGGTAACTGCAGTGTCAGCTAACCTACTTTTGCATGAACACAGGACATTGGTTGATGAGAGAGATGTGTGTGGCATAGGTGCATATAGAGACGACGCATACACACTATCCAGACATTATATATATATACATATTCGTGTATAATCATTTTTGGGTTCATGCATAACTATTTTGAAACTTTGCAAATCTTATAGGAGAATGAGGCTGTTGTTGGAGAAAACAGCACAGCGATGGTGTTTTGTTTATTTTCTTACGTTATTAGCAAAGGATCTTTGTTGTGTGTATTGTCTGAGGGAAACTGAAGTTTGCAACCGAACAACAAAACAAAGCCTGAAACACCAAATACATAAGAGGCCTGACTGACGTACCTTTCCAAACAAACTGGGCACTGTTTACTCAGTCTGCAGTTATGAGCCCTTTTCTGTTTTTTTGATGAGTAAAAGTGAGCAGCTCTCGCCAGCGCAAAAATGTGCCAAAACAAAAACAAATTAAAGCTAAGGAAATAAGATGAAAGTGACTTTGGTCAGTTCTTCTATTCCAGGATAGACGGATGTACAGTAGAAGCGTCTGGCAGCAGTAAATTAACCCTATAATGCCAAACGTATCATATTTGATACATGAGTTTTGAAGCCCTCTACATGATCAGCGTAATATTTATTTCTTGAAAAACCAGATGTATACAATTATGCTGTGTTTCCACTACATGGAACTGGCTCGGCTCGACTTGGCTCGACTCGGCTCGGCTCGGCTCGACTCGACTCGACTCGACTCGACTCGGATACCAGGTCCTATTCCTGGAGACCGTTTCCATTACAGGATACTACAGACTTTACAGTACCTGGATGTCATAGCGATGCGGCGCGTTACTTCCGTGTCGTCTGCTCAGAGTTGCTGATAAACTCGCTCATTGCATGTTGTCTCATCAAGCTCATACTGATTTTTTACATCTGAACCTCCTTGACAAACCATGGTGTAGTTTTGGGCTGTCATTATGTGGATTAACCTAACGCTATATTTACTGTCAACTTCCTCATCTGTTTTTTGTAAAATGGCAGGTCACAGAGACGACTCTCTGACCAGTCAGTGGTCTGCAGTGTTTACACGTCACGTTTTAGTATCTGGTACCCAGTCCTGGAACCTCGGCGGAGGTTATACCAAAAAACTAGCGCCTTTTTCGTAATAGAAACGCAAAAAGGCCGAGCCAAGTTGAGTTGAGTCAAGTCAATACCACGTAGTGGAAACGTGGCATTAGATACATGCAATACAAGGATAATCCACCAGGGGGGAGGAATTCGTTCACCAGAGGCCTTTCCAGTGACACAAGATTGACATTAACTAGTAGGGATGCACCGATACTGATACCAGTATCGGGTATTGGGTCCGATACTCAGTGTGTGTACTTGTACTCATACTCATAAAAGTACTCCGATACAACCACACCGATACCACTTTCGCAGTTAAGTGCAGCAGGTACGCAGGAGTAATGTCAGCAGTGTGGAGATTTTTCAAAATAAGTGACGGTGACAAAAGTATTGCTGACTGCAAGTAACGTTAATGACACAGATGGATACGGACAGAGTTGGTCCATCCTCTGCGTACATTCCATCTGTTTTCCAGGTGCTTGCAGATGCGTACACAGACGGAGAATACCAGCGGGAACCGTGGAGATAGAGGATCTGTTCAAAGAGCAACTGTGAGTTAGAGAAAAACTACTGACAGATTTATGACAACTACCCTCATCAATATCAACATTTGTATCCACATTAGTGTTACCTCTGTCGTCTCCATGTTTGTTATTACTGACTTTCTTCCCCTTCTTCTAAAAAAATTTTTACTTTTCTTCGTGGTATTTGTCCAGTATGGTTAATTAAGAGCAGCGCCCCCTGGTGGATTAATTGAGAAACGCTCATTCCAACGCACTAAATGTCAGTAGCAGCACTTTGTTCCAGTCAGACTAATAACAACGACAATAAAGCACATTTTCAAAAGTAACTAAGAACTGGAATGGGATTATTAAGTACTCATATAGGTACTCTGTATCAGCAAGTACTCAAATGTAGGTACTTGTACTTGTATTCGGTCTGGAAAAAAGTGGTATCGGTGCATCCATAATAATGAGGAAGGAGGCAGAACTTTGCCAATTTTGAAAAAGAATTACCAATTTGTTAGACATGTTTGTGTTTTTGTTTGTTCAAAAATAATAATATTTGAGCATTGAGACCCAATGTATCAAATATGATACAAAATTGAAACTCATACATAGAAATTGATATTAGAAAAAAAAAACTTCTTTGGTTGTTCAGAAGGACCAATAAAGGCTCCAGTTTCAAATACCTGGAATTTTCTGTCAGTGATTTAATGGTTCAGGCTTTACGGGGTTAAAACGTGGAAATTATTTACAATATGACATAATTCGTGAATAAAATATAAGTATAGGAGGACATTATGCAACTTCCATATAACACCACACACTAAGACTTGTCCCAGTGTGTGGCATTTAACCCTTTTATCTCCAGAATGCTGCTTTCCATGCCTAATTGACATATTTATTCTTTAAACAGCATCCACCTTTTGTCTGTTATTGACAGCAGCATATCCTACTGGGAGTCCTGACGATGCTGCTTAAACAGATTGAGGGGATTTTCATCCAATAATCATTTCTGCTTCCTTCTCCCAGTAGTTCCCCTCTAATTCGGAATCATTGGCTGTGGAGAATTGTATTAAGCACAAGAAATACACTGGGCACAAGACATGAGTGGGTACGATAAAGAGAGTGAGCGCAAGGAAGATGCCACGAGTTTGGGCTTCTCGCCAGTTCTTGTGGGTTTTTCGCTCAAGCGGGGCATTAAAAATCGAGGCTTGACAACAACACAGGCACACATGCTCCCGTTTTTAGCAACTGAATTACTGTACTACTGCAATGTCAAGCAGCCGTGGGGATACAAATAGACCTAGAAGAAATGGCAGGTCTCTGTAGATGAAGTATACGGGGAGCTTCCTTTTCCTACTTCTACTTGAACTGTGCAGAAAGTTTTCATGTTACCCCATTTTTGTTGCAATATGACCTTCAGCTGGGTTTAGAAATGTTGAAGCTATGCTTGAATTTGTTTTTTTTTTAGTTATGGAGTTAAGATGAGACTTGCAATCTGACATGGTCTTTTACCTATTTTTATACTGATGTGTATATGCAAACTCCACCACTGCTACTTTTTTTTTTAATATACCTTTATTTATTATGTGTTTTTTTTTTATACCTGTGTATGTAGCTGTGTGTTTTCTTTTGCCTATGTATTTTACTTCTGATTTTTATAGTAAAGCACTTTGTGAAACCTTTCTGCAAAAAGTGCTATAGAAGTAAACTTCATTATTATTATTATTATTATTATTATTATTATTATTATTATTATTATTATTATTATTGTTGTTGTTGTTTCTATGCCGATCAGCCATAACATCATGACCACTCTCCCAGTACTACTTTTGCAGCAGTTCCCAAATTAATTTTTCTCTCCATTTAACCTTTCTTAAGTGATTTATCACCATTTACTATAATATTATCCTCTGTATTTTACGTTTCTTCAATAACAATCTGATATTTTCCCATATTTAATTTACTGACCGTGTAGATGTTCATAAAAGCTTAGATTAAAGTTCATTGTCATATCAGAAACAGAGAAAAATGAAGAAAAAGTGACTTTTTCAACAAAATATATCATTAATTGAACATAAAACAAGTGTCTCCATCCACTGTCATTGATCCAGCTCCATGGGTTTTACTGGTGAATCAGTGTTGTAGAAGATGATGTTTCCACAGTAACTATGGAGCCTCTGAACGTCCGAATGCATCATATCGGACAACTATGAAAAGATGAAAAACTGTATTTTACACCAATTATTCACATGTATTGATAGGATTAGTGGATCGGAAGTTATTAATCATTGTATAATGGTAGATGATTTTGGTCGCCAGTGGTTGTTTGGGTCTTTATGGGTTAACTTTGATTATCTCATTGCTTTGGGAGCTGTCAGTGGGTGAGATATAGGCAGCAAGGGAACATTTAGTCCTTGAAGTTGATGTGTTAGAAACAGCAAAATGGACAACAATAGGGATCTAAGCAGATTTGAAACTGTAGAGAAATTGTGGTGGTTAAATCACTGGGTCAGAGCATCTCCAGATCTTGTTCATCCCAATGTAAAGTGGTTAGTACCTTCCAAAAGTGGTCTAACCCTGACCCAGTCATTCCCATTACCATTATACCTTGTTAAAGTCCTTACATTGTTCATTTTGCTGCTTCCAACGCATCAGTTTCAATGACTAAATATTCACTTGCTACCTGATATATCCAACCCAGTAAAAGGAACCATTATAATGAAATAATCAGTATTATAACCACTTCTCCTGTCAGTGGTCAGAATGTTATGTCTCATCTGTGTATGTATTTTATTGTTTAAATTCTGTTCCATTTCATTTACGGTTTCATTTCTTTTTACCGGGACCTCAATGACTAATCTTGTTCCTCTCATATGCCATGTACTGATATGGAATGACAATAATATCTCCTTGAACCCTTGAATCCTTTTCGATTTGTACAGTGTGCTTTGTGCATGTGCATGTCTTCTTTTCTTGTTCTATTTATCATTCCATTTATTGAAGTACAGAGCCAAAAAATGGGAACATTAATGCTATCTTCACCCACTTACATTAGCTCTCCTGCCATTTACTTCCATTTAATATATTTCCATGTCTTTTTAATCATAATATATTAGTATGACATGTTGCACATATCATACCTTTTATTTTTTTCCCTCATTTTTCTCTAACATCAAGTAAAAGGACCATCACTGACTGGTTATATCCATATGCATTTGCAAGAAAGAAAAAGAAAGAATTAAAGACCATATATGTACACTGTATAAGTCAAAATCTTACCAAGTGTATTCTTCTCATTTCTAGTCAAAATGTCTCATCACACTTAAAATAAGACATAATCACCTAAAGAGTGGCATTTCAGTGAGATATAAGAACTTATTTTTAGACAGTAGATCTTGAAAATCTTATTTCAAGAAATCTTACCAAGATAATTTTCACTTTTTCCATTGTTTTTTTTTTTTTTTTTTTTTGCTTGAATCAAGCAAAAAAAAAAAAAAAAAAAAAAAATCCGCCTATGGAACAAGTCAAAATTATCTTGGTGAGATTTCTTGAAATAAGATTTTCAAGATCTACTGTCTAAAAATAAGTTCTTTTACACTACAAAGAAAAGTTAAGGATATTTCGTTTTTTGTGGGTTTTTTTTTTTGTGTCATTTTTGCCATTTGTAAATAAAACTATGTCTGGTCATTAAAAAATGTGTTTCAATTCAATTGACACACAAAAAAGTAAAAAGCGCTGTGCAAGAATCCCAAATGACAAAAATAGCCCATAAATTAAACATATCCTTAACTTTTTTTTGTAGTGTATCTCACTTACAAGTTACTCTTTAGGTGATTATGTGTTATTTTAAGTGGGATGAGATGTTTTGACTACAAATGAGAAAAATACACTCGGCAAGATTTGGATTTTTGCAGTGTATGTATACATGCATGTTAAAAAAGCAACATCACTGCACCAAAACCAAACATGCCTTACACGCTTTCCTACAAACTGAACACATACATCAGTCTTCTTTCTCACACTATGCATAAATAGCCCCCCCCTACCCTTTGTTTTTCATCATGGGTGGTAAATAGTGAGCCTGCCTCATGCTCAGGAAGGCGTCGCACAAATACTCACACACATGTTTAAGTTAATCTTCGTCAACCCCTCTGGGCTGAATGTAAAAGCAGAGCAGGTCTGAACAGGTGAATCTGCAGAAGCACGCCTGCAGCCAAAGCACAGGACAGAGAAAGCACCAACGCAAGGGAGCACATGGCGCATGACGCAGTTTATCCAAACATCTCTGTGTGAAACCTGTTCTATCTGACATTTAACCCTTTCGTGCATACTGGTCACTACAGTGGACAGTTCTTTTCCAGCTGTTCTCTTGTATATTCATGGGTTTGGTTGTTTTAGTTCCATATCAGCCAACACAGTGAACACTTACGCATCATCTCAAACACTGCAATTCATACAATTATTGTAACTTTGCTGCTCTTGATAAACCTGATCTGCAGTAACATGTTTTGAGTGTAAATCAATTGCTAATTGTTATTAGACTGTCATTAACAGTTTTCTGAAACAAAAAGGTTTTGTTTTTGTTTGTTTTTTTTGCATATCCTCCTGAGACCCAACAATGCATTTTGTCCTCTATAGGGGACAAAAGTTTGACAGTTTAACTTAAATGCTGTCCATTGCAAAGGACATTCCATTAAAAAAAATCAATCAATAAATAAAAATGATTTTAAAAATGTATCTGAAAAAACTGTTGAACTGTGCAGTTTCCAAACAAGACAATTTTTTAGTGTAAAAAAGCTAAAATTGTCAATTTCCTTGGTCTCAGGAGGAATTATCTTCATGAAATCAGTAGTAACTAGTATTTGAGTAGGATAAAATGTGAGAAAACATCAGATTAGCGGCATTAAAAATGTTTTTATTTCATAGTTTTCACACAGTATATCACTTTCTGATGATGAGTTTTAAATACATGTTTCTTTGCTTCAAAAATTAAACACATGGTGTTCAGCTGAGTGGACATTTTTGTAACTCCATGAAAAAAAGGTTCATAAAAAAAAATTCAGTTGCATTGTTTTTTTCATGCCTAAAGAGGAATAAAAACACTCAAGAAAAAAATATAGACTAAGGTTCTCATAATTCATGCATGAAAGGGTTAAATTTAACCACATGGAGCTAAAGGGGGGTTGGCAACAATTTGGTCTATGCACTGAAAGAAAACTTCAATTTTACTTCAGCTGACCAGTGGAGAACACAACAAAAACAGTTTATCACCACCAGGCGTCGCCACAAATCCATAAAAGCTGGATGTGAAGGTTGGCTAATGTAGGAGATGTTTATGTCAGGTGTGGATCACAAGGTGATGCACGCGCTCTCATGCATTGGGTTTTGTGCACACTTTGTCATGTAAAACAGTTTCAGGATTAAATGTACATATGGAAGCGCAGAGGGTTTTGAGTTTATGTAAGAAGTGGCAACAGTGTTTGTGTTGAAAACTGCTGATGGTGTTGAGTTTTCTGAGAAAAAAAAAAAGCATTGTTTTGACTTCAATTGGACTCAGCAGGTGAGATGAGAGGAACGCGTTCAGGACGCACGAGACACACGCGCGCGTCTTATTTTCGCCTTTTTTTTTCCATTCAGTGCTGGTGAAGGTGTGAGGAGATAACCTGACTGGCAACAGCAGTACAGTGGAGCTTACTGTCCCTGGTCCAGGTCCAGGTCCTGGTCTGGGTCTAGGTCCCTCTCTCTCTCTCTTTCAGTCCGGATCAATCTGTCTCCAGTTCGTGCGCGCGCCGCAATTGTGATCGGCGCGCGAATGATGATGATGAGAGCGTGACCTCACCGCTTTCTGCACAGCTGCTGGAGAGAGGAGGAGAGAGAGAGAGAGAGAGAGAGAGAGAGAGAGAGAGAGAGAGAGAGAGAGAGAGAGAGAGACGCCGAGGGGGACCGGAGACAGCCACGGACACGCAGACAAACAGTCACCAGACACGCGGAAAGTGTTTTGGCGCACGGGGACTCCGCCGTGGAGCGTCGGCTGCGTCCGTCCGTCCTGTCCGCCTCCCAGAATGTTCTGTGCCCCCGGTTCATTTCCACGGAACACAAACCAGTCCCCGCCACGTCCCGGACAGTGAAGCCCAGATGCTCACCCTCTCCGCCGACATGGACGAGTCTTCGTCGCTGCTGGATCTGCTGGAGTGCTCGGTGTGCCTGGAGCGCCTGGACACCACGGCCAAGGTGCTGCCGTGCCAGCACACCTTCTGCCGCCGCTGCCTGGAGAACATAGTCAGCTCCCGGAATGAGCTCCGCTGCCCGGAGTGCCGCATCCTGGTGGACTGCGGGGTGGACGACCTCCCGGCGAACATCCTCCTGGTTCGCCTCCTGGACGGTATTAAACAGCGGCCCCAGAGAGGCAACGGAGGAGGGGGAGTGGGAGCCGGCGGCAGGCAGTCCCTGCCCGGGGGCTCACTCCAGGGGTACGCAGCCGGGATATCCGCTTCTCCCCCGGGCAGTGCGATCAGAGAGCTGCCCGTAGCCACCAGGAGCTCCCCCGTTAAGGTTAGTTCCACGGTGCATTAAAACACCTAAACTATCTACAAACGTTTCAGTGTAGGACCACTTACATTCAAAAAGACACCTTTTAAAGAGTGCAACAGAGAAAGAGCAACACAACTCCTCCAGATGCCATTAGAAGTGGACTTCAGGTTGTTTTGTCATATTTTTTGCAGTGCACTGACTGTTATCTATTTGTGTCAGTTTATTCATTGCATCTCCTACTATGAGATACAGGTCCAAGTGAGTCAGAGACTATCTTCAAACATTTCAATGTAGGACTCCTTATATTCAAAAAGACTTCTTTTAAAGAGTTTCTTCCATCCTCTTCCATTTCACAAAACAGCTCTTATTTCCCAAGAATGACAACTTGGTTAGTACATGGCAACACAGTAAAGAGGCAACAAGGGGAGAAGACACTTTGAAAACACTTACAGAGAATGTTTTATTGTGCAGCTCTGGTGTGGGGAAATGTGTTCAGCATGCCGCCTGCATCAACCTGCTGTATGGTTATATACATACAAATGTCTATGCACAAAATGCACCATAGATTGGTATAAAAGCAACAACTTGGTAACACAGTCCAAGTTCTGCAACAGAGAAAGAGCAACACAACTCCCCCAGATGCCATTAGAAGTGGACTTCAGGTGGTTTTGTCATATTTGTTGCAGTGCATTGACTGTTATCTATTTGTGTCAGTTTATTCATTGCATCTCCTATTATGAGATACAGATCCAAGTGAGTCAGAGACTATCTTCAAACGCTTCAGTGTAGGACCCCTTATATTCAAAAAGACATCTTTTAAAGAGTGTCTTCCATCCTCTTTTTCCATTTCACAAAACAGCTCTGATTTCCCAAGAATGACAACTTGGTTAGTTCATGGCAACACAGTAAAGAGGCAACATTTGGTGAATGGAAGGGGAGAAAACACTTTGAAAACAATTACAATGTTTTATTGTGCATGCTCTGGTGTGGGGAAATGTGTTCAGCATGCCGCCTGCATCAAGCTGCTGTATGGTTATATACATGCAAATGTCTGTGCTCAAAATGCACACGCAAAGAGTAGTGATTGCACCATAGATTGGTATAAAAGCAACAACTTGGTAGCACAGTCCAAGTTCCGCAACAGAGAAAGAGCAACACAACTCCCCCAGATGCCATTAGAAGTGGACTTCAGGTGGTTTTGTCATATTTGTTGCAGTGCATTGACTGTTATCTATTTGTGTCAGTTTATTCATTGCCTCTCCTATCCAAGTGAGTCAGAGAGACTACAAGAAGGATGTAGGAGACTTGAAAGGTGACCTGTGTGTGTGTTGTCGGTGTCACCACAGTCCTGTTAAAGCCCAGTTGCCCACATGCTGCAGCAGTGTGAATTTTCATAAGTCAGCCTCAGCAGGAGAGAACTGGGGATCTTCACTTGTTATGCAGTGCAATGTGTTGTCTTATGGCTGTAATGTGAGATGTGTTAAAGAATGTGACTGTGATGTGCAAATGAGACAGAAGATATATAATTAGTAGTGCGCTGCAGAGGAAAAGTCATTTTGCCTCCTACGAGAATCTAAAAACTTCTAACTCTTATAGTCGAGAAATTTTTTGTTTTCCTGATTTATATTTTCACATTTATACATTGTTGAAGCTCCAGGACTGCACTTATCAATTCCACTCAGGTAGATCTGTCCCGTGCAGTACCTACTCCAGAGATAAACAGAGTGGACGAGGAGTTTCTCTTGAATGATAAAGAGAAATATGATTAATGGGAGCTGAAAACATGCTTTGCTTATCACTTTATAGACAGCTTATCTTGTTTTTCTCCAAAGGAAGACAATTCTTCCAGACTAAATACCACAAGTCATAACCTGTTAAGATGGATATAGTATATTTGTCTATGGTGAGCTTGTGTTTTGAGGTTACTGATAAATGAAAAGGGATTTGTCAAAGTGGGAGTGTACAAGCACAGTTGTGGGCAAGTGTGTTCATGTTTGCTTGTAGTGTCGTTGTTTTTCTTAAGACTTTTGTGATGTTTCCAATAAGAGGAATGCAATGAATAATCATGCTAACAACGTCTCTGGCATCAGGTTGTACCCGCCCCTGCAATACAGCGAGACTTATCAGCCAGGCTAGCATTGATTGAAGCAGCAGAGCACTTCGATGTGATGAAGTGCAGCAGCAGCAAGCAGTCGCTCATTCATGGCGATGAACAGAAATCCAAATCCTCAGTGACATTTCCACTAACACTTAACACTCTATTTCAATTCACTCAATAAAGTGTACCCGTCCCTACAGGGCAGTTTTGATGCCTGGTACCTATAGAAAACATAAAAAGCCCAAGAGATGCATGATGTTATAAAGGTTCCATAAAAGAGACATGGTTATATAAGACTTTTAAAGTTAACTTACTGTTGTTAATGCTTTAATTTTTTTTTACCCTGCTGCCTTTTATTGAAATTACAAAACAGCATTTCATTGTTTTTAAACTTGCTTTTCAAACAATGAGAATACACCTGACTCTGATAATATAACTTAACGATATGTTGCTAAACATCAAGTCATTTTTTTTTGCATTTATTGTATGGTTAAGTATGAAAATGTAGACAAAAACACAAAAGCAGCAGAGGGATTTTATTCTAAAAAAACACCATTAACTGGTACCAGAATATGTGTTGTCCTTAACATCAGCAAAGACATTTCTACCACGAAGTGATGGTATAAAGTGGTAAATAAAATGCAGGAAAAATCCACCCTCTTGACTTTTAAATAAAACCTATGTTCATGGTTAAATATGTGAAATGTTAAAGGTGAAGTTGTGTGAAGAGAATTGAAGAGGAATGCACTTGTGATTGCATGCATTCACACAACAAATGCACAAAAACATATACACAGAAAACGAATCAGGGACTGAGTATTCGCAAAAATATACCGAGTCCCTTGTCGCGGCCTGTCTTTGTTTGTTTTAAGGCCCCACAGAGAGAGCACTCCACTGTGGACGTTGCCTTTATTGCCAGTGAGCACACACTTACACGTACACACCTAACCCATTACCCTCTGCAAACCCCCGCAGTCACTTTGCCCAAGTCTCCTCCAGGCTCCCATGGGACCCAGGCCTGGTGATGAAAGTGTGAATTAATCTCTTCTAACAGTGTGCATGTTTGTGTGTGTGTGTGTGTCTGTCTGTCTTTGTGTGTGTGTGTGTGTGCACATGCAATTGAATGCGCATCCCCCACTCTGCACGCTAACAAATCTGAGGTCCTGTAAAGGGAGTTAAATCTACTTTTGAGAGACACATTAATGTTACACCATGTTGAGGGCAGTCAAATGGGTCAAACAGAACGGTCTACGTAAGGTAATAAAGGTTGTGGAGGAGAATGAATGTGTTGCTATGGAAATAGATGAAGAGGCAGAGATGCTGAGTCAGCAGAAAGACTGGCTTTCCCTCTGTGCTGTTTGGTCTCCTAGTACCGACTTGACCGCTAAGACTTTCTCAAGGCTCATATTTTCTTTTGTCGACGTGTGGAAGTAGCTCATTGAATTAGACATGTTAAATATGTACCTGTCCAGAATAATAAGACAAAATGGCCTTAGTTTTTGATAAGAGTATTCAATCATACCTATTAACCCTTAGAGGTCCACTCTGAGCCTATTTTGGCCGTTTTTGAGTACTTTTGATTTGGCTTTATACACTATATAAAGAAATGTTTACTATACCCGTGTTTGTTATCTTTTTTTTCAGCATAACTTCATCTATCTTATCTGCCTATTATGGTTTCAGTTTAGCCTACTATATCAACGTGAAAGACCAAAAAACACACAAAAAATATGAAATCCGATTTGAAAAATGTATATGATTTACTGCATAAATAACATAAAGATGCTTAATGAACCTTGTCAAAGACTTTAAAAGTGAATGTTGGTTCCAAATATTAGGTATATCACATTAAAATTGTAATAAATTAAAACTATACTCAAATATTTGACATAAAACCATTACATAGGTGTTTTCTCCGGTTTTCTAACCACCCCGTCCTCCCGATTTCCGCATCCGGTTCAGGTGGGGGTCATTCTCACCCTTACCTATAATGCTAATCCAGTGTGTGGATTAGAATCCGCAGATTCGGCCAGTTTTTTCCTTTTTGAAAAAGGACAAAAATGACGAAGATATGGTCAGAAATATAACGCCCGCCCCACCTCATTTTCATACTTTTACTCACGTTTGTTTGCTCCGGTTTCTAAACGTTATATCTCCGGTTATATTTGCTCTATCAACATCAAATAAAAAGTGAGAGTGTTTCAAGTCTCCACTTTTGAATGCAATTGTCCCCAGTGGTCTACGTAACTGACTCCTGACACTACGTTTTGAAAATATCATGTGATTCAGTCATGGGGCCGTGACCGTGGACCCCTAAGGGTTAAGCTTGTCTTTACTTTGCTGAATCAGTGGCTGAGTGATGCATTCAAGGTCCTGGTCACTCTTTATTGGTAGTATGGGGCTTTTGTTATAAGTTTCCAACTTCTCTCCCTCACCCCGAACAAGATTTGTTGAGCAGTCGATGACATTGGCAATCCTCTAACTAGTCCCTCAGTTGTCGTGTTGTACATCAGCTGTTGTAGAGATGACTCACCGCTTGTTAGCCTGTTCACAGACAGCACCGTGAAGGCACATTCAGTATGCAAACAGGATCTGCTGCTTTTTTTTTTTTTTTTTAACCAGTGTAACAGTGTTATCTACATAATGGAAATGGATTAAATGTGACCATGCTGTTTATACAGAGTCCAGAGGTCACTTAAGTCAGATGACAAGGCGTAAATACCATTATTACTTTATATTTTCTGTAGTTTTCTATGTTTTCTGAAATAATTTGCTGTATGTTTTTTTTTTTTTTTTCTTTATCTGTAGTTTTTGTTGACATAAATGAAAAATAGAATGACTCCCAACTTATTGGATGTTCATATACTCCAGGGTGTTCAATCATTTCTGTGCTTACATAAAATCTAGTTCAAAAACAACACCTGCCTAATTTACTTGCTCAGACTTCATGCCATATGCCGTTCCTGCTGGTTTGGATTTGAATAAACACATACAGGACGGAGAAACGCATTCTTGGAAGGAATTTACACCTTGATTGTTTCATTTTTCCACCGCACACTGCACTGTCAGACTCATTTGAGGGTGATGTATTGAGGTAAATGTCCTGTACTTAGAGCGTAACTACCTCCAGACAACATTGAGACAAATCCAGATGCTTTAGTTCAGCTAAACAAGCAGCGCCACAAGTCATATCGGGTGTTTTCCCCCCTTCAATGCATAGCTTTCACAACGAAAATAATCAAAAATAGATTAAAAGCTAGTCTCCTCACTTCCCACATTCTGAACACATGCTCCCTCTGTATGTTAGAAGCAGGATCAACGTCGCTGTTAAAATGTGCTTTTCAGGCTCAAACTGTCCACTACCCATTGAAGTATTTTGTCACTAATCCCAGGCCTTGATCTTCTTCCTTACCTGTGTTTACCTGGTGCTGCTGCGGTGACGCCTTAGGTCGCCATGACAACTTAAAGAAGCGCTGACACCCACTGCTTTCATCTCAGATACACTGCTCTGCCCTGTCATTACCACATATATGTGTGTGTGTGTTTGTCTGTGTGATTGAAGGGATTTGGTTTAGGATTCTAAAAAGGAAATAGCATGTTACCAACCTCTGTAATGATCCTTTAAACCTGTGTCTTTTGTGTTAAATTGTAGGGATGTGCACACATTTTCGACAATATGAAGAATGTAATGTAGTAAGAAAATAACAGTATACTTTAACACAGTGGTTCCCAACCTATTTTGGCTCCTGATCCCATTTTAACATCACAAATTTCTAGTGACCCCAGACAGTTTTTTTTTTTTTTTTTGCTAAAATGAATTTGTTTTTGATCATGTAATAGTTTGCTATACTATGTTGCAATAAACGTTAATTTTAGATGAGATTTGGTCTAGGTAATGTATATTATTATGGATGGAGGCAGAAAAGCCAGGTGTAGATTACTGCACAAAGTGAGAATTTTATTTTCCTTGGTCAGAATATGTACAGTCAGTCCAGCATGGATTTACAAGGCTGACAATTAATACTGAACAAACAATAACTCAAACTATGAATTATTAAAGAGCTGCAGCATCTGAAACCAACCACAATGAACATTTGAAAGATAAACAGTACCACAGTGCTTCAGTTTCAGCTTCATAGTTTGTCATGTCTTTTATGTACTGGGATTGTCTCTGTCAAGTCACCATACAGGGTGAGGAAGCAAAATTTACAATATTTTGAGGCAGGGATTGAAAGACAGTGTATGACCAGTTAGTTTATTGAAAGTCATGATTATTTATTTGCCACAAGAAAATTGACATAATAGAAAATGTTTTTATTCTATGTGTCCTCCTTCTTTCTCAATAACTGCCTTCACATGCTTCCTGAAACTTGCGCAAGTGTTCCTCAAATATTCGGGTGACAACTTCTCCCATTCTTCTTTAATAGTATCTTCCAGACTTTCTCGTAATAGTTTTGCTCATAGTCATTCTCTTCTTTCCATTATAAACAGTCTTTATGGACACTCCAGCTATTTTTGAAATCTCCTTTGGTGTGACGAGTGCATTCAGCAAATCACACACTCTTTGACGTTTGCTTTCCTGATTACTCATATGGGCAAAAGTTTCTGAAAAGGTATGGATAATAGTGTTAGGTATGATTATGACATCAATATATGTTTGGTTTCAAAACAATTGACGTAGTGCCTGCTGAGAAAAAACAACTAAATGTTCATTGTAAATTTTGCTTCCCCACCCTGTATATTTATTATTAGGAAATTTTTATTTGTATTTTTATCAATTACTAGAAATTTCAGGCGACCCCATTTGAATTCCAGGCGACCCCACGTAGGGTCCCGACCCCAAGGTTGAAAAACACTGCTTTAATGTCACAGTATTATAGCTTATGATTCTGCATCCAATTTCAGAAACATGGCTTGTTGTTATTTGTTTTCCTATTGCTTTATTTGCTCGTATAGGCAAATGTTAATTACTTTGCCTCATATTGTACAAAAAGTAGTGCTTTGATGTTGGGACTGTGTGAAATTAAAATTCAGATGGTGGTGTCTTTATGACAGTTTTCTAAAATTTAGCACAGGCAGAATGGCTTGAAGGTCAAAATCTTCCCAGAAGTATCACCAAAATGTGAGTTATGTGCCCAAGCAGTGGCAGATATAAAATATATTGCTTGCATTGTCTCTTTGCAAAAATCCAGATCCATTTATATGGTTATATTGTGTGATTTCACATTATCTCCTGTCCTATGGTATCCAATGGACTCATTCTGGAAAAAAAGGAGCAGTGCCAACCCTTAAATCCCGGATAACAAATCTGACTGATACCTGCTACTTGGAGGGGCTCTGACATGTCCTTGGTGACAGACTGAAGGAATTTGAAAGGATTTGGCCATTATTGTTTAGTCTTATTTGTGTTTTCAATAACATTGTTCTGCTTTTATACATAAAACTGAGGCATAATTTTGCATTTATAATAGTATGTAGAATACAGGGGCAGCATGGTGGTTATCGCTGTTGCCTCACAGTGTGGAGTTTACACGCTCTCCCATGTCTGTGTGGGTTCTCCTGAGTGAGAGTGAATGGTTTTTCATCTGTATATGTCAGCCGTTGGTAGCTGAGATAGGTTCCAGCACCCCATGACCCACACAAGGGCTAAGTGGTTCAGAAAATGGATGGATGGATGGGTGGATATTATGTATGCTTTACAACAAAAATGTTTGATAATATAATAAGTAGCGCTGTCAAATGATTAAAATTTTTAATCAGATTAATCACAGGGTTGCTGTGGATTAATTTTGATTAATCACTGTTAAATATCATTCATTTTTAATCAATATTAATCGTGTTTCATTTTGTATGAGCAAACAGACTCAAGAAAAGAGGGAAAAGTATATGCACTTAACGTATTTCTTAAACACCTTCCCACCCCTTTTCATGTAAATGGAACCATTGTGCTGTTCTTCTGTCTGAGATTGTTATGATTGTTGATATTTGTATTATTATGCATGTTTTGCTTGTTCACATATAGGTTAAATTTCATTGCATATTCGGAATAAATCACTCAATCAAAAATCACCTTCAATAGTTTCAACAAAACAACTTAAAACAAGTTTTCTTTTCTTTTTTTTTTTGTCCTCATATTTCCGTCCAGAGGTCCAACATGCTGTTTAGTGTCTTTCATCTTAATGGGTTGGTTCTGCTGCCTGTCACTACCAGATCAACTGCCCATTTGTGCATGCATGACACTAACCCAAAATGCATTGCCAGAGACATTCAGAGTATTCTCCGCTACTGATGGGTTAATTGCGTTAAAATTTTTAATCAGATTAATCATGATGATGGATTAATCTGCGTTAGCAAGTTAAATTTGACAGCCCTACTATTAAGCTGTTTAAAGTACTTAGCACTATGTTACAACATTTTGCAAAATGTTGATTGATAACCCCTGTATTAGGACTGGGCCAAGAGGTCATGTGATCATCTTTTGAGGTAGAATCGCAATGCACAATCTTAATCACAGTTATTTTCACCAAAATTTGGGCAATTTACAACCAAACTATATTTTTTTTCCTGAAGTTTTCCTCCACTTTTCTCTGGTTTCTGGATGTGTAATCTGTGTGTGATGGGTTTGTGTTGTTGTATCTGACTAGAACTTGTGCATTTTTACATCGTGTTTGACTGAAATTGTTAGAATATTGACAGTCTCTAGATGAAAGAAACACATTTCCTGTTCCTACAGCTGCAGTGTTAAACTGTGGTGGCCCAATTTGTCTAGCAGGAGTTTTTATAATGAGTCAGAAGATTTTTCTCACAAGTGTAATTCTAAAGCGTCTGTGTAAGTCAGATTCATTGCATGTCGGAGTTCAGAGGCCAGAACCATAACCGAAGGACTGACAGTAACTTTTCATCACTATTTCTTCAGCAGCAAAACAACATGTTACATAAACTCTACAAGTTAATGTGAAGAGAAATGGAACACTTTACTGGACACTTACTCTACATATCCGTGGGCTAGTGCAATGATCTATGTCAAATACCATAATTACACTGACAAACAGACCGCTTAAAACAAATGTTAGCTGAGTAGAAAAGTTTGGACAGTGCTGTTATTTATTAGTTTATGGTCAGAGTCTGTACAATCCCTCTGAAAAGTAGATCAGATGACAAATTAAGATGGAACACAGTCTAAGATCATGAGATCACCCTGTTTTATCCTGTTTCATAATTGTATTGTATCATCTGATTCCTTGCCAGTACACCGCCTCAATCTCCTTAAATCAAAACATCAAGTCAAACCCTGAATTTAAACTCACAGAAATATGATTGCACACTCTTTGACATGCAGACTTTCTCATATGCAGCCCCATTCATAGTTAAGCTGAATATCTCCCACCCGTTTACCATAACAGTGTGAGAAAAGCAACTTTTTTCCAGCGCTTCTTCTTCTCCCCCTCCTCACGTAGACATCAACAAACACACACTCTCATACAAACACGCATGTACACATTTATTCATATTCATTCGTTTTATAAACTGCCCGTCTCTGGGCAGCAACAACACTCCTTCAGTCATTACCTCCACATTACCCCTGCACTTCATAAATACTGAACGAAAGCCCGACATACACACACACACACGCAGACAGACACACAAATACAGCTCATCTGCTGTGTGTGAATATCTCTCTAGACAGATTTCTCGCTTTATGTATAGTGTGTGTATATAAGATCTGTGTCTGCCTAGTAACTGCACAGATGAAAAAACACATCTTATTCTCTGTCGCTCTTAACTCATTCTTTCTCATCTTGCCTTGGCTTTTTCTCTGATGTTCATGGGAAGGGAATTTAATTAATTTCAGCGTTACCATATAATGAAGCCCCCCCACATACACACATATTGTACGTTCGCTGCTATTTAAGGGGTAGTTAGAAGTAAGACATCTATGCTGTGCGTCTCCCGGGATGTCCTGGGAATCATGCATTTGTGCACGTGTATGCAAGGATACGCGTGCTCATTTCTTCTATGCTTTTGTGTTTTTTCCTACCATTTCTAAGCCTTTTTTTTCTTTTTTCTTGTAGCCATAAGGCATAATTGGATTTCTGAATGGTTTGCTGCCCACAGCCAATATTCAGTGGGTAAAAGTAGAAGTCGTCGTAGTTAAAGCCATTTTCATGCTGTTTTCTCATTTCATTCTTGACGTGAAAAGCCTCAAAAAGAACGTTTTTAATTTTACATGTCAATAGCGAGTGGAAGAGAATAAGAGTAAACCCATTAAAAAGAGCGTGTACACAACTAGTGCATTATCTAAGATAAAACAGGGAATGAATATAGCTGAAGCAAGTTCAGTCTGCAATGAAAGGTGATACTTCTGCTTCTATGTTGATATAAAGACCCGGGGATGTCAAACTGTAGTAAAAATGGAAATTTTATAACATCAGTAGTTGTAATAGTAGCTTACAGGAGATATTTTGTTCAGTCAGAAGAGATAATTCTGTCATCATGTGCGTAAAATAATATATAACCCTTTGCCCTTTTGCAGAAGTGGATCAATCTTTTCCATTCAATGTAAACTGTGTCTATCATCTGACCTCCTCCTATATCTGTGTATTTCATTATATAACAGTAACTGTAATGACTTGCATTGCCTTGAATTTGGATGATGTCATTTCGCATCACTGTCATCCTTGACATCGCCATCATACGGCTCATACACATATGGAGATATAGGTCATATGATGGACTGATGGATGGATGGAGGCAGGGTGGCAGTTAAGGGGACCTTCGAGCCTTAGAGATGGTATAATAAGATACTGACTGGGTTTGTGTGTGTGTGTGTGTGTGTGTGTGTGTGTGTGAGTGTTGTTTAGTTTGGGGGGGGTGGATGTATAATGGGTGGTAAAGCCTAAACAAGCTTTGGAGCTTGACTGCTATTCCCATGGGTGTATGTGTGGAATCCCATCAATCCCATCCCCCAGCACACACACATTAGGTTAAGGGTTAACCCCCTCATTTCTGTCCCTATTGTTACTATGGATATGAGGGTGAGATGTCACTGGCCACTGGTCAAGGCAAAGCATTTCAGACGGGTAAATGGCGCCTTATTTCAATATTAAACCGAAGTAATAATGGGGCAGACATGTGAATTGGTAAATATGATGTAATTAAAGTATATTTGCCACTAGAGCAGCACAATTAATTGAATCGCAGTGTGCACTTGTGCAATTATCTAATCACAAAGGGCTGCAATTTAAAGGCATATAGAGACCTTAAGCAGATATTATTCTGTTTAAAACAGTAAAAAAAATAAAAAAAAAGCCTCTTTTAAGCTTTGTACTTTTTTATTCCCCTTCAAGATTGTATGTTTGAATTCAAAATACATTTCACATTCACATTGTGGGCATTTGATGTTATTTGACTAAAGTCTGTGTATTCATTTTCAGTTTTCCACTGTTTTTTTTTGGTATGTTCATCAAGTTTGTGTAAGACTTAAGCACAAACTTGGGTATAGAATAGAAATATGCTTGAATAATCATTAGGTGACTAGTCCAAAAAGGGAAAGGCAAGCAAAATTGTCTTCTTTTTTTATGGAGTTGGCTAAGTTTTATTTGGGGTGAGGGGGAGGATATATTTTCTTCTTAGAGATGTGGAACTAATGTTTATGGGACTGTTTATGCATTAGTGGTGAAAAAGTGTTTAAAGTGTTTTAACGCATGAAAAGGTAAACTTGTGATTCACCCACTCTTTGGTTGGTATTTTTTTTTTTATTATTGTTGGAGGGCATGTGTTGATTGATTTGAATTGTCTTAATAATTCAGCTAAGTAGGCTAATAAAAATGTCCCTCCCTAGCATAGAATTTTTTTTCTTGCCTTTGTACTGATAAATAGGGATGCACTGATATATTAGCTGATGTTTGCTGATCTGCCAGTATCAGTATCAATGTCTTTGCACTGACAACAGTCATAGATATTGATCTGTGTTATATCAAAGATCTTTTTTCATGAATTTCTATGTTGGTATGTGTTCTTTCCAAGATAATGTGATCACTGGCTGACAGACTTAAAAATAGTAACACATTTTATATTCATAATGAAGAGTTCTTTGTTAAGGGGGGCATAAATAACAGGAAAAGCAACATAAAGAAAGAAAACCAGTATCAGCATTGGCTTTCTGCCAAATAAAAACTGGTACCAGAATTGGCCGAGGACTTTACAAGTGGAGCATCCCTGCCAACAATGGTTTAAAATGCATAAATGCTATGTTTTGGACCATTTTTAGTACCATTTCTGTGCACAAATTATTTGGAAACACGAGCACATACTAAAGATACCAAGAAGCTTATAGATGAAACTTGCCAAATATGTCCACTGGGACAAACTACAACCATCTGTCATTTATTTTTCTAATTATCACCACATTAATTTGGCTTGGACAGTCCACCTAAGCCTTACGATATTAGGTGACACACTAGGTGACTTAAAGTCAATTTGCGTTATTGTCCACAATGATCACAGCCTGTTTTTTTTGTTTTTTTCATCTTATCATGCAGAGCAATCCTGAAATCCACCATAATGTTTTTAGATCACGTGTGTGTTTTATTGATAACGGAGAGAGATCGAGCATCTTATGATGCATATTTTGATAATACATGGTATAAAAATAATCTTGTTCATGATAGTTGAGTGTTATCATTGTGAATTGTGAGAAACCAGAAGCATCTGTATGTAATGAAACAAACTATTAAAACCTGTTACTCCTTCGATCATTGTGCATAATCACTCAAAGCAACTTTAAATAGGCTCTTTGTAGTATTTCTGCTTTCACATATTTAAAAAATGACCTAAACTTGTCATTTCAATGTTTCATAAAGAGCTCTGAAGTTCTGCAAAAGATACCAAAATATTGGATTGTAGAGATATGAGTTGAATTTATTCACACCAGTGGGCCGGTGTATTTATGTGACCACTAGAGGGAGTAGTGAGTCACACTGCTGGCCTCTCATGGTGAAGAAAACTAATGCCACACAGCCTTTGACCAGGGCATCAGAATATGATCAGATGGAATGAGAAGCACTAAGAAACAACATTTAGAGTCAAATAAAGTGACTCCACAGCATTTCTGCCGTGGCACAGCGCCACAGCAAAATCCTTGCCCGCCATACCATACATGTCATACAAAAAATCATCACCGTTGCATCAGTCTTATTATACATATGTATATTATACATATGTATCATATATAATAGGCCAGGACAAACATCCTGCCCCCTCAAATGAAAGTTTGCAAAGCTTCAGGGGCTGGGGAAAAGGTAAATGAGCCTTAAGCTTCACTTTCACTTCTGTAGGACACGTGCAGCGCGGACCGCTTTGCCTGTATTATAAGAAGGACAGAACCCGCCCAGCCACCACCCACGCCCCCCCCCCCCCCCCACACACACACACACATACACACAATCAACTGCGCGCAAACACAACCCCATGATCAAACCCCCCCACCTTCCCTTGCCACACCAATAGATCAATTCCACAGGAAACACTGCTCCATGATAAATCCTAGAAGCACTGCTGTTGTTTTCACCACTGGACACAGATATAAATGAAAAGAATGGAGTTTGAAACAAAATGGCAGTGTTTCTTCTACGTGGTGAGTTTAATTATGAGGCTTATGAAGGTATAAAGTTAATATTAAGTTGGTCATTTGTTGATTTTCAGTTCAGATGAAATTGTGAGAGTTCTGACCTTGTTTGGACGATTCCAAACAGATCTTCAGTGCAGCTACTGGCTACACAAAATGGACAGAAAACAGAGGCGATTTGCGGTTTTACTGTGGCTGTTTTCTGAGTAAAAATAGAGCTAAGCTAACAGAGCTATAATGTAAACTATCAGCTGATGCAGCATGTAGAGATTATAAGACAGTGTTATTTTGATCTACTGTCAAACTGAGCAGTCTAGGTTTAGTTTGAAGGAGAAAAATGATGACACAGATGTGTGCGAATAACGAGCACAATGAGCTTTGTGGATACATGGCACTGATTCGTTGATGGTTTTGGTAATCCTAAACGCATTCCAGTGTGCAACCTCCTCCCGGTGTAGACAGTTTGTAATATCAACTCAGCATATAACTCCTTTAAGAAATCATGTAAAATTTATGGTAAAGCATTTTTGACAGTTCTACTTCTATGTTAAAACTCTGATGACTCCTCCTGCAGGATGCGACGTAATGCGTGTGTTTGTTGTAATAACATATGAGGCTGATGTGCTTGAAGAAGTGGAACGGTTCTCCTGGGGGAAGAAATTCATGGAAACACACTGTGGCTTCTCCAGGTGTCAGACAGTGTGCGCTTGAGTTTTTTTAATACATTTCAGTTCTTTCCTGTCTTGTTGCAAAAATGCCGCCTTCATCCGCCTCCTCTTCCACCCTCCTCCTCCTCCTCCTCATCTTTCTCTGTAATGGAGAGATGTTGAAATGCTCCCACCACCCACTTTAGACTTGGCAGGAAACAGAGTCTTGGCTGGAGTAGAGAAGAGAGATCAGTGTATACACACTTGCACAGACACACACATCTGAAGAGAATTTGGAAACATGGCAGTGAATACAGGTCTTTCTCTTCATCGACCTGCTGTTCATTTTCACAGCTATCCACTTCAATTCATCACCAGCAGTGTTTATGGATCTTTGTAAAATCATCCCTCTCTTCTTCTGGGCTCATTCTTTTCCTCTGGTTTTCCACTTTCCCTGTAGGACTGATTGAACTTTCCGAGGTAGTTCATTTGGTCCTAAAGGATTTTTGCTGTGTAAACATAACCAAAAATTGCTCTTTAAAATGTTTTAATTGGACGTTTCTGGAGCTGGAGTTCAAATTAGGTACAAACCACTACATAAACAGACTGTATTATTTGATAAGAGCTTTTGAAGAAATAAATTATAAGAAAATTAAAAAGTAGTCTTCACATTACATCATTCTAATAATATAATGACTGTTTTGTTTCTGCAACTTTCTTTTTTGTAAATAGGGTAGGCATAAATAAGCTGTTGCTTCAGCCTACGCCTTTTCGCCCATGTTTAATATAGAAATCCAAACTGTACGTACATATATACTGTGTTCTGTTAAATGGATGAATAAATTACTACTACTACTACTACTTTGTGGAACTTTTAAGAAGGTTAAAAAAAACCCTTTTTTGTGGGAACGCAAGCAACAACTTTACATGTCATATTTAGCAAACTTTAACCACCTGATGATGAGGGGTTTCAGGAGATATAAGTGTATATGCCGATGATACGTATACATTTTTGAGGTTTAGATAAGAATGTTTCAGGTTATTTTAGGACACGGTCTGATCCACAGTGTTCATGGCTGCTGTACAACTGTGATCAGCTTTCCACTGTGACGTCTGTGTCCAAACATCCACTCCTGGCTGCATGTGTGAGTGTGTGTCTGTGTGTGCATATGTGTGTTTTTTTTACCCTATGTGTGCTTATTTGTATTGGCAGACGCTCACATGTGCGGTGCTTAGCGGTGGCTTGTGGTAACGGCGGTATGCGTATAGATGTACAGTATGAATCGTGATGTGTACATGTTCTGTTTGGATGCTTTTAAGTGTTTTATTCTGCAGGACTGGCTTTGTTTGTGTGTGAGAGACAACTTAATGGTAAGAAGGAAAGGCATCAGTGGAGGAAAGTTGTGTTGAAAATTCAGGTGCCTTTGACTATTGGTTGTGTGTCTGTGTGTCTCTGTGTGTGTGTGTGTGTGTGTGTGTATATATATAAGAGGGATCTGGCAGTTTTCTCCCTCCAGAACAGGGATTATGTAAGCAGTGAAAAGTGAGGTCAAATAGCCTAGTACTATCCTCCTTCTGGCTGTTTTCTCTTTGGCAACTGGGAACAATGGGAGCGCTGGTACAATCAAACACTGCACTTAAATGTAAAAAGCTCTTCTCCCTCCGCTGACTGACTGCCATTTTCTCCGGCATTGTACTTTTTTTTTTGTTTGGCTATTGTGTCCAAAGACAGACAGACGTAGACGAGAGAAAAGCAAGAAATTAAGAGATGTGTTTCCATAGCAACATGCATGCACGCATGTCTGGAACTGAAGTTTACATCATCCTATAAATCTGTTCTTCATGTGAAAAGGATGGGAGGTTATCGTCAATGCTCTTGGCTGGATTTTCTGGTATCTTTAATCTGGATGACTCTGGATGAGTCATTAAATGGAAATAGGTTCCTCTTATACATGATTTACATCACAGACCAGAGACAAGCTTATAGTGTCATGAATTTTTGTACTGCAATCATTACGCTAAACTGTGCGATAAGTAAACACATGCAATAATCAACAATGTGCAATAATCATAATCAACCATGTCAGCAATAATCAATATCACAATCGGCAATCTGTAACAACTAACAATATACAATAATGGAAAACAGCAATGTGCAATAACCATAATCAACAATGTGCAATATGGAAAATCTGAAACTGCTGTATTTACCTCTAACGGTCCTCTGCACTTTAACTATGTATGAATGTGAGACTTGACAAAATGGAGAGCGGCGGAGTGTGTCTTTTTTATATTGTTTTTACTGCTCTTTACTATTTAATTTTTAATTTTTATATTTTTGCATTGTATATTTTCCTTTTTTTACTTGAGAAGTTCCATCTTTTACATGCGCATCAGAATTTTGTTGTGTATGCTCTGTGTATACAATGACCAGGGGTGTAAGAAAATATCTGTATCGCAATATATCGCGATATTTCACTTCAAGATACTGTATCGATATTAAAAAGTACTGTATCGATATTTTTAGGTATTTATTCAAATGCAGATATGGTGGAGGTTCAGTTTTGTTTTTTAAGCTATTTCTATAGTCACATGAGTACTTTTTTCTGTTGTTTGTTTACTACAAAAGTAGTATTGTGATTTTGCAGGTCATAAATGTAATTTTTTTTTTTTTTAAACTGATAACACTGTTTTGTTAAATAATGGATAATTCAAGCATCCTAAAAGCACATTTTACTGTCTGAAAGAGACAAATGTTTGTTTTTTTATTGGGAATGCAAAAAAATAATGTTCAGATGTTGGATGATTCAGAGACTGAACACTATGGAGTCTGTTCGCAATAGAATACGAACATTTAAGAAGAATCTTAAACTGTAATGTCTGTAAAACATTATTTATTTATTTATTTGTGTGTTTTTTCATTCTGGTAAAGCTGCATGTTAAAACTTTATTTATCCAAATGCCGCACTCTAAATTTTTCCAGGAAATAATCTTTTTAAAAAAAGAAACAAAACAAAAAACATTGCCCTGTTAACAGTATTGTGATATATCGCGATATATCGTATCGTGATCCTAGTATTGTGATTTGTATCGTACTGCCAGATTCTTGCCAATACACAGCCCTAACAATGACAATAAAAGGAATCTTGAATCTTGAAACTTGAAAATGATAATGCTTTCAGTGCTGTTCATGTTCAATGACAGTTTGACATGAGGCGATAAATGCTTGTGTTTTTAATACATATGGTGTCCTCCATTGCGGGATAGACTTCAGCATAACATTTACTATGGATTGTTTTTGTTTCTGTATGTCCTCTAAACCAGTTTTTCTCTAATGGGGGTATGCGCACCCCCAGGGATAGACTTGAAAGAAGCCCAGGGGGTACTTGACATTTTTGGGGGGAAAAGTACATTTAATAAGTCATCATGTACTGAATACAAAATAAACAAATAGTTCCAAGCACAGCAAACCCCGCCCCTCGCACATGTTGTAGCTTATGGTGGCATCGATCCAGCTGATGTCATCATGTCTATGTGTGTGCTGATGTCAGCATAGACAGACAGCATAGACAAATTTCGGCCGTTATAAGTCAATGGGAATTTAAACATTTTTTTTTTAATTCATAAAAAAACGTGAACTTTGACCTGCTTTTCCCAAAATGTGATCACATGTATTCTGGGTCACTAGCAATCTATAAATCCAATTTGGTATGAATTCAACCAGTAGTTTTGCTGCTAAAGTGTAAACAAACAAACAAACAAACAAAACAAAACAAAACAAAACAAAAACTATACCCCCTTGCCTCCCCTTCGGGGGGGTGAGGTAAAAATGATAAATAATGCTGAAATATAAATCAGAATAAATACATTCATGTAATAAAAATGACACTCCTAGTTTTATTCTCAATCATCTTGTTTAAGCTTTGGTAACATTTTAAGAGCATTTCTGTTTTCTATTATTCAAGATCAGTTTATTTATTAATTAATGACTGATTAATTTATTTTTCTTATCAGTGAAAGAGGGCACTTTTCAGTATATATTTTGCACATAAAATTTACTTATAAATTATTTTATTTTTTTTTTTTTCTATATTACAGTTAAATAAAAGTTTTGAAAGTAAAAACAGACACCTTTGGCACAGGTACAGATTTTGCTTAATTTTTTCTATCAAAAAATGCTGAAGTAAATATTGGGGGTACTTGGCTAAAAAAGTATATTTCAGGGGGTACGCCACTGTAAAAAGTTTGAGAACCACTGCTCTAAACATTCCTGTAATTTTGTGATATTGGTTGCAGCCATGTTCCCTTGGTCTCCTTTTTGCACTAAAATAGAGCATAGCAAAGGTAAACCAGGCCGCTAAGAAAAATACTTGCAGGCGTTGGTGACTAATATCAACAGCCTGTTTGAGCTTTCATTTATGATTTTCAGTGGGTGCACAGTAAAACATCCAAACAAGAGCACAAGTGACCTTAAAAAAATGACTCTGTCCTATACTGTAGTGTAATTTTAAAGTTGTAATGTTGTTTCTGCGGTGGAGGCATACCTTCACTGCATTCCCAGCAGAAAGATTCACAGACCACGGAGTATTTTTACGCTGCTAAAATGAAGTAACATAAACAAAAGCCAGTGTGAATGTGTGTTTTATTACAGAGCTGTGTTGCGTTAATTCTGAGGGTGAACTGAAATGAACTGAAACCACTGAGCTGCTGGAAAGTCAAAAACACTCACTTTTACAAATGTACTGGAATGACACTCGTGTTAATTATGAAATAGGTGCACATAATGAGATGGTGTGTGATAGTGTTTTGTTGTTACCGGGCAAAAATCCTATAATTACCTTTCAGCATATTGTAATTCAAGTCGTCTGACAGGAAACTAGACTTTTACATCTCCACTCAAATGTGCTAAAGACAACCTGAAATCTATTCTGTGACACAACGTGACTCTGCTCTGTGGCTTATCACAGAACCAAGCAAAATGTATGGACATTTTACGCAAAAACACTATTAATGATTACTAATAAACAAACTACTCAACTACTGGGTCAGTTTATCTCTTGGTAATTGGATTTTCTTTTCAGATATCTTTTTTTTTTTTTTTTTTTTATCTTTATTGATTTATCTTGTCTCTTAGCCATCTTAACTCTCTCTTTTTAATTAATGTGCTGTAATATATTGTTTTTTTAGGGTGCCTATTGTCATCAGGCTGGGAACTACAGCAGGATACTAGCTATGTTGGCTAAAGCTGCCCCTTTTTACTGTTATTGATACAGTTCATTAATTGGGATTGTCCACGATACAATAAACTAATAAAAAAGAAAAAACTAATGGTTAATTGATTTTGGTTTTAAAATAGAAGAATTAAAATTGAATTTCAAAGCGTTTTTCATTTTCAGTGTCAAAACAGACAAACCAAATTAAAAAAAAAAGATTGATTTTCATTTTCTCTTCATAATAACAAAAAAGAAAGTTATTTCCAGTCAGAAATGGAAAAACAGACCAAATACGCCTTTTTTTTTTCATTTTCTGAGACCAGATGTTGTCATTTTCAAGGAAACAGTGCTAATGCCAAGGTCACAAAGATTCTTACAAATGATGGGTTTGTATGAATCTTCCAGTTTGTATGAAATCTGGACATTATAGACATGCTCCCTCCACGAATGTCTACGAACTCCAGGTTCCATATGAACTGGAAGGCTGGGGGGTAATTCTATTGTTTTATAATAATATTAATGCTATTTTATCAGCTGACGTGGTTATATATTAAGATTTGCAGTTGTGAGTATAGCACTAGTAAATTTATTTATTCATTGTTAAGCAAAGAAATTAAGGCAGTTATATTGTGTACTGTATAGCACATACAGGAGGAGAGGACTGAATACAGATGCAATAGGCTGAAATAGTAACAACCTGACTGACAGTGGAAGTGCTAAATAAAACTAGCTACTTTGTTACCTCTGGCGTTCACAGGTTATTTTCTGCATTACATTAACTCTGCAATCATGACAATGCCTGCTGTTTCAAAAATTGAAATGGGAACTTGTGGAAAATTGATGCACGTGACTTTAAAGGAGTGATATTTAGCTTTTTTAAATGGAATTATGCATTTTAAAACGTTTCCCTGTGGTCTACATAAACTGTAAATGCTCTGCTTGGGTCTGAATTCTTCATTAATCCAACTCCACAGGTCCATCTTCAACAATATTCCTGAGTAATGACACCAGAAAGGTCGTTTTGAGTGCTGGCCCTTTAAATGCAAATGACCCACTTTACACCCCACCTCCTCCAGGCTGTTGACTGTGCTTTGTGTCCCGTTCAGCCACTTGTGTTCGTTAATACATCCAACAGCTGAACATTTTAGGTATGGAACGAACCCCCATATAATACCTGGATGGACCAGTCCATAGACGCACTACAGCAGTGGTAAACATACGGCCTGCGGGCCAAAACCGGCCCAAAGAAGGTTCTAATTTGGCCCACAGTATGAATTTGGAAAGTGCATGAATTTGGAACGCATCAAAGGTGTTATACGTGTTTTAGTTCAGATTCCACAAGTAAAATAATAGCATAATGACTCCACATTTAAGTCAAAATTTAATTGTAAAAAGTTGGTATCAGATCAGTATCAGATCGGCATTGGCAAAACTAATCCTAAAAAAAATCAGATCGGATCAGAAGCAAAAAAATCCAGATTGGGCCATCACTAATTGTAAGTAGTATAGGTTTTGTAAGTATTAGTGTAGTATTAGTTTTACAGTGATTTAAGTAGCTCCTCAACTGCAGCTAATGAACCTATTGGCATTTAAAAACGTACATGTTATTCCCACCGATGAAATAGATATCAGGCACTTAGCAATAAGACATGAAGCCGACAGGTGTGCTGTGTGAATCTGTGTTTTTACTGGCCCAGGCTGACTTTTATTCTGCACAGATTCTCATAATAATGTCAATCTGAACTCTACCACCACTCGTACATTATCTCACAGGGTGAAAAATGACTTCAGGACTGGAGGAGCAGAAAGACGACACTGACAGATACACACATTACATATAATACATCCATGAAATGAAGCAGAGCAGAAGTGAAAGTTAATTACCATGGTAACGGTGACGTTGTGTCTGCCTGTTACTGTGCAAAATCATGAATACCTCTTGCATTTTTGCTTACTATCACGCCTGATATGACATATCGCAGGCCTCGGTGGGAAACGCTGGAGAATGTTAATGAGCTTTAATTAACTCGGTTGTGGGTCGGACAGCGAGTCCAGTCCTGGGTCACATATACAATAAATCATGCTCACCCATCCCTTACATGGCAGCTCCTTTAACTCTGCTACTTTGGCTTCACTCGTCCTTAGTTTCAAGAACAAAATAATGTCGTCTATCTTTATATTTAGTCGTCGGCCTTATCGCAATCGAGGCTACCAGAAAGGGTGCGCATATAGATAAAAAATAATAATGCTCTATCAAAAAATCAGACAGGTCATTTTATTTGTCTGATATTTCTCCGTTAAAGTCCAAAATATTTTTGTATTATGGTGTCTACTAAAAATTTCGCAGGCTTGTACCCCTGTCAAATCAGAAATTATTGGGTGTTCCGACACTCCAGCCTAATAGCCTCCATATTTAATGCCTACATGGATATACAAATGTGTCAGCACTCAGGATAATCATGCATTGTTTATTGCATAGATGTCGTGTCCAAAGCATACGTGCTGAAAAATTCCATATATTGACAGAAACAATAAAATTAGACCCACATATTTTGAATATGGTGTACAGACACTACTTGGTTTACGGACTCTTCAAGATCGGAATGGAAATCTGGCTCACCACACGGTCGCATCGCTGTTGGATCTGTAACTAAGTCTTCCTGGTACAAGAGGAAATAAACATTTGTGAACAAGTTAGAACAATATATCTATAAGGCATGTACGTGATATTAGTGATGGAAGTATACTGGTGTACGGACACTACATGAATTTTGGAGAACAACGCGCCATTGAAAACAAACAACAAGCAAACACATCCGTTTGCCACATCGTTATCAAATTTTCTGCAGCCAGGGAGCATACCAAAATCTGTCTAGTTGTGCATATTTAGTCATAATAATACTTAAATAACAGGTTCCCATTCTATTATTACAACTAGAAGCACTCGGAGAGCGCAGACCTCCGCCAAGGCTGATCAGTGGCCCCCCCCGTGGGCCCCCCCACCCCCGATCACCACCAAAATTTAATCATTTCTTCCTTATCCCATTTCCAACAAACCCTGAAAATTTCATCAAAATCTGTCTGTAACTTTTTGAGTTATATTGCACACTAACGGACAGACAAACAAACAAACAAACAAACAGACAAACAAACAAACAAACCCTGGCAAAAACATAACCTCCTTGGCGGAGGTAATTAAAGGGCTGTAAAAGAAGGGTTTTCAAAAAAAAAAAAAGGTTGATTGTCTTAATACTGAAAATAAGAATTGATAATCAAACAACTGTTCAACAAAAATGATCAATAAATGAAAAGCAATGTGATGTGTGTATTTTACGATAAAAAAGACACAGGAGTTAAGTAGTAATTATTGTGTTACAAAACATTATGTACAATAATTTTGCTCATAATAAAATTGTGCATATTTTCACGCTCATTGGGTCGCCATTTTATCAGTTTTTGTCCGATTTTCTTCAAATTTGGAGGATTTCAAGATCTAGTAATAAGATGGCCAAAGAAACATTTTGGGAATGGTTTTGGGGGGATCTTTTTGCAATACTGATTAATAACTGATGCAAATATACTTGTACACCTTGATTATGATCAGGCCATCTTTTGATTTGGGTAGAATGCAGAGAATGCTCGAAGGACCGAGTTCTTTCCACTGAGTTTCACCTCCTGTAGCTTTAAAGAATCCAAGTCTCAGAAAGTAATTGGCCTCTCCTGCTCACAGCTGAGTTGTTTGGGTTTATTTATTTGTGATGGTGTGTATTTGTGAACGTAAGAGGTTCTGTCCCGTTTCCTCTGTGAACTGTTGTGTGTGTGTGTGTGATGAAACGTCATCATCTACAACTCCACACCTCATTTCCAGAGAGACACATGGACATGTTGTAGTTATTATTCTGTTGTAAATTCCATCTGGAACCACTTTTCACACACTTTTCTTCTAGCATGCTCATTTGTTTTATTTCCACTTTGGTCTCACTGCATAGCCTCTCAAATATACCACAAGATAGCTTAAATTAGAATACCATAATAGCAGTTGAAAAGCAGTATTCTAATATATTATGACATCTTTGGATCGCTAAACTAAGTACTAAGCTATCAAAACACTGGTTAGAAGAAATGGCAGGTCTTTGTAGGGTTTAATGCAAAAAGAAACTGCAGGAACTCATATGCAACGACAGAATTTCACACAAATATATAATTGGATAAAATGATGAAGGGATGACATTTAATATCCAAAACGTCAAAGGTCATCTTCACTGTGACATTATATTCCAATACAAAAGCGCTTCTGTGGCCGTTATTCAACTGTAGAAGGAAAGAGTGTCTGAAACTGGTACACTAATCTTTAAACTTTGCTCAATTGAAAATGTCTGGAAACCATTAATGTTTGAGAATTTGTCACTTCTTTGCAGCAACATGTAAAATGCAAGCTGAGTTGGAGGAAGCTCGTTTTTTTTGTTTTTTTTTTAACAGAATTAATCCAATTTACAATATAAACTAGGGATGCACCAATACCACTTTTTTCCAAACTGAGTACAAGTACAAGTACTTACATTTGAGTACTTGCTGATACTGAGCACTGATTTGAGTACTCAGTAATCCCATTCCAGTTCTTAGTTACTTTTGAAAATGCACTTTATTGTCGTTGTCATTCATCTGACTGTAACAAAATTGCTGCTGCTGACGTTTAATACGTTGGAATGAGCGTCTCTCAATCAATCCACCAGGGGATGCCTAACATATAACCATACTGGCCTAATACAACGAAGAAAAGTAAAATTTTTTGAGAAGAAGAAAGTCAGTAATAGTAAACATGGAGACAACAGAGGCAACACTAATGTGGATACTAATGTTGATATTGATGAGGGTAGTTGTCATAAATATATCAGTAGTTTTTCATTAACTCACAGTCGCTCTTTGAACAGATCCTCTACCTCCACGGTTCCCTGTGGTATTCTCCGCTGGGTACAGATCCGTGAGCACCTGGAAAACAGATGGAATGTACGCAGAGGATGGACAGAATGCTCCGTCCATATCTGTCTGTGTCTTTAGCGTTACTTTTGTCACTGTCATTTATTTTGAAAAATCTCCACACTGTTGACATTACTCCTCCATCGTGTACCTGCTGCACTTAACTGTGAATGTCACACTACCAGTAGTTGTATCGGTGCGATTGTATCGGAGTACTTTTACGAGTATGAGTACAAGTACATATGCTGAGTATCAGACCCGATACCAATACTGGTATTGATATCGGCGCTAGGGGTGCGCCAAAAATCGATTCATATAAAAATCATGATTCTCATTTACTGCAATTCAGAATTGATTTAAAATGTCCCTAAACCGATTTTAAAAAATAAAACAAATCTATCAGCAGTCTCACGCCATTAGTGCGATTAGCGGTTTCGGGTTAGTGTGATTAGTGGCTAGGGTTAGCAATTTGCGCGATTAGCGGCTAGTGCGATTAGCAGTTAGAGTTAGTGATAAGCGTGATTAGTGGCTAGAGTAAGGTTTAGGGTTAGTGATTAGAGACTAGCACGATTAGCAGTTAGGGTTAGCGATTAGTGGCTAGACTGGAGTAGATCATGAGGATCCTTTGCACACCCATAGATTGAAGCAGAAATCATCCTGAATGAAATCGTTTTGAATCAAAAATCGATTTGGAATCGAATCGTAACCCTAAAACCTAACCTATAAACTCTGCAATGAAATGGCTAACCAAAGAAGAACACTTCAGAGTTGGTCATTTTATGTCCCAAAATGTAGATAGTTTTTAATCTAATTACAATTCTAAATGAGTTCCTTGGCCTTCAATGCCCTGCTTCACTGCTGTGCATCAATGTCATCTCTTTTTGTTTCTTTTTCCCCTTTGCTGTCCTTTTTCTTTTATCAGGCTTGTCTTTGTATCTGACTGATGTTTGTCCACTTGGAGGGCGACTGAGCAAATGATTGCAGCCACTTCCTAACTTAGCTCTCCATTCATTCTCTTCATGTGTCCTCGGACTGGCCCATGTCCAAGCTCATCTCAGGCTTCCTTTGCCAGTCCTGCCAGCTCTATTAAAACACCATAGGTCATCATGCTGTTATCTGGCAAAGGCTGCATACATATCACTGCTGTCAGAAAAACCTTGTAAAATATACACTGTTACATAATATGATGGAAACTATATTGAGGCTTGACTGTCATCTGCTGTAAATTCTTAATAGACATGGAAACGTAAAGAAAAACTAATCAGTGTTTTAAGGCTGTGTAAAATGCTAACAGGCTTTTATTTTCTTGTAGGAAATGTTTGCAGAAAAGTGCGTTGCAGTACCTTTAATATCACAATGTGAGCAGATCAAAACATTTGTACTTTTTGAACAGAGGAAATTAGAAATAACAGCCACTAATACAAGCCTCTGTCAAACAAAGGCCTGGTACCTTTGGCAGCAGAATAAATAAATGCCCCAGTTACTGAAATTTATTTACTGAAGTAAAGTTTGTTCATTTGTTTGTATATTTATTTATTTCAAAAATGGCAATAAAATCAAACAACAAAATAATTATATAAAAAAGAAAATAAACAATTCTAAAAGGAGCAGGATGAAGATTAATTTATAATCTCCCACCCCCTTACTCCATCCTTCACCTACACTAAGTTCCTGTCAGATTCCATAAGTAACTCAAAAATTCTCACATATTAGACTAAATTCTGACAATGCATAAAACACAGAATTGCTGTAAATATCAACGATAGACTGTCCATTTTACAGCAGCATTTCACAATAAAACAAACTCTGTCCTTTCCATAACAGTCATGGTGCACATATCAAAGCAAAAATAAACTCTGTCCATTTCATAACAAAAATACACATATCAGAAACAAAAGTACATGTACAAAAATGTGTAATAGTTTTTGACTTGTGTCCGTAGCTTACATAGATAAACTGGGAATTTTATGTTCAATGCAACCTGAAGTTATTACCCCGCCCCCCAAAGGTGAGGCAAGGAGTATAATTACCCCCGCCAAGGAGGTTATGTTTTTGTCGGTGTTGGTTTGTTTGTCTGTCTGTTTGTGTGTAAGATAACTCAAAAAGTTACAGATGGATTTGGATGAAAATTTCAGGAAATGTTGATACTGACACAAGGAGGTCTGCGCTCTACAAGTGCTTTTCTGGAAAAGACAGCGCAGACCTCCGCCATGGCAGATCAGTGGGACCCTGTGCCCCCCCCCAACCCCAATCACCACCAAAATTTAATCATTTGTTCCTTGTGCCAGTATCAACATTTCCTGAAATTTTCATCCAAATCCGGGGCACTGATCTGCCTTGGCAGAGGTCTGCGCTCTCCGAGTGCTTCTAGTTTTTTGGTTTGGTTTGTTTGTATTTTTTTTACACTTTAGCAACAGAACTATTGGTTGAATTCATACCAAATTGAGTTTATAGATTGCCAATGATCCAGAATAGATGTGATTACATTTTGGGAAAAGTAGGTCAAAGTTCAATTTTTGTATGAATTTGTTGAATCATTTTTTTCTCTCCATTTACTTGTAATAGGCAAAATTTAAAACTGCTATAAAAACTTCAATTTGAACTCAATTTATTTAAAAATGTTTCAGAAATATAGAGATTAATTTTCTATATCTCTCTGCAAAATATCTAAGTGATAGCTTGTTTTTTGAAATTTTTTGTTAAATTTTTAAATCTTTTTCTTTTTCCATTTACGTATAATGGCCGAAATTTTAAATGTCTATAAAAACATCAATTTTGTTTCAATTTACTTCCAACTTGGCACAAAAATCATTTTTATATTTAACAAAGAGTTGATCGATGCCAAAATAAGATACAATACGTGCAAGGGGTGGGGTTTGCACTCCTTTTGAGTCTGACATCCTGACTTTACTTGAGCAAGAAAGCACATTACACAAACTCCTGCAGGTTAAAGTGGACTAAAGTGGACAGTTTTTCATGGTCAGCAGACTTACATAAAATCAATAGCCTACTAACAGTCCCCCTACAGGTTGGATGGTGCAGATTTTAGCACTTTGGCCTCTGTATTCCTTGTTTTATACTTATAGCAGATCTTAGTGGGTTTCTCATGTAGGACACTCAATCCAAGCAAAGGCCTGTGTAATAGATAAGGAGAATCAATTAGCATCAAATCCCTGTATAGGCATAGATAACAGCCTCACATAGGAGTGCAAACAATGAGTGTGTGTCAGCTCACAGACACCCTTTGTGGAGTGACTTTCTTTATACTGCATGACTGTTGTAAATATTTCTAGTCGCGTATAAACTGTATGCCAGTGTTGCTTTCAGGGGCATGAAATAAAGGAAACTTTTGCACGCTGTAAAATAATTGGCTCCTACCCTATATGCCATTTTATCAGACTAGCTCAAACACAGAAAAGTGTCATCCCTGCAGAAAACAAAAGCATTTATTTTATATATTTTGAAATAAAAACCACTTTGACACCATAAAACTGTCCATCGCGAAGAACTCATTGCCGCTGAACTTACCTTTCAGTTTAGCTTTCAGAAAACCATTTTCTTCAAAGTCTAGCTCCCACTGTAAATGTAATTTGTTCCAGTCCATCCTGTGTTACAGTGTGCTGTCATAGCCCAGTTCCACCATCATGCTATCATGTCCCAGAACAGTTTGTCTCAGGCAATCAAAACTAGGCTAAAACTTACAGCAGAAATGTTATGTAGATCATCATAGCTTTTTTTTTTTTTTTTTTTTAGTCTTCAAAGAGGCTGGCGATGGTTGTGATGGTAGCATTAATCAACTGGGTGGAAGTGTGTTGGAGAGCCACAGGAGATACTGGCACTGGAGTAAAACTGGGACAGTGTCAAACCCTGCAGCCATGGCTTTCCCTTTTCCTCTCTGAAAACACATTCTTTCATACATTAACCCCGTTTCTCTCCTCATCAACACGTTCCGCATTTCCATCTACCCCTCTTTCTTCACTTCTCTTTTGCTTTTGCCCCAGTCTTCCCTGCATTCTAGTTCTGTTTTTTTTTCCCAGTGTGATTCTTGGGAATGCCAAAAGAGCACTGATTAGGCCTGGATAAAGTGATTCATAATTATTTTAATCACATGTTACTGTAATGCAATTATATTCTTTAAAGGTTCACTGTAATTTTTAGTGACATTTAGGGGTGAAGGTGCAGTTTTTCCCAACTCATCTTTAGGGGTGTTAGAAAATGTCAGTTTTGCAATATATCGCAATATTTCATTTCACAATACTGTATCGATATTAAAAAGTACTGTATCGATATTTTTAGGTATTTATTCAAATGCAGATATGGCGGAGGTTCATTTTTGTTTTTTGTTTTTCTTTATTGTTTTATATATTATTTATGATTATTTAACACTGTTTTATTAAATAATGGTTATTTGAAGCATCCTAAAGGCACCTTTTACTGTCTGAGAGAGGCAGATGTTTGTTCCTTTGGAAACTAGGAGAACTCTAAACATTTTGTGATATAGTATTGGATCCTGTTCTGATCAAATAAAAATGTGTTTAGTATTTGTTCATATTTCTGGTGTAATTACATTTTTCCAGGAATTAATCTTTAAAAAAAAAGAAACAAACAAAAAATCGCTTTTTTAACAGTATCATGATATATCATGATATATCGTATTGCAATCTCAGTATTGTGATTTATATCATATCGCCAGATTTTTGCCAATACACAGCCCTACTCATCTTTGGTTGGTTGCAAAAAATGTGGAAGTTCCTCATCGGAGCCGGTGTGTGTTGCATGTATATTCTCGGGTTTTCCACCAAGAAGATGCTATTGCAGTATCTAGTATCGTATGAAATGGAAAGAATAAGAAGACGTTTGTTCCATAGAACTGTAGAAACATGGTGCACAACATGGTCGACTCGGAAAAGCACTCCTCCATCTGTAGGATATTTAAGGCAACAAGATTACTTGTGATTATACAGTGACACGTAATTATGAATATTACATTCCATCTCTGCAATTAGGTCCTCCTGAAGACCCCTAAGCCCTGTACACTAAACCTTTAATTGTGAAAAAAAAAAAGTATATTTAAAAAAGAAAACTGGAATGAACTGCTTATGCAACCAGGATTCAAGAAACTAAAACTGATAATTTTGTCAGTATCGTACGACTACCATTAAAGCATGCAGGTGTTGATTTTATTTCTCTACATGCAGTCTTAATCAAACAAACTAACAATTAAAGTAATAATAATTACAGTCACTATTTTCAGCTATTCCACCAGTAGTGTTTTGCTTCCAAATGTGGTGGTTGCATAAAATATTGTGATCCCAAGAATAATAAATATAGAAAAAATATGTTATTATTGTATAAGTGAGCCTATTATTTATTTATTTATTTATTTATTTATTTATTGTAATTTTATTTAGTGCTTGACAAAATATTGTGACGAGGTAACAAAGACAAACAAACAAACAAACAAAAGAGAATTCATAAGACATAGACATTGATGATGATGAAATGATGAAATTCTTTATTCAGTCATCACATAATAATACAGCCAGTGTCAACACTACAAACATTACCAACAGGTTAATGACTGAAAAGGCACAGGCAGAAGCAGAATGCTTATATTAATGCCTGTCCTACATAACAAATTCAGCTACCCAGCATTCAGTATAGGAAAAAGAAAAAGCAACATTGCATACAACCAAACAAACAATCAAAAACATCAAGTGCAACTAAACCAGAAAAATAGAACACTTAACCAGACAAATTAATGGTAATTTAATGTAGAATCCAAAATAAATTATTTACCTCTTACTTAGATCTTAACAATTGTATCCTTCAAAAATTGCCTTACGTACCATTTTTTTTAAATATCAAAAATGGGCTACACATTCTTAAATCCATGCTGGATTCATTCCTTAGTTTAACTCCAACAACAGACATCTTCTTTTAGTCTCTTTTTTAGCTTTTTGTACAGCAAATTTACAAACATCTCTCAAATCATATTTAGACTCATGTGTTGAGAAGAACCTTTGTACACAGATGGGGAGTAACTTTAATTTAATCAAAACAAAGACGGGTTCAAACAAAGGGGCATTTACAAGTGCGTGTGTGTGTGTGTGTGTGTGTAGGGGTGTGTGTGGTTATTTATGATTTTTTAAAATATATACAGGGTGGGGTATTTCTTTACTGAAGTCAGAGGTAAAGAAAAAGAAAAGGAACTGTGATATGCAAACAAACAAAGCTGGATGCATTTAGAGTTTTTCATCTAAAGTTAATTTGGAGCTGGTTTTGCACATTTTCTAAAGTCTTTTTGGGAATATTCATTAAATAGTTGTATTCTGTGATCCACATTTTCATTTTATTATTGTATTGTTGCATTTACTGTTTTTGTATTATAGTAAAGTATATACAGGATGGGGAAGCTAAATTTACAATGAACATTTAGTTGTTTTTTCTCAGCAGGCACTACGTCAATTGTTTTGAAACCAAACATATATTGATGTCATAATCATACCTAACACTATTATCCATACCTTTTCAGAAACTTTTGCCCATATGAGTAATCAGGAAAGTAAACGTCAAAGAGTGTGTGATTTGCTGAATGCACTCGTCACACCAAAGGAGATTTCAAAAATGGTTGGAGTGTCCATAAAGACTGTTTATAATGGAAAGAAGAGAATGACTATGAGCAAAACTATTACGAGAAAGTCTGGAAGTGGAGGAAGCAACAAAAAAACGTACCAAAGCTTTTATTAAAGCTCTCAAATCCAAAATCCTAAAGGATCCAACCAAATCCATGAGAAAAATGGCAATTGAACTTGAGGTAGACAACAAGACCGTTAGAAATGCAGTAAAATATGATTTGAAGTTAAAATCTTACACAAGAACACCAAAACACTTGTTGACAACAGCAACAAATCCAACTTGAGCAATTTTTGGGAATCATGTTTATGGCCGCCTTCTAGCCCAGATCTAAACCCTCTGGATTCTGCTATTTGGGGCGTTTTAGAACATGCTACCAATAGAACATCACACAGCAATGTCGACTTTCTTAAAGATACTATTGAAGAAGAATGGGAGAAGTTGTCACCCGAATATTTGAGGAACACTTGCGCAAGTTTCAGGAAGTGTGTGAAGGCAGTTATTGAGAAAGGAGGAGGACACATAGAATAAAAACATTTTCTATTATGCAAATTTTCTTGTGGCAAATAAATTCTCATGACTTTCAATAAACTAATTGGTCATAGACTGTCTTTCAATCCCTGCCTCAAAATATTGTAAATTTTGCTTCCCCACCCTGTATATTGTCAGCTATTTGACCAGTGTTGTTTTTGCTTCCAAATGCAGTGGTTGCATAAAATATTGTGATCCCAGGAATAGATATAGAAAAAAATGTGTTATTATTGTATAAGCGAGCCTATTATTTATTGACTCAGAACTGTGAATAAAAAGAGTTGTCCTGTGACTTTGCAGCATATGGGTGTTTGAACAGCTCTGTGTCAGAATTTGCAACACAGCACATCCTGAATAAGTTACCCCTCAAGAGGAAACTTGCTCGGGATATTGTAATTCGGACTGCTGTGTTCTCTCCGACCTCCATTACACAACTGTCAGTACACTGTGGCGGAAGAACACTGCTTTTACAGAGAAAAAGAGAAGAAGGAGAGACGTCGTGTGGTTGTTACCATATTATTCTCACACCAATCCTTAGGAAAGAACACAGAAAATGTATGATAATGCAATTCTGGGTTATCACCCTCCACGTGGTGCTAGAAGTATTTTACATTACCTTAAGGCACCCTTATGTTAGCGAGCTGTGCACCTTGAACTTGAATAAAAACCATCCTGAGTTCCATCTTACCATAGAGGAACATAAATGTGACAAAATAGTCTTAGATGTGATGTTAGCCTGATTGGCTCTAATGCGCTTTTGCTTTGAAACTGAAACCATAGAGATGCTGCAAGCTCCTGCAAGAACATAAAATGAAAACAAGTATGCTTACACCATCAGCAAGTTAGCTAAAAATGGTATTTTTCTGGCCTTTTCCAAACACCCCTAAAGATACACTCAGTATAAACAGTAAAGAGTGATTGTTGCAGTGAAAAGCGGAATATTTTGGGGTGTTGCAATTGTCTTTGATTTGTTTTTGTTTTTTGTTTTTTTTGTTTATCTCTGTAAAGTTTTAGTTTTAGAGTCTCACCCTTTGTTTCACTGAGGGTATTTTCTTATAGGTTTATTCTGAGCACAGGATGTTTTGCTGTGCTGGTCTAAATTTAAGTTTTGCTGCACCGCCACAGAACAGTTTGGAGTATGTATAAAAAAAAGTTTTACCACCCAGTATGTTTTACAGACTCTTTGTAGCTCGCATTTACAGGCATTTAGCCACAGGCCCGTGTTGATGTCCTGTGAGGCCTGGAAACTTTACAAAGGCCATAAGTTTAGCCCTCTTAAGCGTAGTTTAAGCTATAATAGGCGCTGATTTAAAAAAAACAAACACCTGAGTGTGTTGTTGTAGCAAGCTTTAAACTTTTACCCTACAGAGAAAAACAGCCGTTCTGCAGCGTTTATTGATTCAGTGCAGTGATGCAGTAAAGGTAGAAGAAAGCCAAGTAAAAATATGCCTTGTAAGTGATAATAAAGTAAACATGTTGTACAATAGCAGCTATCCTCTTCCATTGACTAATGCCCCCTCTCTAGTTCCACCGCTTCCTTGTTGTTTTATTTCCTCTTTGTTTGGTGCACTCTCTTTCGCTCTCTTTTCTCTCCCTCTAGTTTTGAGTGACACTACAGTGCTCCTTTATATCTGCTGAATTCAGCTGCTGCAGCTTAACTCGCACACTTTTTAAGACATAAAACAATGTCAGCAGGAAGGCTTTTCCTGGCGGCCCGTTCTTCTGTGTATTGTATGATCTTGGCCGTATTAAAGGAAAACCTCTGCAGTCACACCTATTCAGTCACGCTCTCGCTCCCTGTTCTATCACCACCAGAAAATTGAATTTCTACCGCTGTTGTTCCCTGTGATGTCCCCGTCCCAGATAAGTCACTCATGTCCCTTGGTGCTTGCATACAGACACACACATGCAAACACATTTAGTGGTGCTCAGCTGATGTGGGCTTCCCAGGGCCAACTTTATTGTTTTGTTGACAATTGCTAATAGCCTGTATTTGTGCTGATGTTTAATACCTCACAGTTTGACAGTTTCTGAGCAAAAAAAAAAAAAAAAAAAAAATAGAGGTATTTAATGCTCTCTCCAGATTCGTGCACTTGTTTTAGGTAGAAAATTGTAGCAGTAGATGGATAATGTGGGGAACAGGAAAAGAACCAGAAACTGCACTGAAATGTCACAAAAAATTTTGACAATATTTGAACATGGACGTTGTCTCGGTGGTGCGGCGGTGCAGGGGTTAGCACTGTCGCCTCATACAAACAAGGTCCTGGGATTAGTCATCTCTGTGTGGAGTAGGGGTGTGTATTGGCAAGAATCTGGTGATACGATACAAATCACAATACTAGGATGGTAATTGTTTATGTTTATGTTTATGCATTTGGCAGACGCTTTTTCCAAAGCGACTTACAGGGGAAAACCAATCAAATCACTCAATCAATCAAATTTTATTTATATAGCGCCAGATCACAAAAAAGTTATCTCATGACACTTTATATATAGAGTTGGTCAAAACCAGACTCTAAGCCAATTCACAGAAACCCAACAGAATCCTCCAGGAGCAAACACTTGTGATGTTGTGACGTTAAATGGACTGCACTTACGTAGTGTGTTTTCTACACCTTCACGGTACCCCAAGTGCTTTACGAAGCACTGTAAGCCCGGATAAGTACAGTTTACTCAAAAAATTTGAGGCAAGTGATTGTACTTAAATGATTTGAGTAATGATCGACTAATCAGTTGGTTTAAGTAGGTTCAACTTTAATGCTAAAAATCGAACTTAAGCCATTAATTAGAAAACACTAGAGGACAAGTTATTTGTACTCTAAATCTGTTGTAAAATCAACCCCACTATCCAACCATTCAACTCAGCATTTTAGCTTACACTGACTAATTTTCTCAATTGCAGCCAGATTAATTTAATTTATCATTGATTAAACAACTTTTTTTAAGTTAATCAAACTCAAAATCCTATTCCTGACCAAAATAGTTATGAAATTATTCAGCTTAATATATTGTAATATGAATGGAAGGTAGCTCAATGTCATTTGCCAGTAGGGGAAGTGCTTGTAATTTGACAAGACATTAAAATTGCCATTGTACAATAACAGCCATAGGTGAACAGGAAAGCCATTGTTCTTCCAATGGCTCTGACTCATGGTGCAGCTCTACAAAAATACAAAAACAAACACAAAAAGGCCAATAAACACTGCCATACACACATTAAATCCAAATTAACACTAACACCACAACCCCGCTGAACCCCTGCACATAAAAATAACACATTTTCAACAGCATGCCCAATACCCACAATGCAATGCGAAGATAAAAGGTGTGGTCATGACTAAAACTTAGTGATTTAATTCCATTCAGCTTAAACTTTTTCGTACTTTCAACTATGTCTACAATTTAGTAGAATATACTTAACATTTTATAGTAACATCATAAAACTTAAATCACTTAAGTGCATTGTAATTAAAGCATTTTAGTAAATACAAATTCTGGGCTTACAGTGAGCTTTACATTCACACACACATTCATACACCAATGGGTGGCTGCTGCCATGCAAGGTTCTGCCCGGCCCTACTGGGAGCAATGTAGGGTTCAATGCAGTGGCGGCTGCTCGTCTTTAAGACAGGGGAAGCTCATTGTCAGCTTACATAAAAAAATTGTCAAGTTATTTAAACATAAATTCGGCCCTCCGTTCCTTTTTAAGAAAATGGTCAGTGACCATTATTATTATTATTATTATTATTATTATTATTATTATTATTATTATTATTATTATTATTATTATTATTATTATTATCGTACCAAGTCGGTGTCTTTTCCAGGGACTGGACCAGTGTCCTCTGAATGTCCAGCAGAGCAAGGCTGCTTAGATTGCCTTGGCCCATTGTGTTGCGAGTGTAAGACTTCAGCCTTTTTAAACTGGAGATGCTCCTTTCACTCCGACCTAGCCGACAGTTTGATTGATTTAACTATCTACATAACGATATTAAACTCGAACAAGAAATGATTAAATTATGTAACTGAAACAAGAAAATGCTGAAATTATGTTAAATTGAAACAAGGAAGTACAATGAGTGTGTTTTATTTACGGTGAAAGAAATGAACGAGTAATTTCGTAGTGGTTTCTCTCTGATTTCACAGCAGAATGCGCGACGGTATTAAACTGAACTGTGTCAGTGAAGGAGGAGATCTGAAAATAGCTGTCAATCAAACGGGATTCAGTCTTTCGACTGATCCTCCAATCAGCACGAGGGATTCTGGTGTCCAGCCCGGCCGAGCTCCGCCCACAGCTCCATTCACCCCCAGAGACGCCCGGCGTCCGGGGGCGGGACAACATCGTGGTATTTATCCAATTACCGTCCAGTTTTGATGCAATGAAAAAAACTGTTCCACTCAGTCCCATTGAAGCCCATAGACGCCCGCAGTCCACGGACAAATGCACTGAGCAGAGATGGATGAGAAAACAGCGCAACAGGAATGTATGAGAAGTGAACAACATCGCGTCTGTTGATTTGTGATAAAGCTGATTCTGAACAAACTCATCTTTGAGATGAACGTGTTCTAACACATTTGTAGTTAATAAAATGTCAACACAACCGAACATATTTAACCATTTAATTTTCGTAATTTTAGGGGAAGCCGGGCTTCCCTTGCAGTCTATGAGAAATCGCCACTGGTTCAATGTCTTGCCCAAGGACACTTCAACATGTGGACAGTCAGAGCCAGGATTCGAACCACCAACCCTTTGGTCATTGGACGACCTGCTCTGCCAACTGAGGCACAGTCGCCCATCACGATACAATACATCACGATATGTCACGATACTGTTAACAGGGCAATTTTTAATTAGCTTTGCTTCTTTTTAAAAGATTATTTCCTGGGAGAATGGAATTACACCAGAAATATGCACAAATACTAAACACATTTTTATTTGATCAGAACAGGATCTGATGCTATATCACAAAATTTTCCTGTGTTAAAACTTAGATTATTTTTTACAGACATTCCAGTTTAAGATCCTGCTCAAATGTTCATATTCTCTTAGTTCATAACTAACATCATAACATTATTTTTGTGCAATCCCAACAAAGGAACTAGCATTATTTAATATAATAGTGTTAAATTATAATACATAAAATATAAACAAAAAAGAAAAATGAAAAAACTAAAATGAACGTCCACAATATCTGCATTTGAATAAATACCTAAAAATATTGATACAGTACTATTTAACCCTTTCATGCATGAATTATGAGAACCTTAATCAAGATTTTTTTTTTTCCTAAGTATTTTTATTCCTGTTTAGGCATGAAAAAAACCCAATGTGATTGAATTTTTTTTTAATGAACCAATTTTACATGGAGTTACAAAACCATGCATTTAATTTTAGAAGCAAAGAAACATGTATCTACTGATATACTGTGTGCAAACTACGAGATAAAAACATTTTTAATGCTGCTAATTTGATGTTTTCTCACATTTCAACAATACCTGCATGGAGATTATATGCAAAAAAACAACAACAAAAAAACAAACAAACTGTTAATTACAGTTTAATAACAATTTGCTTTTTTTTTTATTATTATTTTTTTTTATATATTCAAACATGTTAGTGCCGATCAGGTTTATCTAGAACAGCAAATTTACAGTAATGGTATGAAATACAGTGTTTGGGATGATGCATAAGCGTCCACTGTGTTAACTGATATGGAACTAAAACAACAAAATCTGTAAATGTACAATAGAACAGCTGTAGAATAACTGTCCGCTGTAGTGACCACTATGCATGAAAGGGTTAATATCAATACAGTATTGTAAAATGAAATATTGTGATATACTGCAGAACCGCTATTTTCTCACAACCCTACTGTGGAGTTTATATGTCCTCCCTGTTCCCTGTGTCTGGGTGGGTTCTCTGGCTTCCTCCCACCATCCAAAGACATACACCTTAATAGGTTATCTCAATATAAGTAACATGTAGGTGTGAATATGAGAGTCAATGGTTGTGAATGGACACTCCCACGACCCTCACGACTATTCCAGGGATTGTCTAAACTAGGACTTGGTGATCTGGCTTAAAGATCATATGCTGATCTCTTGACGTAGAATCAAATGCACAATCCTCTTATGAAAATACAATCAATATTTTACTTTTCCTCAATTTGTGAAGCTATGTGTGATGGCTTTTTCTTGTTGGTATCTGAATTTAAACTTTTAATTTTTGCATCATTTTGAACCAATATTTACCATAACCAGATAAAGTAAACATTAGTCAACTTCTCATTTGCATCTAATTTCACCCATTAGACTTTTATAATGAATCAAAAGTTTTTCATACAAGTTTAAACTTTAAGCATCTGTGAAAATTAAACTCACTGCTCATCAGAGTTCAGAAGCCAGACCTGCTGCTGAAAGATTTACAGTAATTTGTCATATTGCTTCTGCTGCACCAAAGTAGCACATTATATAATCTGTACAAGTACAGACACTTGTTACACTTAGTACAGACAGGGCCTTTATATTGCTGTAAATGGTCTGAAATAACTTAATGACCTGTGCAAGTGACGTTAATGCTACAAAACCATAGATTATTACTTTCTATAAAGTATTATAATTACAATAATAAATGGACCATTTAAAATAAATGTTAGGAGGAGGAACGTTTTGACAGCGGTGTTTTACATTTTTTTAATGACATAAGCTGTATGATCCCTCTGAAAATAAATCATATACTAAGCTGAGATAAATCATGATCTAAAACAGACCTGGGCATTGTAAGGCCCGGGGGCCACATGCGGCCCGACAGCTGACCCTAACTGGCCCACATGAGGTCATTGGCAAATTAAATGTCAATGCAAATTTGTATCATCATAATAGACGTATCCAATACAACACCACTGCTTTTATTTTGAAGGATCTGCTAATTGACCGTTTTTTCACACATACTTTCCGTACTTGCATAAGGCTTATGCACTGATTGGTTTGTTGGTCAGTTTTAGCCCATGAAGATGTCCGCTAACGCCAAAAAAAGAACGACTGATTCCGAATGCAGAGTTTTTAACAAGATCTGGACTTGAAAGTATTTCTTTACTGAAGTCAGAGGTAAAGAAAAAGAAAAGGAACTGTGATATGCAAACAAACAAAGCTGGATGCATTTAGAGTTTTTCATCTAAAGTTAATTTGGAGCTGGTTTTGCACATTTTCTAAAGTCTTTTTGGGAATATTCATTAAATAGTTGTATTCTGTGATCCACATTTTCATTTTATTATTGTATTGTTGCATTTACTGTTTTTGTATTATAGTAAAGTATATACAGGATGGGGAAGCTAAATTTACAATGAACATTTAGTTGTTTTTTCTCAGCAGGCACTACGTCAATTGTTTTGAAACCAAACATATATTGATGTCATAATCATACCTAACACTATTATCCATAACTTTTCAGAAACTTTTGCCCATATGAGTAATCAGGAAAGCAAATGTCAAAGAGTGTGTGATTTGCTGAATGCACTCGTCACACCAAAGGAGATTTCAAAAATAGTTGGAGTGTCCATAAAGACTGTTTATAATGGAAAGAAGAGAATGACTATGAGCAAAACTATTACGAGAAAGTCTGGAAGATGCTATTAAAGAAGAATGGGAGAAGTTGTCACCCGAATATTTGAGGAACACTTGCAGAAGTTTCAGGAAGCGTGTGAAGGCAGTTATTGAGAAAGAAGGAGGACACATAAAATAAAAACATTTTCTATTATGTAAATTTTCTTGTGGCAAATAAATTCTCATTCTCACTTTCAATAAACTAATTGGTCATACACTGTCTTTCAATCCCTGCCTCAAAATATTGTAAATTTTGCTTCCCCACCCTGTATATATATACATATATATATATATATATATATATATATATATATATAGAGAGAGAGAGAGAGAGAGAGAGAGAGAGAGAGAGAGAGAGAGAGAGAGAGAGAGAGAGAGAGAGAGAGAGAGAGAGAGAGAGAGAGAGAGAGAGAGAGAGAGGAGAGCTGCAAGTGTATTGATCTGGCCCTTAACGACTGTCAAAGTTTCCCATGTGGCCCCATAGGAAACTTAGTTGCCCACCCCTGATCTAAAATCATGACAATGTCCAGCCTTAGTCTAAACTTTACAACAAATTTTTGATGAATGATTCAACTTAGATTTTCAGACAGAGGGATGAATTCTAAATGTCATATGTATTTTTCATTCATATTTAGTGAGGCTGTTCAGCTGTGATGGATGTCCAGTACCTCCTCATCTAGACTGGGTTAAATCATCGTGTCTGAGCAAGATGCATGCATTTATCGGTTCATGTTACTTTTCAAGTGTATGTGTGAGTGTGTTGAGGGGTTAATTTATTTATTTTTTTCTTCTTGTAGGATGTTTAAATCTTTCTCCTGGTGCGTCTGTTGTCAGTTCTGTATTGTTAAATTCATAAAAAGTTTCTCACAAAGCCAAAGACACATTGATGCGTATAAGTAAATGTCATCCATTATCACTGAGGCAGTGCTTCATTCCTCCCTGAGTTGAAATCCTTCCAGAACGCTTCTCATAGCTGTCACAGAACATCTATTTTCAGACAGCTTATGGGTTATTGTTTCCTGCTTTCTACATACTTTTTTTCCATATGGTGGAAACACTGATCAGTTTGATTTTGCGTGGAAGGTATAGTCCTGTTTACTCCCAGACACAATTTATACTGACTGACATTCCTATTCGCAGACAGACTACATTCCCAATGACAAGCTGCACATATTCTCAGTAACACACACACACACACACACACTCATAGTCACACACTCCCACACATTCAGGAGACAATAGTTTATGTCTAACTGGGAGATATTTTGTATTCACACACACCGGGCCGATTGAGCAGTTTGTAACAACAGATGGCTGTGAACCCTGCAGATGTTTGCGAGTGTTGTTGTCAATCGTGAATAAAGATCTCTTGTTTTCCTTAATTGAATCTTATGACGGAGACGGAACGATTCACACATAATACACACAACAGACACACTTGCAAAAATGAAAAAAAAAAAAAAAGCATTTCTGTTTTAGATTGGTTTTCGTACAGTGTCATATTTTGCTTCAACACACAGCGAGAGACATTGATTCATTAACCACTGGTGGTCCATAGATAGACAGGTGGGGTCCCACTGGTGGTCTACAGACATCTGTGTCTGTGTGTGTTTGAGCCAGTATGGTCTGCGGTTGGAAAGCTGAGGTTTCCTCTAATGTGGTATTGGAGCGGACTGTGTGTACGCTTCCTTGTCTGCCTTTATTTGACCTGCCACCTGACTGAGGTATTTCACAGCATAGTCCCAGAAACTGCATATTCAGCATAATAAACTAAACCCATTTAATGTCAAATAACACTGGTCAACAACAAATTTATTGTTGAAGTTTTTTGAGCTGATTTAGGATAATTTTGGTGTGCTGAATCAAAAAAATCACATTAATTTTGCTCAGTCAGGTCAACTTTCTGAACTATGCTACATATTGGCTTTTTAACATTTTTGCTTACATTTATGGGCATTTTCACATCATATGATACAAAATTATTTCATATTTCTTGCAATAAACGAGTTCTGAAGATTTTACTTTTGCCAATTTATGATTCATGGTTTTTTTAATATTACAGGTGAATGAAATGGCTTCGACTAGAAGATCTTGCAAAAATAAGCCTGACGTATTCTGCTTTGTAACACTTAATAAATACATCCTGTTAGAAAATGATTTTTTTTCTCTTAAAACCTATTTTGGGTGAGAACTATATAAAAAATCAACTGATAAAGTCACAAAAATGTAATCAATTTTGTGAGAAGATCAAATTTTTCAAAATCAAATTAGCAAAAAAAACCTGACCTGATTGAGAAAAACAGATGTCATTTTTGGATTTAGTGGTGCAAAATGGTCCTAATTCAGTTGAAAAAACCTAGACAACTTGCAAAAAACATTTTTTTGTAACCCAGTGTGATGAGAATAAATTATTCCTGTTGATTCTGAAGTCTGAACACCCTGAATTCTTGCTTCAGAGCCCTTCAGTTATGAGGACAGCTTTGTGTCTTCTATCATTTAACCCTTTCGTGCATAACAGTAACTACAGAGGACAGTTATTCTCCAGCTGTTCTCTTGTATATTCATTTTGTTGTTTTAGTTCCATATCAGCCAAACAATGGACGCTTGTGCATCATCTCATATACTGACACTAGTCGCTTTTCCATTGACCCTCAAATTGCGCAAATATAACTTGCGCATGAAAATTTACCAAATGAAAAAGCAACAATTTCGCCAAAACTCTTTTTCGATTAAAAGTTTTTGCACTGGCAAGAGGTGGTTTTTCAGGTGTAGCACAAATGGTATATCACACAAAACTGCAATGGAAAGACCTTTTTCCACAACTAGAGTCGCGTGGATAAAAAAAAAAAAAACAACAAAAAACTGATGTTGACGGACGTTACAACAAGCGAAGAAGAGTTTTAAAAGAAACATGTTGTGGTATGTGTGGACACACCAGGAAACCCAATCATTTTTTAATTTAGTAGGAGATAGAGAGGTAATATATAATAATAATGAATATATATCTGTAAATAAACACCGTATTTAGCCATGTTTGTGGAATGACTTCTTGTGTCATCTCACAATAATAAATTAACAAATCATTGCATTTGTGATTTAATGGATAAACCCACACTACGCACTTCTGTTTTTTCGACATTTAGTAAATATCGGTAAAGTTTCACGCAAATGTCCAGTGGAAAAGCGGCTATTCATACACTACCAGGCAAAAATTTGGACTCACCTTCTTATTTAAATGACATGAGATGGACCATAGATGGCCAACAAGAGCTCAGCATCATTTGGAACTCCTTCCAGACTTTTGGAAAACATTTCAGGTGACTACCTCATGAAGCTCATCAAGAGAATGCCAAGAATGCACAAAGCAGTAATAAAAGTAAAATGTGGCTATTTTGAAGAATCTAAAATATAAAACATGCTTTGAGTTTTGTTACACCTTTTTAAACTACATAATTCCATATGTGTTCATTCATAGTTTTGATGCCTTCAGTGAGAATCTACAATGAAAACAGTCATAAAAATAAAGAAAAACCAGGTGAGTCCAAACTTTTGCCTGGTAGTGTATAATTACTGTAACTTTGCTGTTCTGGATAAACCTGATCTACTCAAACATGTTTGAGCGTAAATTAATTGCTAGACTGTAATTAACAGTTTTCTTAAACAATTTTTTTATGTTTGTAAATATTATCTCCATGAAGTGAGTATCAATTAATATCAGAGTATGTTAAAATGTGAGAAAACATCAGATTAGCTGCATTAAAAATGTTTTTATTTCATAGTTTTCACACTGTATATCACTTTCTGATATTGCGTTTTAAATACACGTTTCTTTGCTTCAAAAATTAAAGCTGAGTGGACATTTTTGTAATTCCATAAAAAATAGGTTCATTAAAAAATTGCAATCACATTGTTTTTTTTCATGCCTAAAGAGAAATAAAAACACTCAGGAAAAAATCTTGACTAAGGTTTTCATAATTCATGCATCAAAGGGTTAAAAGGAAATTTGTGACAAAAAAATACAATAACAGCCCTTCTCAACTATCACTTCTATTCCTCTAATGCTGTTTTTCCACTGACAGTACCAGACTTGGCTTTGTTGGGTTTCCACCACATGAGAGCAGAAACCACCATGGACTATCAGTTTTATTTTTTCATCTGTTTATGGTTCCACCTTTGCCGTTCCAAGCAGCAGTACAGTCATAACATATATAATCACGCAGAACCAGAATCATCGCCGCATCAATATGCAATGTGTCATCATGTCACAAGACACAGGATACAGAGCCAAGCTAGAGGGAAATATCCATAAACATTTACACACAGATTTAAGTGTTAACCAAATTGTCACCTGAAACAAACTGTAATCTTATATTTAATTTCAGTGCTAAGTTTAGTCCTTCACAATTGTTGTTTCATTTGTAGCCCTAGTTGCACTGAGGAAGACATCACAATACTTTACGGTACATTGTAGAGAAAACATCTGCAGTGGAAATGCGGTGTGGTGCTGCCCAAACCGAGCCGAGCCATGCCAAACCTAGCTGGTACTGGCAGTGGAAAGGCAGTACAAGCATCTGATAGAATATTTACCTGCAGACACCTTATCCTCTGCCATCACGGTTTTGGCAACGAGTTCGGACCTCCAGCCAATAGCAGCAATGTGCAGAGTGTAGAGGATGCAACAAAAGCCCCTTTTACAAAGCACTTCTGTTACAGGAGTATTTCACCTTTATTCCGGAACAATGTTTGTGTAAACAAAATGGTGGGATCATTTGGTCCCACCTTTATCACGGCTTTGCAACACTTCTGGAAGTAGTAACAGAGCCGTGATAAAGGTGGAATCGTGATTCTGGAACGCTATGTTCCACAACCAAGGTGTAATGTTCTGATGATGTATTGCGAGTGCGACCCGGGCCATGTGCAGCAAACTAGGGCTATCAACCAGGGCTGCACAATATTGGAAAAACTGACATTGCGATTTTTTTTAACCCGGCGATATATGTTGCAATATGAAAGAATACTCAGAAGTAGGGCCGTGCAATTAATCGAAATTCAATTACGATTTTGATTATTACACGCAACGATTACAAAAATTATGTAATCGAGAAAAAACGATTATTAATTTTGAGTTGTTTTAATTCACGCGCACGCAAGCTACCATGAGCTGCTCTGCCCCGCCCCCTCTAAGCTACTGCTGCCAGCTAGCCGGCAGGTCCACCCCAAGAGGACAGTTGTACCTAGCGGTCTGGAAAAATGGCAGGAGAATCACAGCAGAAGTGCTTGGTAAACAAAAAAGGCAAGTCAAATTCAATTGTATGGAATCACTTTGGGTTTGATGAAGAAGACGAAGAGCAAAAACACATCACGTGCAAAAAGTGTTTTGTAGTTGTGTCCGCACCGACCGCTAACACAACAAACCTTTTTAACCATCTAAAGTTTAACCACCGCCACTTTTATCATATTCTTTATCTTATGAAAAACTAAAACGCATAAAAACAACTTCATCCGCAATGCAATCTTCAGTCTCCGAATCTCTTTACGCTGCAACTCCCGTATTAAACTAACCCTAACCCGTATAACCCTAACGTACGTATTCTACAGGGTGTCCCATAAGTCTCCATACACAGGAAAAATAAACGTTTCTTGACATAAACCATTTTTATTTATATAATATGCTCTATATGACTGCCATTTTGTCGGGAACACATTTCAATGCGTGTCCTCCACTGCTGAAGAACTATAAAGAAGAAATATAAAGAAATATATGTTAGAACCATATGTATTATGTCTCCTATATATGGAGACTTATGGGACACCCTGTAGATGGCTGATGTATACAGAAGGCCTGAACTGAAACCTCACAGCACGCCACTGAATTTACTATGTTTCATACTACATTGAACATACTTGAATTTATAATTTGCACTTTACGTGAGGTTTTTTTTTTTTTTTTTTTTTATTGCTACAGTTCTATGGCAAGTCTATAGCAGTTTAATTCCAGTGCACTATTTGTTTACAAAAGGAAACATACTTGAATTTACAGTACACTTATTTGATTTCAAAGATTTTTTTGTTTCGTACAAAAGTGAAAATACTTTGTTTTAGTGGTTAAAAGCTTTATTTATGTTTAAAGAGTATATTTTACATTGTTTTGCAAGAAAAAAATAAACAACTTTAAGGTTAACAAATAATCGTTTTTAATAATCGTGATTTCAATTATTGCTAAAATAATCGTGATTATTTTTTTTTTCTATAATCGAGCAGCCCTACTCAGAAGGATATAATAGCTGTGTGGTGCAGATGTAACTGGTCAAACAAATTAGTTGTGTTACCTCTTGTTGTGGCAACAATTGCAAGGCACTATCGACACAGAACACGTTTCAGTATCATCTTTCTTGTAGCCGAAATAATTCCAGATAACTGATGTTGCTTTTTTTTTTGGCACCAAGTCTTCATTTACAGTGATTTTTTTCTGGTTCGTTGCTCATTTTTCAATGTTGTTACCAGTGGCTCACTCCAAACTGATTAAGAAAGATTGTGATTGGTGGATCGCTGCGCACAGTGTGTGTCAGGTACCCTTGAAATTTGATGAGAACACGGTGAGTTCATTTGCCTCCTACATTGCAGGACCTGTGATGTGACTATTGCGCACATGTACATTGCAATGACAACGCTCAAATGATATATTGTGCAGAGGTTTCTGCCTGTTAAAGGGAAGTTTTTCCTCGCCACTGTCACCAATCACAAGTGTTTGCTCCTGGAGGATTCTGTTGGGTCTCTGTAAACTTGATTTGATTCTGATTCGAATTGATAAAGCACTTTGTGACTCTGTCTTTGAAAAGTGCTCTATAAATAAAATGTACTTACTTACTTACTTACTAGCTCTAATATCAACGCGACCAGAAAGATGTCAAACTAAGGACACACCAAGATCTGCGAGCTGTTGTCTCTTCAGGCAGAGGACTGTACCCATGCTAACATTTGTGGAACAGTGAAAGACGAGCCAACTCTGGAGAGGTTAGCAACATCGCTATGCTAGGGGTATTTCTAACTTGTAAGTTATATGTTGCACTATACGCTCTGCTGCGTCACCGCCCCTTTGATTCCGGAACGCAGGTCCGCTGTGTAAAATTCCAGCCTGTCTCACCTCTGTTACTACTTTGGCTTGGCTGTGGAAATCTGTCGATGGTGTAAAAAAGGTGGGATCAGTATCTCACCTTTTTTCGGGATCCCTGTGTCAAAGTGGTAGAGCTGGTACAATATATTGTTTGAGCATCATCATCGCAACGTACGTGTGCGCAATAGTCACATCGTAAGTCCTGCAATGTAGGAGGCAAATGAACTCAATGTGTTCTCATCTAATTTCAAACTGGGTACCTGACACACACTACATGCGGCGATCCACCAATCACAATCCTTCTTAATCAGTTTGCCGAAGCAGACCACGCCCCTGCACATGGAGTGAGTCGTTGGTAACAACATTGAAAAATGAGCGACAAACAAGAGAAAATCACCGAAAATGAAGACTTGGTGCCAAAAAGAAAAGCAACATGAGTTATCTAGAATTATTTCAGCTAGAGGAAGGATGATATTGAAACACATGTTCTGTGTCGATAGTGCCTTACGTCTGTCAGCACAACGAGAGGTAACACAATTAATTTGTTTGACCATTTACGTCGGCACCACACAGCTATTATATCCTCCTGAGTAGTTTTTCATCTCACAATATATATCGCAGGGTTAAAAAAAATTGCAATGTCAGTTTTTTTCCAATATCGTGCAGCCCTAAAAAGTGGCTAATATAAACAAGAAGCAACTCAAATTGATTCCGCTCTTCGCACTTACTGCAGTGTTCTTAGCATGGTGCAGTTCTGTCTGAGAAACACAAGTTAGTTTTCGTCTGGTAAAGTAGACACAGGATCCTCTGGGAAAATGCTTTATTTTTCTATATTCACCACATTTTTTCTTGCATAAGCTGCTTGCTGTCCTCATCCACTCTATTTCTAGGTTCACCATCACTGCTGTCACCCTGAAAGCAAATATTTATTTACAGTCACCAAGAGTGAAATGTTACATAATGTACCTTAAAAGTGACTTGTCGAGTTTAGAGGATGAGGCTTGCAGTATTACCTCCTTTTCAGTGATCAACAAATCACATTAAAGAAGGTAAAGAGGTGTCGGGCACATTATTTAATTTCTAAAAAGGCTCTGTGAACAATAGATTACTGTACTCAGTGTATACTCATCCTCGGTGTTCTGTACGATTTTTTTTGTAATCCAGTAATTCAGTTTAATCAGTTTTAGATGCACATGATCCAGATTGGCTTGATATAATCCCATTTAAGTCCAGTATTATCTGGTTCAGACTGGTTTAGTGTGCACAGCGATGGTGTGAAGGGGTTTTTGGTCTCAGTAGGAGACAGATTCTGGCCCTCACCGTCTCTCCGCATGAATGAGGTTATGATTGACCTGCTAAGTAAACAGATGGAGGAAGGTGTGTGTGTCTGCATGTGTTCGTCTGTAACAGCAGTAGCCTCCCCAGGCTTTGTGGTTTTGGCCAGACTACTCATTCACACATATACATACGCTCAAACAAACACAGGATTACTTCTATATATATATTTAGATCCTCCACAAATATTTCTGCCTCAGATGCTCCATACAGATGAGTACAGAAGTCAAACTGTTTTTAATTCACTGTAGGAAAGCACATGGGAGAAAAAGAAAAGTTTTTTATAGTAAATATTATCTTGTATCTCAAAGGTAAACCGCCTGGGCACAGTTTTCCAGTTGTTGGATTTAATGATATCTTAATAATAATTGTGGTTGTAGTAGTGAGTTTATTGAGTTTAAGTACTGTTAATTAAGTGCAGTTAGGGATGTAACGATTAGCGGTATAACAATAAACCGCGGTAAAATTGCAGACAGTTAGTATTACCGCTTAAATTCTAATTATCATGATAACCGTGTTTGATTACTGCATTTTTAGGGGAAAAAACCCTTTGTAAAGATCTGCTTTAATGTCAAATATTTGAGTATAGTTTTAATTTATTACAAATTTTGATTTTATATACCTAATATTTGGAACCAATATTCACTTTTAAAGTCTCTGAAAGGGTTCGTTAAGCATCTGTGTGTTATTTATACAATAAATTATATAAATTTTTCAAATCGGATTTCATATATTTTTTGTGTTTTCTGGGCTTTTATGTTTTTATAGTAGGTTAAAGTAAAAAAAAATAATAGGCAGATGATGTAGATGAAGTTGTGCTGAAAAAACAGATCCCAAACATGGGTATAGTAAACATTTGTTTATATAGTGTATAAAGACAAAATCAAAAGTACTGAAAAACGGACAAAATAGACTCAGACCACTAAGGGTTAATATTTGAATGTTTCTGCCAAGAGAAGGTACATTGTACCAATTATTTTATTTTATTTATTTATTTATTTTTAAATACAACTTGGTTAAATTATTTCAGTGTGTGTATAAGTACTTTTTGAACATTTTGAGCACAATTTCAATAATAGCACGATAATAATGATAACCGTGATCATTTTGGTCACAATAACCGTGATAAGAAATTTTTATATCGTTATATCCCGAAGTGCAATTAATTGGATTTTTTCTGCTTATACTTATTCTATTTATTCAGATGTGTTAAATTTATATTTTCTATTAATCAATTTAAATCAAAACTATTTTTGTATTGTATTTTATCTACATATGTAAATATCTATTTTTCTATATGACGATGATTTTTTTTAATTTTATGGCATTTTTACACATTTGTTGGTAAGTTAATAACTGCTGTTTGTTTCTTTGTTGTTTATTTTCTTTAAAGGTTTTCCACCTAAAGACCTTAGTTGTTACTACTACATCGGTATATGTGCATCCAAGTGGACATGTGCCTCTGAGCTTTAATTAAAAAAAAACAAAAACAAAAAAAAAACAAAAAAACAGGACAAGGTCATCCTGGGAAGTCTGTCTTTTCAGTGAAGTCCAGTTGCCCAAACCTCCAGCAGACGTTCGTTCCTTTTATTCAAGTTGGGGAAACGGCAAGTTAAAAAAAAAAAAAAAAAACAGACAACTTGACAGATGTATTTGCTTTGTTTATATATGAGGTTAAGTCCAGTAGGTTTATATGTGTGAGAAACAGATGAAAAACAAGTAAAAGTCAGTGCCCCTTAGACTGACTGAAGCACAATTATGACCACAATTGACTCCACACCATATATTTTTGGCAGTATGTCTGTGTGAGGCCCCAGAGTTGAACTTGTCTTAGTTTGCGTTTCAGTCTGTTTGTGCAGGAAAAGGTTGTGGTTGTTAGACAGACATACACTCGGGGACAAAAACAGAAAAAAAAAAAAAAAAAAGAAGCAGAGTGACGAAGGTTTGGTTTTAATGACCTAAACTCAGTGCTTTCTCTCTCCCTCTGTGTCTTTCTCCCTCTGTCTCTGGAGCCTCGCAGCTGCTCTCAGCTGTCCTATGGTAATGATGTCAACAAGCAGCTGCTCCCAGTGATGACATCGCAACTTCCCCACTCCACCCTTCTCAGACATACACTCACATCATACTGTACACTGAGATGTTTACCTGTCCCCTACACTTAGCAAACTTTAACGTTTTCTTCATTTAACAGTACAAAGTTATCTGACACATACAGTCCTGTACAAAAGTCCTTGTCCAACATTAGGTTTGAATTGAACTGAATATACTTTATTGATCCCGCAAGGGGGAAATTCAAGTGTGTACAGCAGTGCAAGACAGTATGCATCAATACAACAGAAAAAATGAAGAGATAAAAATATAAACAATATATACAAGTTTGTTAAAGTGGCTAAAGTGACAAGATGTAGCAATATAATAATGATAAATAGCAAGTGTGCAGTGGGTGACTTTTATAAATGTGCGGGTTTGTTGGTTTAGTACAGTTCTAATGACCCCACATATGTATTTCTGCTCTGTATTAAGATCTAATCTGATATATGTGAAGTATGTACAGCAGAAAAAAAAGTTTCATGTAAAAAAACAGCTTCTATAAAAGTGGTCGTATTTAGTGTGACTCCTCCTTTGCACTTAACACAGTGGTTTCCAACCTTTTTTGGCTTGTGACCCCATTTTAACATCACAAATTTCTGGCGACCCCAGACATTCAAAACGGAGACATTTTTTTTGCTAAAATTAATTTGTTTTTGATCATGTAATAGTTTGCTATAATATGTTGCAAATAAATGTTCATTTTACACGACATTTAGGTTATATCATGTACATTTTTATTAGCAAGTTTTAATTTTTAAAAAAATGTTTTATCAATTACTAGAAATTTCAGGCAATTCCATTTGAAATCCAGCTGACCCTATGTGGGGTCCTGATCCTAAGGTTAAAAAACACTGCATTATCTGCGCCCAATCCCCTTTTTAAGTTGTGTGGTACAGTCTGTTCTTTCTCAAACTGATAAAATCTTGCACCACAAACATCTGAAACCAGTGTTCAAGGGGTTAAACTGAAATGAGGAGGAAAGAGGGTCTTATTTAGAGGCTCACCTGGGGTGTAGATCCACCAACAGCACCAAAGTTTGCATTGTAATAATGTTGATCCTTTAACAGGGAAACCTTGCCATTTTAGTAATTTTTTTTTTTTCGTCTTTTTTTTTTTTTTTAATCAATTACTAGAAATTTCAGGCGACTCCATTTGAATTCCAGGCGACCCCACATGGGGTCCCAACCCCGAGGTTGAAAAGCACTGACTTAATATGTATTTAACCCTTTTGTTCAGACAATATGAGGTTTATTGCATTAATAGTCTGATGTTTTATATCTGTTTGTGTTGCTTCTTGTCATGGGGTCAAAGGTCACACTAAATAGTCACTTAAACCTTTAGAACCATTTAATTCAGTTTGTGTCTTTTAAGGTTGTGTACATATTCCCTCTGTTTTCTTGTTGTATCTGAAGAAAAGAGGTTGAGAAAAAAAAAAAAGTTCATTTTATCCCTGTAAAAACAACAAAGCTAATGATGGCCTGAGATTTTTGCACAGTCTTGTATTTTTAAGATAGATCTCAAATTTCACAACAAATATCGACACTATTTCAATTTTCAGTGATAACGTACGATATGGATCTGCCATGAAGCAATTAAGATGTGATTGGAATGTGGACTTTTAGCTTTAATTCAAGGAGTTTAACAAAAATATTCTATAAAGTGTTCACCAGTTACAGCCATTTTCAACAAAGAACCTCTGTTTTCAGTGGCTCCAAAGTAAGTGGACAAAGTTATCTGTGTGTTACTAGTGTACAAAAGCAAAACTTCCCCAAAATCCATGTGCTCTTTGGGATTTAAGTGGGTCACTGCAGGTCTAGTCTAGTGCAATATCATAGCAACAAAATAAATACATGATGTGCTTGTAAGAAAACCTGCATCAATGATAAAGTTTTTACCCAAATCTCATATACTGATTTCTATGAGTTTTAAAAATCCCTTAAATGAAGCTCAGGAGACTGAATCTGTGTGTAGTTTCACTCCAATCCCAAACTCCGTCAGCTGATATCCGCCCTCATCCAACCAACCTGACAGGTCCATGTTAGCCAAACGTTTAAAGTGTCCCCTGGTTCTGTTGTCATTCAGCTGTCATTTCTGTTCCGTTGGCCTGTTCCAAACCCTCCTCCACTCCTTCACCACCTCTGAAGGCATCACATCCTCAGCTTCATTTTTTTTTTTTTAACCCATGTTGCTTTCCGTTTCTTTATCTTGTTTTGTTTTAGGTGCTATGACCCTCCTTAACAAAGAAATCTTCTTTATAAATATTAAAATAGTTACTGTAACTCTAGGGCACCGCAAGCAATTGTGGGCCCCATCAAAGCTTAACGTTGTGGGGGTTGTACGTGGGGTAGGGGCATCAGAGTTACGTATGTGGGGGTGCGGTCCATAAATAACGTAACTAACGCTGGCGTGAAGTGAAAATGAAACTTAACATGCTTTCAATGTCTGACTTCTATGCCTCTCTTGTACAACAGATCTGACATGAAATTTTCACAACTTCTAGCCTGTATCCACTGGACCCCCTCCCCAGACATGTTGGGCCCCATGAATTTATCATGTTTACTCCCCCCAGCTCTAACTACAGATTTATTAAAAAAAAAAAAAAAAAAAAAGAAAACACAGTTTTAACCCTTTCATGCATGAATTATGAGAGCCTCAATCAAGATTTTTTTTCCTGAATGTTTTAATTCCTCTAGGCATTAAAAAAACAATGCGACTGTTTTTTTTTTTTTTTTTATTTTTATGAACCTATTTGAGTTGCAAAAAAGGTCCACTCAACAGGACACCATGCATTTAATTTTTGAAGCAAAGAAACATATTTACTGATATACTGTGTGAAAACTATGAAATATTTTTTTTTTTAGATGCAGCCAATCTGACATTTTCTCACATTTTAACATACTCTAATACCAGTCACTACTCACTTCATGGAGATAATATGCAAAAAAACAACTTTTTGTAAAAAAAAAACCCAAAAAACAAAAAAACAGTTAATTACAGTCTAATAACAATAACAAGCAATTGATTTACATTCAAACAAGTTACTGCAGATCAGGTTTATCAAGAACAATGAATTGCAGTATATGGGATGGTGCATAAGCATCCACTGTGTTGACTGATATGGAACTAAAACAACGAAATCCATGAATATATAAGAGAACAGCTGTAGAATAGATGTCCACTGTAGTGACCAGTATGCATGAAAGGGTTAAATATAGCAATTTACACTGTAAGCCCGGATAAGCTGAGTTTATTTTAAAAAAATTGAGAAAAGTGGTTCCCTTTAAAAAAAATTAAGTAATTATTAATGAACTTTTTAAGTGTATTTAACTTAAAAACTGCTTTGCTTTTTTTATTACTAAGTATATTTCTAGTTAAATCAACTTGGAATTTAGTGCATTGAACTTAATTATTTAAGTGTAATGACTATGCAAAGTAGTTGATAATACAAAAGATAAGTTAAATGTACTTAAAAAGTTCATTAATAGTTAATTAAATTTTTTAAGGGAACCACTTTTCTCAATTTTTTAAAGTAAACTCAACTTATCCGGTCTTACAGTGTGTGCGCTGATACTGATTCCCTCCTAATCCCTAAACACCATTTCTGCTACAATAACAGACTAAATAGTTTCAAGATGTTGTCAAATAGTGTGAGATCATGGGAGTTGTAGTTTTCACCATCATTGTCTTTAAACATCTACCTGAAATCATTTTTACACATAAGCAAACATATTAAAGTTTTTCTTACATAATTTATATTGATATATACTCACATTATGTCATGTTATTCAAAAGAAAAGGGCTAAAATTTGCTTAGAGGTCTTATTTATGTCTTTGTGCATAAGAAATCAATAGAAGTGAATCCCCAAAGGAACTTTGTGTTGGTAAATGCAAGTTATGCAAATTTACAGGATTTCAGTTCTGTTGCAACATGTTGATGGTCATATGAACTATGTTTTCAGGTCAAACATGTCCAATTTCATCACAATTAATGCTATATTTTCATGTCACAAATGGCCAAGTTATATTTTGACTGAATATTCTATTCTTTTAGATTCCCAGTTTTTCTTACAAGATTATATACTACATATCACGTTTTATTTTTACAGCTTGCAATATGGAGTATGGTGCTGATCCATCCTGCTTATGTTACGCCAATACATACATGAAGAATGTCACACGTCACTTTTTAAATCAACAGTTTTAATAATAAGCATTTTTATAAAGAAATAACAATAATATATTGTTATTTACTCTTTAGTATGATGATAAACTATACAATAAATAATTCTGATCCTAGTTTTTGCACAGGGATCATTTGTGGAAACGGTGACATGGCTGCCGAGCATCAGTATGATGGGATCTGTAACAACCATGTCACATCCGTCCACTGCCACATTTTGTGTTTTTGTGTCAACTGTTATTGTTTTAGATCCACAATACTAACATTTATGAATAAGAGGAGAATTAGCAATAGCAAGTATATAAGTTTATTACTAATAAAGTACTGGTACTGACCAGATTATCATGGGTAATGTCACGTCCATCCACCAGCAAAAGTTTTCACATACACGTGCTATTCAAAATCCAATATTTCTGAAAATATAGTTTCCACTGTCAAATCATATCAGTAGTCTGTGTACAAATGTATTAGCATTATTTCAACACAGTTCTCTGCATTTCTTACAACTTTTTTTTTTTTTTTAACAAAAATGGCCACTCATTTGACCCCCTAAGTAAATTTTAGCCGAAAAGGCCATAAATACCATTTTCAACTAACATGTCAACCTGAAAATAACTCCAACATACAACTATGGAACCAATAGTTTTAAACTGACTGTCAAATCAGGTAAAGACAGTACAATTCAACATTACTGCAGCAATATTTATTATCATCTTTCACAACTGAACTGGAGGGATTAAAAATAATAAGTAGTGCTGAATAAATGAGTGGGTGGGACACTGATCAGTCCGCAAAGTGATGCCTACTGACGGAAAGATGGCTGTTTCAGAGCCAAAATAAAAGATTTCTAAATTAATTACTTTTCTTAGATATTAATTAAAAAAGAATCAGCCGTGACCCATTTTTAATCAGTCTATTTCTATCTTTAAATATTCAGAAGCAGGCTCAGTTTTTTTTTGTCATCTATTGTCTTCCTGAAATGTACATGTTTTTAACAACCCATCATCAAGTCTTATTTAGCGTCACTTTATTTCATCTCATGAACTACAGAGAGTTTTACATTAATTTGCAGTCTGCGTCCCGAAAATAATATTCCCAGCCTAATAAACCCCTCAGATTGTCAGTCAGTGACATGGTTAAATATGTTATAAATGACTCAATGATACACAAAGAGACTAATGATAGTGAAGACAAAAAAAGACTAATGATAGTGATTAAACATGATGATGACAGAAAGCCCATTGTCTTTGAAGAGACTTTGGCTGTTAGTGAGTTAGTAGACATTATGTTTTTTTGGAAAGAGGGGGGTATTCAAAAACCTTGAGCCCAGATTGTTGTTAAGATGTGTGTGTTTTTTTAGTTGTAAGGATCTCTCTGGATTTAACGTTTGAGGATTCACCCCTATCACCAGGCTGATTGGAAAGGCTTCCTGCAACCATCTGCCTTCTCCATCTGACACCACGGCCCACTCCTTGCTTTTCCCTTTCTTTTTTTACACCCAGTCTTCCTCACTCGTGCATTTCTTCACACTCCTCCCCCCCATTACTTCCTGAAATGTTCTCCGTAGGATATCTGCACATTATCCTACAGTCGTGGTACCGTCGTGTTAGGGTGTTGTGTAATTTACATTCCATTCCAGGCGAGTCTATGCTTGGTTTCCCACAGAGGACGTTTGTTCATTAGCATATTTTTGACCATTATTGAGGCAATGGGGGATGAAAAAAGTCTTGAACCCCACTGCATATTCCCTTGTGTGAAAGGTTCAGTAGATAAACTCCATCTGCACTGACTTCTTCCACAGTAACTTGCTCCGATGTGGTCTTTTTATTGGCTAATGTTGCATGTTGTTCGAGTCAATTAAGACTTTTTCTCTTCCTACTCAACCACGTTTACTGACCCACTGAGGAGTTTGTAATTTAATACAATATCAACAAAGGTTGTGCCCAAAACCCATGTGAATTTGACCCTAATTCGCATGAAAATACCATATGGTTCATACTAGGGGTGTTAGAAAATTTTGGTTCTGCAATATATCGCGATATTTCATTTCATAATACTGTATTGATAGTAAATAGTATTGTATTGATATTTCTAGATATTTATTCAAATGCAGATATGGCGGAGGTTCATTTTTGTTTTTTGTTTTTCTTTATTGTTTATATTATATTTCTTACTTCTTCTGTTTTTTTGTTTTTTTTCCAACATATTTAACTTTTTTTTTTTTTGTGATCGTTAACCCTCCCGTATCCGGGTGCGCCTTTTAGGCACACTTTGCACTTCATGTTAAAAAACTTCGTATTATTTTTCACAATTTAAATAAGGTTAGAATTTAAAAGTTGTTCATATTTGCCTGATCTTTAAAATTCTGGCCGCCAACTAAAATTTGCATATTGTAAACAAAAGAAAATTACAAGACTAGCATCTGTCTCCCAAGTGTGCCTAAAACGCACTATTTCTTCCATTTGATATGTATGATTAGGGCTGACCTTGATTTACAAAAATAATATCAAATTAGAGCAGAAAAATAAATCGATATACAATATTTAATAGTTTGATTTATAGGTGTGCATTTTTTGGACACTTGGTGACAGATGCTAGTATTTTTGAACATTTGACCTAGCACCAAAAAAAAAATCATGCAAATTAACCAAATGTTGGAGTTAATCATTGACATATGCCAGGTTGCAAAAATCAAATAATATGTGATCCACTTTTTATGTAGTATATTGAAAAAAATTAGTGTTTTTGTGTTTTTTCCATCCAAAAAAATGGTTTGTTTACATTACAAACATGGCATTTAAAGGGTTAAAAAATGTGACAGTTATTGAGTATTTGGTATTTTTATTTACGGCTCAAGTTGATGAAATAGAAAAAAGTATAAAAGATTTAAAAACAAACATTTTTTTGACATTATTCCACAAGTGTGCCAAAAAGGCGCACTTGGTGCTTAGTAAGGGTCTTGCTGGATGGGATACCGGAGGGTTAACAAGACATTGTGAACAGATAACCAACAACAACACATAAACAAAGGGAAAATCAAACAAATAAACAAACCAAAAACAACAACAACAACGACAAAGTAATGACAAACAACAACAATGACAACATCATATTTCAGTGAAAAAGATCATACATGTAAAGAACAGCTAAACAATATAGCGTGGTTAGGGGCGATAGGGAAAAGGGGAAGAGGAGAGGGTGAATGAAAGTGAGTAAGAACGAGGGGGCAATGAGGGGGAAAATAATAATTGTCGTAATAATACAAAAATATATAATAATAACACCTGTACCCTAATTTGCTAGTATTATTGTGGCGGCGATAGCAGCGGAGGCAGCCACAATACAACAATGAGTTAAATAATTTAATATTTGTAATAATATATTTGTATCAGTTTGAGTTTGTATGAATTAATTTAAATGAATATGGCTATGAGAGTCTTTTTATTGGCTAGTATTGCATGTTGTTGGAGTCAATTAAGACTTTTTCTCTTCCTACTGAGCCACGTTTACTGACCCACTGAGGAGTTTGTAATTTAATACAATATCAACAAAGGTTGTGCCCAAAACCCATGTGAATTTGACCCTAATTCTCATGAAAATACCATATGGTTCATACTAGTGGTGTTAGAAAATATTGGTTCTGCAATATATTGTGATATTTCATTTCATAATACTGTATCGATATTAAAAAGTACTGTACTGATATTTTTAGGTATTTATTTAAATGCAGATATTGTGGAGGTTCATTTTTGTTTTTTGTTTTTCTTTATTGTTTACATCTTATTTATTATTATTTAACACTGTTTAAATCATGGTTATTTGAAGCATCCTCAAAGCACTTTTTACTGTCTGAGAGGCAGATGTTAGTTCCTTTGGAAACTAGGAGAATTAGAAAAAATTTGTGATATAGCATTTAGGGATGTAAGAAAATATCGTTTCTGTGATATATCATGATATTTCATTTCACAATACTGTATTGATATTAAAAAGCACTGTATCAATATTTTTAAATATTTATTTAAATGCAGATATGGCGGAGGTTCATTTTTCTTTTTCGTTTGTATTTTATTTATTATTATTTAACACTCTTTTATTAAATAATGTTGGTTCCTTTGTTGGGCTTGAATAATAGAATATGAACATTTGAGCAGGATCTTAAACTGTAATGTCTGTAAAATGTGATTTAAGTTTTAACACAGAAAAATTTTGATATAGCATTAGATCCTGTTCTGATCAAATAAAAATGTGTTTAGTATTTGTGCATATTTCTGGTGTAATTAAAATTTTCCAGGAAATAATCTTTTAAAAAAAGAAACAAAACCAATGAAAAATTTCCTTTTTAACAGTATTATGATATATTGCGATGTATCATATTGTGATCCTAGTATTGTGATTTGAATCGTATCGCCAGATTCTTGCCAATACACACCCCTAATAGCATTAGATCCTGTTGTGACCTAATAAAAATGTGTTAAGTATTTGTACAGATTTCTGGTGTAATTCAATTCTTCCAGGAAACAATCTTTAAAAAAAAACGAAACAAACAAAAAATTGCTTTTTAAACAGTATCATGACATATCGTGATATATCGTATCGTGAGCCTACATACATGTTCAATGTACAGGGGTTGGACAAAATAATGGAAACACCTTAAAACATCAACAAAATATAATTTAATATGGTGTAGGTCCGCCTTTTGCAGCAATTACAGCCTCAATTATTGTTGTATTGATTCATACAACTTGTGAATTGTTTCCAAAGGAATTTTAAGCCATTCTTCAGTTAGAATACCCTCCAACTGACCATAAATGCTCAATAATGTTGAGGTCTGGGGACTGTACCGGCCATACGAGATGCTCAACTTCATTAGAATGTTCCTCATGCCATTCTTTAACAATTCTAGCTGTATGGATTGGGGCATTATCATCTTGAGGTGAAGGTGTTTCCATTATTTTGTCCAACCCCTGTATGTCTTGTATGTCTTGCTGTAATGCCAAAGCAATCACATCGACTGCAAAACAAATGTACCCACGGATACAAATAAAGTAACCTTGAACCTTGAACATTGAACCTAGTATTGTGATTTGTATCGTTTTGCCAGATTCTTGCCCATACACACCCCTAGTTCATACGGTGTGTTGGCTTTTATTTACCAGTAGACAACAGCATTACAGCAATTCATTTTTCACATATGTTTCTCAATAACAGAACCATTAAATAACCAGATGTTCAGAAATGTGTTCTCATAGTGTGACTGCGCCATCGGCTTTGTGTGACCACTGTATTCTTTATCATCATGAGTGACTCTTATCTCGTTCCTTTTAAACATTGGCTCCTATCAAATTCATTTTTTCCTCTAGTTAATTCATCTAGCTTCTTTATTATAAACTCTAATCTAGTTTTTTTTCATTAGGCATGACTCTTATCAAGGTCCTTGTCTTGGGGGTGCGTCTAAGAAAAATGAAAAGATGTAGTAAATTACACATCGGCAGCCTTCAGCCTTCAAGGCCCGCTACATATAATGTTCCCTCCCATGTGTATTAGTAGAATTGACGTTCCTGTTCAGGGGGTTTCACAGCTCTGCATGATGATGGGATGTCTTGACTGACTGTGTGGAAATGAATTTGGTAGATTTATGAATATTGTTGGGACTAGACATTGAAACAGCGATGATTATTAATAGTTGTTAAATGGTAATAGGACATTTCACTGTTTAGGACATTAAGCCTCTCAGCATGAACACAACATTGAGGGGGTAAAAGGCAAAAAAAAGTAATACATAAAAAAATTAAACTTAAAAAAGCATAGAATCAACTAGACTTTATACAGTTAATGTGATGTTCACTTCTGGATTTACTGATTTGCTTCATTATTTAGAGTTATTGCTATTTGTTTTTGTTATGTAAATATTTTTCAGTCACTTAAATGTTGAGTTCATCATTTCTCTAGCTTCTAATGTAGTCAAAAATAGTGGAAATTTCCATTAATGTTTCTCGTTAGAAACTACTGTTATCATAAAAATCAGTGAACACCTAATAAATATAGCAGTAAAATTTTTTATCGTGATGTAGCAATATTGCTGTAGAGTTTGTGGTCTTAAACTGCTAAATAAACATTTGTTTCCTAATGGTTTATTGTAATTATGATGCTGGAAAAAGAGTTTTTTTAATCACTATAATTGTTTCAAATACTCTACCTCCAGGTGTATTCACAAATAATCATCTGGGTTATTTAGTTTTCACTCAGGGTAAAAATTCAGCCTTTAAATATGAAGGAAATAAGGCTATGACTTGTATTGTGATAGCTATTAGTATGAAGTGATATAAAAAATTGTCATTATAACATTTTTGGCCATATTGCACATCTCATTATCTGCTCATCATATAATATGGTCAGGTATAATGATCAGCATGTCCCTCCATCATCGTTTAATTTCAAGAGCATAACCAAACGACATCTCAAAGCTTTTTCACCAAAGTTGTAGCAGTTTATCATTTTCTGAGGAAATGGAGCCTTTTGCTATATAGCAGTATTTTTTCACCAAACTAGCTGCAATTTATTAGTAATGTGTTGAAGTGGTGGCTTTCATCATATATATATATATATATATATATATATATATATATATATATATATATATATATATATTTATTTATTTATTTATTTATTTATATATATGTGTGTGTGTGTGTGTGTATATATATATATATAATTTTTTTTTTTAAACGTTTTTGTGTGTTCTCCTTCATGCTGTTTTTCACCATTTTATTTATTTTTTCCATTTCCCCCACCATTAAAAAACAGGCATATATAAGTTAATTCTCTTGTCAAGTTAATTCGTTTGACCACAATGCTTCTAATGTGTACTGATGCTAATGGCTAAAGCTAATGCTAGGTACTGTGCGTATACTGGGATAGGTAAAATGTAGAGACCGAATTTCCCTACAGAGATAATAAAGTGCATTAACCTTTAACCTTTTAACCTTTCAATGTATTTCCAGTGAATGTCTCGAGAGACTGCTCATTGTCTCTGCTGTCAATGGGTAAAATATTCTAATATCACAACTACAGTCGCAGGAAAAATTATTAGACCATCAGAAGTCATCAAAAACTAGAAGCACTCGGAGAGCGCAGACCTCCGCCAAGGCTGATCAGTGGCCCCCCCCGTGGGCCCCCCACCCCCGATCACCACCAAAATTTAATCATTTCTTCCTCATCCCATTTCCAACAAACCCTGAAAATTTCATCCAAATCTGTCCGTAACTTTTTGAGTTATGTTGCACACTAACGGACAGACAAACAAACAAACAGACAGACAAACAAACAAACAAACCCTGGCAAAAACATAACCTCCTTGGCGGAGGTAATAACAATGGCTATGCAATCAAGTACTAACTCCTGTGTGTATCATGTGACTAAAACAGACAGAAAAGAAAACATGGAATGTCTAAAAGCACTGTTTTTGTCAGTACAATGCCATAGATGTTGATGTAAGAACTGAAGTGATTTTGGTTATTATCAAGAAAACCATGGAAAACGAGTAGAAATCAGCTCTTAAATTAAACTCTTACTAGCTATTTTTGTTGTTAACATTATATTATCTAAACAAATGCACCTTTAGTTGTATCAGACATTAAAATGAACAAGACATTTTTAAAAAAAAAATTATTTATTTTTTATTATTGTAAATTATACATTTAGATTAACATGTACTTAGACATAAGGAACCACACAAACACAATACAAAAAAAAAAAAAAATTATACAACAAACCTACAAACCTATTAAACCCCAAAAAAAAGAGAAAAAAAAAAAACACAACAAAAAAAACAACAAGATAAATAATATTATCAACTCCTCTTTAAAATGAACAAGAAATTGAAGGAAACAAAGGGTGGTCTAATAATTTTTTCCGTGACTGTAAAGCCCACTTTTTGATTGGGGTGTTAGAAAATATCGGTTCTGCAGTATATCGTGATATTTCATTTCACAATACTGTATCGATAATAAAAAGTACTGTTCGGATATTTTTAGGTATTTATTCAAATGCAGATGTGGTGGATTTTCATTTTTGGTTTTCTTTATATCTTATTTCTTATTATTTAACACTGTTAAATTGTTGCTATTTGAAGCATCCTAAAAGCACTTTTTACTGTTTTTACTGAGAGTGGCAGATGTTAGTTCCTTTGGAAACTAGGAGAATTAGAAAAAAATTGTGATATAGCAATAGATCCTGTTCTCATCAAATAGAAATATGATTAGTATTTGTGCAGATTTCTGGTGCAATTCAATTCTTCCAGGAAATAGTCTTTTTTTTTTTTTTTTTTTTTTTTTAAAGAAAACAAAAAAATTGCCTTTTTTAACAGTATCATGATATATCGTGATATATCATGAGCCTAGTATTGTGATTTGTATCGTATCACCAGATTCTTGCCAATACACAGCCCTACTTTTTGATGTTGTGTCCTCTCAGGGCTTAAGGTTTACAGTGAAACTAATCAAGGTTATTATCGTTAATGAAAACTAACGAAATAACAAAAACAAGAACTGACAAAACATTTTCGTTAACGGAAATAAATAAAAACTATAATTTGTCGCTTGTCGTCACTTGTCGTTTAGAGTCGTCTTCTCATCCCCACTTTACCTGGAAACACGGAGACTAAAGTTGGGAGAAAGCAGCAGAGTCCTGTCTGGGATTTATGTGAATACAATGGCAAAAAAGATAAAAGATACGACAAAAGTAAACTAAAACTAAGCATTTAGAAAAAAATTAAAACTAATAAAAACTAGCAAACCTGCTCTAAAGACTCATTAAAACTAACTGAATTAGAGAAAAAAAAGTCCAAACTAAATAAAACTAAATTATAACGAAAAATCCAAAACTATTAGAATCTTGAAACTAATGATCTGTTTTGCATTTCTTCACCCCGCTGTAACGGTGACATCAAACTGTGAACTTTGTGTGCACTGTTCCGTTTTGCATTTAGTTTGTGATGGACAGTTTGCATCCCCATCGTAGACAGACTGACTGATGGAGAGAGAGCTGCAGACAGCTGCAAGCTCGACTTCAACACTCAAGACTCAGTGGCTCTGTGGGAGAGAGAGAGACCTAGACTCATGCAACAGAGAGAGCGAGAGAGAGAGAGAGAGAGATGGGAGGTAAAAGTAGAGGATCAGATTTCTCTCTCCATCACTGAGGTGTTATCTGACCCACTGCGGCCTGTTACATCTGTCCTACTTGCCTCCTATCTCTCCATCAATGTTGAATGTCTCTCTCTCTCTCTTCTCTCTCTCTCTTTCTTACTCTTGGTCGGCCTCTCTCATCTTCCCAGCAGCCCCTTCTTCTCATCTGGCCCACTTCCCAATGACACCCCCTGCAGTGCATGAGCGTGCCGATGTGTGTTTGTGTAAGAAGGATCATTTCTGACTAAGATGTTTGCCAAAATAAAGGTTTAATCTCCTTAAAGAAGAATTAGAACTTATACACACACACACACACACCCCAACAGACATCCACAGAGCTTATCTACTGCTTATTATCATCAAATCCAACTATTTTAAAGGAGTAAATCCCTTATTCATTGGGGGCAATTTCAGCGACTCCTAACAAAAATAACACAACCGCACACACGATCTATGTATACACCGTAGCTCTTTACAAAGGTCATACTCGTTGCGAACATATAGCTTCCAGTAGATGTTATGTTATTTCGGTTCTCATATTTCATGGCTGGAAATCCAAAGAGATCAAGCAGATCTGTTGGTCTGACATAATGCGGACTTGGCTACAAGCTTGTGCATATGTGAGCGTCTATGGATTTATAACAGCTTACAATGGTTTAACCCTTTTTGGAAGCTGCTTCATCCTCTTTCTCCTGATTTTAATTTGCTGTCAGTCTACAGAGGGGGTTAAGTAGTGAACAACGCTTTATTATGCAATGAAAACAACTGTGTGTTTGCTGGTTTGACATCCCAGAAAACACACTACACGGAGAAGTAATTGAAAAAATGAAAGAATGATCATTAAAAACACCCCCCCCCCCCCCCAAAAAAAAAAAACAACTGTTCTGTGTTGTATCCCTGAGAGGATGGGAAATCTCATGTTACTACTTCTGTTTTTTTCCTTCTGTCAAATTGAGCCAATGCAGAGAAAGACTACATCCAGCTTCCCGTTCTTGAAAAACGCAAATACTCTAAATATTTGATGATCGATATATAATTCAAATCCCTATGTGATGAATTATGCATTGTCTGGTGGGATTTGATGAATATTTGTCTTTGTTACTGATAGCTCTCCTTCCAATCTCCAGCCACTGAGCTAACTCCCTGTATGTGTGCATGATGTGGAAATAATCAAACACCAGATTCAGACAGAATATTGAAGTGCGACCACTTGCTAGACACTTCCAACGCAAGAGAATTATGCATAGGCCCTTAGAGAAGTAAATTGTACACTACTGTTTAATTATTTAACAAACATGTATTTATATCCCTCTAATTATTAGGAGTTTTTTTTATGTTTACGTATTTATGATTAAATTCTGGATTTCTGTTTTTGTTTCTGGTGAATGATCAGTAGAGAACACCAATTAAATTCTTGATGTTGTTGCCCTTTTACTATGGTGCAAGATTCAAGTTTTCAGTGTACATCTTTTGCTCCATTTGTCATCTGCACATAGAAAACATTGCATTAATTGCCTGGAATGTGTTATTAACTAGGTGAATGGGAACGATGCCAACTATGGCTGCGTTCACACTGCATCTGATGTTTTCAAGCTACACATCACGTCATTTTTCGGTTCGGCTGGTCAAGTTTGGAATAGAATCGGAAGCTTAAACCAGTTTGACTGATATTTCTCTTTATGCCAGGTTGTGTCAAATTCAAAGGTGTGTTAAATCCATTAACTGGCCACGGCATCACTGCACTGAATTCATCTTATGAGCAAACTGACAATATAATATTATTACGTCATATATTATAGAATTGGGTGCTTCTATGAAACTGGTTCCTAAAAACAGGACATGGGGGCTAAAAATTCAAACCAGATGTAGACTAATGTTATGAAGCAAGTTTGGAAGCACTTTGGGTCTATTTTAAAAATAAACTTTTACGGAGATAAAAGAGAAACTATTTTTCAGATAAAACACATTTTTGTATTGTTTTTTTTTTATACAAAAATCTGCGTGTAACATTGTAAAAAGGACACGAAAATTACGCACTACTATTTTTTTGAATATCTTTTTATTCTCTCACAGGTACATTTTGGGAATCAAACTAATTATGCAAGGCAGAGTGTTTCACAAAAATGACTGCAGTTGCAAAATATACTCATGATTTATTTGTGTGTAAATGGGCAGGTTCTGCATGTAATGCCAGTGGACACGATGGGTTACATGCAGAACCTGGAATGAGACTGAGATTCATGAACAACCCACATGTCTGGATTAGAAAAACCAGTAGGATCGTCACATTTAACACAGTGTCTTTATTTATAGTGGTATATAAGACCATTTACAGCCATGTTTTTCAGATCAAATGCACTGACACCTATAGGTAACTTTTCATGTCCCAATTTTGGTCCTATTTTTGGCCCCAGTATTTGATTACAAATTCATTGATTTTGGGATGGCTCAGAGCAAAAATTTTTTTTTTTTTTTTCATTTATCTGAGGTCATCATTAGATATATCCTGTCTAAATCTGTCTTTTAAAAGCTAAAAAGCTGGAAAAGTGCCAGGTACCAAAATGTACCCAGTTTCATAGAAGCACCCAATTCTAAATAGACTAACTGAGCCACTAGCGCCTGGTAAACTGTAAGTAATCTACCGCTGACGACATGGAGGATCATATTTCAGCTGAGGAAAGAGGAAGATGTGCATGGTGCATGTTGTTTATTTTCCTTGAAAGTGAGTGTGTTTTTTGGGGGCGACACGAGAGGACAAATGAGAGACTAAAACTGCACCGATAAGGCAACGTGGCCATTTGAAGCTGACAAAAGAGCTGAGCTGAAAAACATAGTTGACGCAGCATGTAAAGCAGCAAAAAAAGTCATGGCAGACCTGATTACAGTTCTGCTTTTGTCTTGCATTGCCAGCGCTGAGGATGGTCCTGTTTCACTTATGCATCCTTTTTTCTTTATAGTGTTTATTGATAGTCGGCAAATCAGCTTAGAGTTGTGTTACCACCAGCAGGTGGACTGGATGTACACTCTCAGTGAAGAGCTTTGGTAGTCTCATTTCTTTTCCTATACTGAGTGGAAGTGCAATCAGTATTATTGGTAAAATCCAGTACATCCGTTAAGACAGCTTTTATTTAAAGTTTGTTTTGGGTGTATATGTAAAACTATTCACCATCCTAATCCTGTTTCACTCATGTGTGACACTTTCGATGAAATTTTCAAGAAATGTTGATACTGGCACAAGGAACAAAAGGGGGGGGGCACTGATTTGCCTTGGCAGAGGTCTGTGCTCTCCGAGTGCTTTTATAGTTTGTGTATTTGGACCCTAACAGTTCAAAAAGTTTGAATTTGAACCCTCCAGGTGCTGCAAAGTTATCTTTATATTCATTCCAGCACAAATTGAGTGGATTTCTACAACCTATTGTAATTCCTTATTAATTTGTTCCATTATATAACTAGTTATGTCACAGCATTTGTATATATAAGGTGAAGACTTACGATGAACTTTTCTCAGAGTACGACATAATTGTTTATTAGCTGCAGCGGTTATAGTAAAAACTGAAAATAAGTCCAAATTTTGAGCCGATTACCTAAAATGTTCAGTTGTTGGTTGTATTAGCAAACATAAGTGGCTGAATGGGACAGAAAGCACGGTCAACAACCTGGAGGGGGTGGGGCTTGAAGTGGCTTCTTTGGATTTCAAGGGCCAGCGCTTGAAACGACTTTTCTCGTGTCATTAGTCAGAAATGGGGTTGAAGATGGACCTGTGGAGTTGGAATTAATAAAGAATTCAGACCTAAGCAGAGCATTTCCAGTTAATGTAGACCACAGGAAAATGTTTGAAAATGCATAATTCCATTTAAAAAAGCAAAATATTACTCCTTACTTCAGGTATTTGATGTTGTTTTCAAATGTTAGGTGTGGGTCCGGTTTCACGCCAAGGTTAGTTACAGAGGTTGAGAGTGGTATGATCTGGTCGGAGAAGGAGATGGAGGATATGGAGTCGGACTGGACCTGGTGGGGGGTGCCAATCAAGATGGCTTCGGTCTTGTTACTGTTCAGGAGAAGTAAGTTTTAGTTCATCCACACCTTTATCTCCTCAAGGCAGGTGGTGACGGTGGAGAGTGGAGGCAGGGATGTGGAGGAGGAGGAGGAGGAGGAGGAGGAGGGGTTGGAATGGGCTCTAAGGTAAAACATATATAACTTGGATCTTTGTGAATGTGAGGTCAGTATGAACAGCCAGATCAGAATTCATTACACTTTAAATGGAAATTTGTCACAACTCTGCATGTTATAAAGTAGTTCAGCATGAAAGCAGCAGTAAAATGAATCTTCTCATATATACTGTATAATAAGCAAACACTGGCAGGGACCTTTTACTGCACAATTATTATTGATAACATTTATTTTAGCTCAAAGGTAAGGTTTTTAATGCACAACTTTTATGTAGTTGACTAATTTCACTGTATATCAGTGTTTTTCAACCTTGGGGTCGGGATCCCATGTGGGGTCACCTGGAATTCAAATGGGGTCGCCTGAAATTTCCAGTAATTGATTAAAAAAAAAAAGGGAAAAAAAATTGTACTAATAAAAAATATATAGTGAGTTGACAGAGACAATACCAGTACATAAAAGACATGACAAACTCTGAAGCTGAAACTGAAGCATCGTGGTGCTGTTTATCTGTCAAATGTTCATTGCGGTCAGTTTCAGATGCTGCAGCTCTTTCATAATTCATAGTTTGAGTTCTTGTTTGTTCAGTATTAATTGTCAGCCTTGTAAATCCAAGCTGGACTGACTGTACATATCGTGACCAAGGAAAATAAAATTCTCACTCTGTGCAGTAACCTCAACCTGGCTTTTCTGCCTCCATCCCTAATAATATACATTATATAGACTAAATGTCGTCTAAAATTAACATTTATTTGCAACATAGCATAGCAAACTATTACATGATCAAAAAAAATTCATTTTAGCAAAAAAATGTCTCCGTTTTGAATGTCTGGCATCACCAGAAATGTGTGATGTTAAAATGGGGTCACGAGGCAAAAAAGGTTGGGAACCACTGCTATATATATTAATACTTTTACTGATCTGCACAGTTCTAACTCTACTTCTACCACATGTTCACACTGAAATCTGATTTTGGTCACATTTTAGAAAATAATATAAACAGACAAACAAAACAACAGATAATTAGATGCGAGCACAAAGCCTGACAGTGTTAACAGAGCCTCTGACCTGCAAGGATGATGTGTTGTGATTTATCAGCCCAAGAAATAGCTTCTTTTTTTTTTTTTTTTTCAGGAATGTTAATTAAAGATTCAATAGAATGCAATGGCAAAGTGACAAAACACCCTGCAGAGATGTGAAATGACAGAAACTCGGATAGAGCTGTGAAGATACAGCCGGAGAAGTCAACTCAGTGAAGCAGCTGAACACTGGGGAGAGTTGAATGAGCTGAACAGCTGAGGATACAAGTGCGCACAGACACATGCTTACAGTCTGCTAATGGTTAGGGGTTAGTACCAGGTCAGGATGAGTCAGGAGAAGGTCAGAAAGGAAAGCGTGATTTTTGATATGCAAGATCATCTGCAAATCCAGACTGTGTTTGTATGGCCCCAGTGACCATTTCTTCCTGTCTGTGTATCTATATTACTACACGCTGTATATGTGTGAATATTATCTGTGTATTTATTCCTGTTTGTGTGCGCAGACCAGTGGCCCACCCACCTAATGCGCCACCTGATCCGGCCCAACCCCTCAACCCCTAAAGTCATTACACACTGCTACCTAATCCCTCCCCGTCTCCAGTCATCTCTCTGGGGTCTCGGACACATGTGGGGACACACGAACACATCAGGTGTTCCCCTGCATGGCCTTAATTAGCTTAAATACCAGTAGCTTAGGATCAAAATTACGGTTTAAGTCATGGTTAATTTAAAGCGCAGTGTTTTGTTGCAGATTTCTGAGCACACAAAATGAATCACATTAAAGCCAGCAATCTAAAAATCTGCTAAAAGCGCCGACAGACACACTCACTATTTTTGGGCATTATGATTATAGTTAGAGTTTGGGCATAATGACAGATCATACCATCATGAGCTCCAGTCTGGGCCATCTGCTGCTCACAGTCAGAAGACAAATATCTGCATGTCTTTCGCAGAGACAGCATTGGATTTTTACAACTGGATTTGGGAGAATCCACGTTAGAGTTGCCGAATACATAATCATTTAAAAACAGAAACTGTGCACTTTTTTTTTTTTTTTCTACAACCGTTTTCATATCTCATTTTGCTTCGGTGCATCGTAATTTTGCTTCATTAACAAATCTCAGCTTTTGCACCTTGTGTTTTTTTCTTGCCTGTTTTGCACAAATTGCAGCATAAATTAGCCAGACAAACTGTTCAGGTGAATTAAGTGAGATTTTGAATTGTTGCCTTGAAAATGCAAATCGTGTACAAGTTGTTCGCTGTATTAACATATTTATTTGCTCAGCTGCTGAACATGAGCATTTCTGTAACCACCCAACAGAATTTAGTGTCGGATGTAGTTGTAAATTTATTACATGGTACAGGATTTACGGAGAAACTGAAAAAAATGGAAAAAATTTACCCCAATTTGCGACATGTTTAGAAGAAATAATGTTACCAGTCCTTGTAAACACCATACATAATTTCAGCCGTATATCTTTTTAATATATTGGAAAGGGAGTAGAATGCTGATTTTACGGTAAAACGAGTGGGTCATAAAAAGTTCAATAAGTCATTAGGTGCGTGAAAGTTTTCAGCAAGATATAATTTGGCAAAAACACAACTATGGATCTTCTTTGACTGAAGTATGCCTTGTACATTAGAAGAACTCCTGAAAATTTCATGCATTTATCATGAATAGTTCAAGAGTAATAAATTATTGAACAGCATTTTCTATACCACTCGCTCGTACAGTAAAATCAGTGTCACACTCTCCATTTAAAGCCCAGGTTCTAGAAAATTAATAAGGATATGCAGCTGAAATGTTGTTTGTTTGGTGTTTAATAGGACTAATAGCATTATTTGCTGAAAATATGAAGCAAATAGTCAATGGTCAGTCAGTGAATTGTGATGGAACTGCACTTTGGAATTAGCTTAACTGTGATGAAATAAATCAATGTCGGTGGAAATAAAAAAAAATATAAAAATACAACTTGAACGCTTAAATCACCACTTCTGTTTCACACCTTGTTGACGAGGCTGAGTTGGACGTTCAGAGCAACCCTATATCATGAGATCCGTAAAATCTCTGATGAGTAGTGTTCAGTCAGAGTCTGACAAACCTCATTCATTTTTCATTGGGACAAACTGAAGCCATAATATCACTGTATTCTGAACCGCCAGACTCAGGCAGGGGCAGTGATTTTGCCGCATAAAACTGCTGCTTCAATCGTTTTTTAATTTGCTGCTTTGAAGCCGGTATAATATATTAAAACACTGTAGTGACACAACAACACAGACTGCAGAATTGCTTATTTTGTTGGTGAACTCCGGTAGGTTTAAGAGTCCCCAGGGCTTCAGTTCAGTGGGAAAGGGCTGTATGACGGCAGGAAAAAGTGGCAAAAGTATTAAAATTATAGCATACACTTAAATGGATATTTATTGTTTTACGTATAGTACAATATCTCAAGTGAATCCCTTCAAACCTTGGTAGATAATGCATCTGTCTCATCATTCAAATTCACATCTCACTCAGGCCCAATCCCAATTCACCCCTTGGCCACTCCCCCTTGCTCCTACCCCTCCATTTTGTGCGTTCACGTCAAGGGGTAGGGGTGTCCCGATTTGCGATGAGTCGGAGGGGAAGGGCTAAGCCGGATTTTTTAGGATCACACTACAAATGGAGGGGTATGAGAAATTTCCCATAATTCTGTTTGAATCATTGGCAAGATGGAGGTAAACACAGCAAAAAAGGGCAGCAGTGTGATGAAAGAAACACAAATGGAAATAACTAAATCATTTATTTGTCTGTTTAGTGCCATTTCAATGTGTTATAGATCGCATTTCTGTGGTTTGAGGTTGATAGGCGCAAAAAGATGCCCAAAGCCCATGGAACAGAGATGGTTACAGCTACTGATGGTATGGTGAATACTTTCGGAAACAAAGTTGTCGCATCTGTTTATAGCTGCATCGATGACTGCTGATGACATAACAGGTCTCGAAGGGTTGTCTCATTTCATAGGAGAATATTTCAACTCCTGTCCCTTGAAACGGAGTTGCAAGGCTGAATCCCAACTCACCCCTTGGCCCCTCCCCCTTACCCCTAACCCTCCGTTTTGCGTGTACACGTGAAGGGGTAGTGTTGTCCCAATTCTTAATTAGATGAAGGGAAAGGGCTAAGGCGGAGGACAGTATAGCCCTCAAAATGAAGATATTTCAGGACCACACTATGAACGGAGGGGTAGGAGAAATTTCACATAATTCTGTTTGAGTCATCAGCAAGATGGAGGTAAACACAACAAAAAAGTGCAGCAGTGTGATGAAAGAAACACACAAATGTACGTATTTTCTTTGTAAACAACTTAATCATTTGATCGACCGTTTAATGCCGTTTCAATGTGTTATAGATCGCATTTCTGGGGTTTGTGGTTCATAGCCACAAAAAGTTGCCCAAAGCCCATGGAACAGAAACGGTTACAGCTGCTGACAGCATAGTGAATTCTTTCGGAAACAAAGTTGTCGCAACTGTTTATAGCGGCATCAGTGACTGCTGATGATGTAACAGGTCTCGAAGGGTTGTCCCATTTCATTTCATAGGGCAGTGTTTCCCAACCTTTTTGAGCCACGGCACATATTTTACATCGGAAAAATCACAAGGCACACCACCAAATAAAAATGTCTCAAAAAAGTATATTTATTGAAATATAATGTAAATCTAGTCTCGATTTACTTACTCAGTGTGAAACCTGGGCCTGTTTAGTGGAACATAAAGCTGATATTCTTGCAGGAAATGAAGACAGATGCACACAAATCTTCCTCAACAATGGGAGGCATACCCCCCCCTCCCCAAGGTTTACGGGTAACTCGCTAATCTGCGCATCACTAGTGAGGGGGGCTTTATTAACATAACGCACCGCATCAGGGCCGGTTCACTTTCACTTTTATTTTGCAAGGGGAAACAGGAGTCGCTTACAGTACCAATCAGGTGAAATTTGATCATTTTCCACGGCACACCTGATGATTTCTCACAGCACCGTGGTTGGGAAACACTGTCATAGGGGAATGTTTCAACCCCTACCCCTTGCAACTCTGTTTCAAGGGATAGTGCCAAGTAAGGGGGAGGGCTAAGGGGTGAATTGGGATTGGTCTTCACTGTCACCCTCTTTTCGACTTTGTAGTAATTTTCAAAATCACGTAGTGGTTGGAGTTTTACCCAGTGACACTTTAGCCTTAATTATTTCCCCTTTTGGGTCTACTGTTGCATTGTTTTCCAGTGTTTTAGGGATGTTTTGGGTTGGAGTGAACTGTGTCAGGAGCCTTTTTAAGAACATTTAACTCCTGCTGCACAGATGATATAACCAGGTCCCACTGTTCAAAGCGGCTCGTATTTGCCTGTCTTGTTTGTTTAACACCTAACATCTGCACAGTAGAGAACAATGCATCTTTCAAATATTTTTTTTGTGCATACGCAGTGTTTATAAATGAGCTCCCAGATGTATAATGTGGCAATTCCCCCTTTTTTCTTCGTCTACCTACATATAGGCTCATTACCTGAGTGCTATTACACTAGACAGTTTTGGGAAGTCACTTTGCATTCGAAATTCATTTTGACTTTCTTAGTATTTCTTCCCCCTAAGGACATATATTCAGTACATAAAGTTCCATGTTTTCCCAACTGCTACATTTATCCTTTCTCCCCTGTTTTACTATTCACTGTCATCTCCTGTGGAGCTCTCTCTTTATCCTGCTGCCAAGAGAGATGCCTAACACACATACATATGCACACACCCACTCACATATCTGAATAGACTTGAAACCACAAGTATAAAAGTTAATATGGGAAAGTCACCCCTCACAGAGAGAAAAGAACAGTGAAAGTGTCACAATGAGAAAAGACTGGAAAGTCAGACAGAAAATAAAAGGCAGAAGTTTATTGTGTCAGAACTAAGCGATCACTGACTGGAGCACAGAAGTTGAACTTTAACCTGTCTATTCAGATGAACAAACTGAGCAAAATTAACCTTTTAGAGGTTATATGTAGGTGTTAATATTGCAACCAATCAACACTAGGGGGAAATCATGTATAAGAACATACCTACAGCTAATGAAACCACCAGCGAATTAATGTTTTAGAAAAGAATAGAAGAATAGTATAGGCTTTATTGTCATTGTACTCCATGTTAGAATGAAATTGGTTCAGGATACCCTTACGAAAGTGTAGCAATAAATAGCAATAAATATTAAAATAAACACATGCTGCTTCAGCTGATAGTTTACATCACAGGTGCCAAACATGTGGCCCGGGGGCCAAATCCGGCCCACCAAAGGGTCCAGTGTGGCCCTTGGAATGAATTTGTGAAATGTAAAAATTACACAAACATACAATCAATCCTTTTAGGTTAGGTTCCACATTCAGACCAATTCAATCTCAAGTGGGTCAGACAAGCAAAATACTATTATAATAACATATAAATAATAAAAACTCCAAATTTTTCTGTTTGCAAATGTAAATATTTTCATGTATTTACACTAAAACAAAGGATAATTTTGCAAAAAAAAATGTGAAGAACCTGAACAAATATGAACAACCTGAAATGTCTTAAGATAAGTTTATACAATTTTATTCTGTTATTAAATGTTTTGTGTGTATTTGTAGATCCACTGTGATCTGTATGTTATAATGAACATGTGTAAATGATAAACTGAGACAGAATATTGTTAAAATTACACTTATTTTTTCACTTTGTTCATGTTATTCACATTGTTTGAGAGGATAGTTTGCAGATGTAAACCTTTTCATAATGTAAATGTACTTTTTTCACTCTAAAACATGGAGAAAAGTTTGGAGTTGACATTATTTATATATTATTATGTATATATGTTATATTATTTTACTGGTTCGGCCCACTTCAGATCAGATTTAGCTGAATGTGGCCCCTGAACTAAAATGAGTTTGACACCCCTGGTTTACATTATAGCTCTGATAGCTTAGCTCTGTTTTTAGACAGAAAATAGCCACAGTAAATCACCTCTGTTTTCTGTACGGTTAATATCTGCTTGGAATCATCCAAACAAAGTCAGAACTGTCACAGTTTACTCTGAAACATGGATCAACAAACAGCAACTTAGCAAAGATCATGACATCACATAATATTTTTATACCTTCATAAGCCTCATAATCAAACTCACCCATGTAGAAGAAACACTGCCATTTCAACATCAAACTCCATTCTTTTCATGTAGAGCTGTGTTCAGTGGAGAAAACAACAGTGATTCTAGATTTGATCACTTTGTCACTTTCTTTGACTCTGAAAGTTGTTTATTATTTCTAATCCTCAACCCTGTGGGAGACTGGCAGTGACTCAGAAAAAACAGAATAGAATAGAATAGAATAGAATAGAATAGAATAGAATAGATGCAAACAATGGCGTCAGCTGATATCACCAATGGGAGTGGGAGATATTTATCAGTCATGTTACATTAAAAGTTCTTTCAGTTTGTGTGCTTGAATATGTGTTCATTGAAAGATCATTTGATGACAAGCTGAATGTTTTCAAAATGACAAGTATTTTTATTACTATAATAAATGTTTTTTTGTTTGTTTTTGATAAACAGGGACAAATAACCACAGGAAAAATCAAATAGAAAGAAACAGAAAATGAAATTGGTTATCGGCCTCGTTTCTCAGCCAAAATGCTATTTTAGTGATGATTGGCCCAAAAATTTCCAATGACTACATGCATAAAAAGAACAGAAAGCCTTTATTTCATTTTCATTTATTTGTTCACTCTAATCCACATGACTGGAAAGGGGCAGGATGAAGAAAACGTCATTATTTATTGTCATCATATTGCAAAAATTGCAAGACAAATAAATACCCCAACTGGTCAAGGCAGACGTCCATCCTCCAGGAGTCTGGGTCTGCTCGAGGTTTTTGCCTGTTAAAGGGAAGTTTTTCCTCGCCACTGTCGTCAGTCACAAGTGTTTGCTCCTGGAGGATTCTGTTGGGTTTCTGTAAATTGGCTTAGAGTCTGGTTTTGACCAACTCTGTATGTAAAGTGTCATGAGATAACTTTTGTTATGATTTGGCGCTATATAAATAAAATTTGATTGATTGATTGATTGATTTGATTGGTTTTCCCCTGTAAGTCGCTTTGGAAAAAAGCATCTGCCAAATACATAAATGTAAATGTAAATAAATAAAAAAATGCAATGAACTCATTCACATTAAAAATAATTCTCACACCTAAACTGCACTTAAAACAATAAAAAAATAGGATAGATAATAACAAGCCCTTTTACCAATCAAGACTATTAATAAATATTGTACAGATAGAAAAATGATGATGATCGAAGTGATATTTCACTCTCTTTACCGGTCACATGCATTCACAATGGCAATTTCGCCCATGGCTGAGAATAAATGCAGTGCTATAACTCTCATCAGTGTCAGAACTCTTTATTCTACACACTCTAATTACACCTTTAGGTCATTGTTGAATGTTTAAAGTTGTAATACTACACACAGCTCCTTTAATTCCTTCCTTTATTTTTCACTTTATGAATTTTATTGTCAAATAAATAGACTGCTTATCAGCGCATTATATACCGTGCCCTATCAACCCCCCCCAGTCAGCGCACCTTCTTTTTTCAAAGGTCAATCTGTATCTCTTGTTAAATGTGAACCCACCAATGAGAGCGGTTTGTCCTGCATGATTAATGAGCCCTACATAGGTCGTGACCTTTTCCTAAGTAACTGCGGTGATAAAAGCATTGTCGGTGTGTGTGAGAGGTGGAGGTGTTATGGCCAGGGAGGCGGCGGTTGTCTATGACTTGATATATGAAGAGTAATGGCTGGTAGAGCGCTCACCTTCCGAGTACATCAAGATAGATATGGAGCAAGGTTGTGTGCGAGATTGTGTGGGTGTGTATGTGTGTGTGTGTGACAAATGCGAGCAAATGGGACAAATGAGAGCTGAAGATGTCAACCAGTCAACGGCCGGGCTATACAAAGCCCCGGCACGCTCCAGACACCCATGTTCTCTCCCACACCCACTCAGGAACACACATACAGCGAGCACGAACCACAGCCGTCATTAGCATTTCAAAGTAACAAGGTGCAAGGAGCCACGAAATTATGCATTTTGTGCACTTTGAAATCGAAATTTACATAAAGACTGGAAAAATACTGTTTACTTTTCCACAAGAGAGATTTGGAACAGCCCCCGTCGCTTCCACTATGTCATCAGTGCTGTTTCATTCACTCACTCAGGTTGCATTTGTGTAGTCGGTGGTGTATTGTGTGCTTTAATACCTTAAATAAACACCTGGTATGATGGTAAACTTAACAATAAATCACACAAGTGTGGACAATTCAGAGAGGATGATTACTCCAAGTATTTGTCCAAATGCACTTATAAAGCGTCGCTCTGTAAACTCAGCGTTTGTGCTGTGGTGACAATAAAGCAAACTGAAATTAATTTAACTGCACAGAGGAAGGAAAAAGGAGATGAAGATGAGCAAGAGAGAAAACTGAAAAAGGGGATGGAAAGGTTAGGAGTTGTGTAGATAATGCTTTGACAGAGCTCTTATTAAGATAAACCCTCCAGCAGCCTGTGCAGTGGAGCTTTAGCTGTAAGAAAGACCCATCCTCTATTGTAAGGCCTGACCACTGCTTAAAAAGGTGTGCTTTAAAAAAAAAACAAAAAAAAACACACCTTTAGTGCTCTTCATATAGAGTATTCTGCATGTTGTATGAGATCCTTTTAGTTTTTTAGCACTGAAATCCTTTTCATTTGTGCCTTTAAATTGGGTTTTTGTCCTCTATTGTGTTCAAGCGATGCAGTACATGAGTGCATGGTATGCTTTTTGCACTCAGTGAAGTAGAAATTAGGTGGCAAATCAATGCCTGAAAGAAGACTGAAAGACATTACGGCTACAGGAGCGGAAATCATGGGAGAAAAAATGCCAGAATTTGGAAATGCAAACCTTCCTTTCACAGCTTTCCACTCTATATCCAAATCAAAAGACTAGCTATAGAGACAATTTACAGACACTGCTTCATGCTATTATGGAAGCCATAATAAAATATAATATAATATAATATAATCAACACTATGTGAAATGTAGAGGTGTCAGTCAAAATATGTAACAGTATGAAGATAAGACAAAAATCCAGATATAGATAGATACAGATGAACTTTATTAGTCCCCAACGAAAATTCACAAAAATTACATACAATGCAAAAATGATGTTAAAGAAGCAACAAAGCAAAACAACACAAAAGACCCATTTTAATAAATTTGCACCTGAAAAAAGTCTTTTTGCTTCTGTTTTTATCCACTTTTTTCCTAAGTATCTGCATTCATTGGTAGTTATAAAATCTCTCCCTAAACCATTAGCTTCATAATTCAGTGCTTTCAACTTTAACACTTTATCCTGTTGTGCTCCAGTTACTCCATTATTCCAGATGGAAGTAGAGATGGTGCAGATAGGTTTCAATAGTGGCAAAATGCTAGTTACATTTTTAGTCCAACAGTCCAAAAAGCCCGATGGACTATTGGTATTAGTTGTCATCTGTCTGTCATCTGTACGTAAACAATTTTTACCTCCGCCAAGGAGGTTATGTTTTTGCCAGGGTTTGTTTGTTTGTTTGTTTGTTTGTCTGTCTGTCTGTCTGTCCGTTAGTGTGCAACATAACTCAAAAAGTTATGGACAGATTTGGATGAAATTTTCAGGGTTTGTTGGAAATGGGATAAGGAAGAAATGATTAAATTTTGGTGGTGATCGGGGGTGGGGGGGCCCACGGGGGGGGCGCAGACCAGAAAATTTCATCAAAATCTGTCCATAACTTTTTGAGTTATGTTGCACACTAACGGACAGACAAACAGACAGACAGACAGACAGACAGACAGACAAACAAACAAACAAACCCTGGTAAAAACATAACCTCCTTGGCGTGGGGGGGCCCACGGGGGGGGCCACTGATCAGCCTTGGCGGAGGTCTGCGCTCTCCGAGTGCTTTTCTAGTTCAAGAATCTTCTTCTCCAAACCCAGTCAGTCAGAATGAGTTGGTATTTGTTATGGAACATCTTTGGGGGTAAGGTCTACCAAGTTTGTTCAAAGAATTGGGTAATATTGATTTTTGAAAATTTTTTTATTTATTAATTTTTTTTACGAATTTTTGAAATTCTAAAAATCCCCATTGGTTTATAATGGGACAAATGTCAAAGTGCTGTAACTTCAAAACAGTTAAAGACATTGATATAATTACCTCCGCGAAGGAGGTTATGTTTTCATTGGGGTTTGTCTGTTTGTTTGTTTATCGGTTAGCAAGATAACTCAAAAATTTATGGACAGATTTTCATGAAATATTCAGGAAATGTTGATACTGGCACAAGGAACAAATGATTAAATTTTGGTGGTGATCGGGACGGGTATGGGGGACAGATTTTTTGTTTGTCTATCTGTTCGCAAAATAACTCAAAAAGTTATGGAAGGATTTTAATGAAATTTTCAGGAAATGTTGATACTGGCACAAGGAACAAATGGTTAAATTTTAAATTTTGGTGGTGATCGGGGAGGGGGGGAACGACGACGACTGATCTGCCTTGGCGGAGGTCTGCACTCTGAGTGCTTTTCTAGTTACTATTTGCAATAGATAGAACGTCACATATGTGCTTTCATTTGGTGCCATGACCTTTGACCTTGATCATCATTAGTTATCATTAGTATTTAGTTATTTTTAAATTTATTGGTCAATTACTTGGAGTACATGAACAGTGATAGCAGATTTATGTATGTTTTACTTTTATCTAGGTGTTTGAAAGTTATTTAGCTCATTTCCGACCATTTTTTTCAGGGACTGATTTAAGGTAAGATAAGATAAGATAAGATAAGATAAGATATGCCTTTATTAGTCCCACAAGGGGAAATTCCAGAAATGTATATAAATTTCTGCTAATCAATCAGTTTGTTGGAAAAAGGTTGACCTACACAATATTTGACAAGTGGTAATAATGTTGTACTCCCATAGATGCTCGAGTGGTTGAGGTCCGATTATTGTTCTTTAGATACTTTTGGACAGTATTAACCTCTTTTCATTAGGAATAAACAAGAAGATCTGACCTGGTGATTTAACCATTGCAATTTCTCCCTGGTTAAAGTTGCTCAGATCCCTGGTCTTGCCATTTTTGCTGTTTCTAACGCATCATCTTCAAGGTCAACATGTCCACTCTACCTATACCGATACCTCCCACCCACTGACAGGTCCCAGTGTGATGAGATAATCTATATTAATACCACTTCGCCTGTCAGTGGTCAGAATGTTATGGCTGATCGGTGTGTAATGACATGAAATCTGTAGAATCTGAAGGAACTCACTGCACTTTAGAACCTACACCAGTATCTCTGTGATCCAAAATAGTTTTCCTAAAATAAAGTTTTGCTGTGTCTCAATTCATGAAGCCGTACTTTGGAAAACATTCCACTTTTCATCCTCCACAGACTAAACTCCTCGAGATAAAGCATTCCCAGTGGCTGCTTTAATTAACAGATTTTCTGAGCTGAGATTTTTCCCTAAAAAGCTGTAATGAAGTGTTAAATTAATGACTGTAGGCTAACTGTACATCTCATGCTATCAATTAATCACACGTTCTGAACATGGAAGGTGTGTCTGGTGTGAGATGGTGAAATACAGACTTCTCTCATAGCAGATTTTATTACTCTCTGACAAATTACAATATAATACAATACAACACAGAATCAGATATGGCTCCCTTTCTCAGTAAAAGCATTATTGCCGAGGATTTGGGAAATATTCGACAATGATATTAGACCGGCAGTCATGGCTTTCATATTTTATATATCCTGCAGTTCCGTTGAGAGTTACATTTGGATTATCGATGTGGGAAGCAGCAATTTCTTTATGCCTCTGGAAAAGATGTCAGAAAGAGAATGGAGCTAGACTTGAAACAGAGTTAATCGTTAACATTGAAAACAATATAACATGGCTTTGTATGAGTAAAGTAATCCCCTTTAATGATGCTAATAATAATAAATACATGAAAAGCAAGGTTATTTTTTTTAAGGTGATAATGAAACAAAGTGATAATATACACTAAAACATGTTTTTGAGCTGTAAACTGAATTATATGAATATAAATATATTATATTATATGAATAAATTGTGATGAAACATTAATTCTAGTAATAATATACATAAAAAATGACAAATGAAGTAAAGTCACACGTCAACCCTTTCATACATGGATTGTTAAAACCTTTGTCGAGATCTTTTCTTGGGTATTTTTATTCCTCATTAGGCATGAAAAAACAATGCAACTGAGTTTTTTTTTTTTCATGGATTTACAAAAATGTCCACATGGCTACACCATGCATTTTATTCTTGAAGCAAAGAAACATGTATTTAAAACCCAATATCAGAAAGTGATATGAAAACAATGACATAAAAATTTTTTTATGCCGCTAATCAGATGTTTTCTCACAATTTACGTATTCTAATACTAGTTATGACTCACTTGATTGACTGATTTGATTGATTAATGTATTTATTTCAAATATGAATGTCAAAACAGAAGAAAATAAATAAACAAAACACTTAAACTATAAGACGTAAGACATATAAAACATTTTCAAAAAGGAGTGAGAAGAAGCATAACTTATAAACTCTGACCCCTTCTTCTTAAATAATTAACAGTAATAATCTTCCTAGTTCATGGAGATAATATGCAAAAAAAACAAAAAAACAAACATAAAAAAAACCCCTGTTAATTACAATCCAACAATTAACAACTGATTTAAACTCAAACATATCACTGCAGATCAGATTTATCAAGAACAGAAAAGTTACAGTAATGGTATGAATGTCAGTGTATTGTAGGGGTGTCAAACATGCCGCCCGGGGGCCAAACGCCAAAGGGTCCAGTTTGGCCCCTGGGATGTTTTTGCAAAGTGCAAAAATTCCAGTCTTGAATTGAATTAAGCAAAAAAATTTAGCGTGAATTAAGGAAAAAATCTTGAATTAAGCCCAAAAAAACCTTCAATTAAGTAAATCAAAAATTTTCAATTAAGTAAAAAAAATCTTCAATTAAGCCAAATAAAATCTAGAATTAACAACTTAATTTTTTTTCTTTTTTTAATGCAAAAAATAACATTAAATTCTGAAAATATTTACATGTACAAACTATCCTGTAACACTAAAATGTGAATAACCTGAACAAATATGAAGAACCTGAAATGTCTAAAGAAAATTAAGCACTATTTTTAACAGTTTTTCTGCCTGTTACTCAGTGTTTAGTGTCTTCGTAGATCTGATCCATAATGCACATGGACAAATGATAAGTTGAGGCATAATATTGTTAAAATTGCACGAAATTTTCTTATGTTTTTTAACTTAAATTTCAGTTTTTTCAGGGTTTTCTTTTTTATTTTTGGATAGTTTATAAAATTAAGTATTTTCATAATTTAATGTTTTTTTTTTACACTAAAACAAAGACAAAAATTTGGAGTTGTCATTATTTATAGGTTATTATGTTATTATTTTACTGGTCCGGCCCACTGCAAATCAAATTTAGCTGAATATGTCCCCTGAACTAAAATGAGTTTGAAACCCCTGGTGTATTGGATGGTGCATAAGCGTCCACTGTGTTGGCTGATATGCAACGAAAACAACAAAACCCATGAATATACAAGAGAACAGCTGTAGAAGAACTGTCCACTGGAGTGAACACATGAAAGGGTTAATTTGTCTTTACATCATGGAATTTATAGTAAAAAATAATAATCAGAAGTGTTCAGTTCATCTGTCCTTACATCCATCATTTGTCGCTTTTCCATTGGACATCTGCGCAAAACTTTACCAATATTTACTAAATGTCAAAAAAACAGAAGTGCGTAATGCCGGTTTTTCCATTAAATCAGAAATGCGATGATTTGTTTATTTATTATTGCGAGATGACACGAGAAGTCACTCCATAAACATGGCGACGAATGTAAATATGGTGTTGATTTACAGATATATTCATTATTATTATATATTACCCCTCTATCTCACACAAATTAAAAAATGATTGGGTTTCCTGGTGTGTCCACACATACCGCGATATGTTTCTTCTTCTTCTTCGCTTGTTGTAACGTACGTCAACATCCAGTTTTTTTTAATTCACCTGACTCTAGTTGCGAAAAAAGGTCTTTCCATTGCAGTTTTGTGTGATATACTATTTGCGCTACGCCCGAAAAACCACCTCTTTTCACCTTTTCACCTCAAAAACTTTTATTTGAAAAATGAGACTTTTGGTGAAATTTTTCTATTTCGTAAATTTTTATGCGCAAGTTATATTTGCACAATTTGAGGGTCTATGGAAAAGCAACTATTAATGCATTAATGGCTCTGGTAGATTCAAACCTTAAACACCCAGTTTTTTAAACACCAACTATTTTTGTTTCGCCCTCCAATTTATCACCAATTATTATATTTTCCTCTGTATTTTGCATTTTTCATCAAAAATCCTTTATTTTATTTACTGATCATGTAGCTGTTCATAAATACTCAAAGTAAATTCTAAGGTTATTACATCAAAACTGAAAAAAACTAAAGAAAAAATGACTTTTTCAGCAAAATAAATCATTACTGAAACATAAATACTAGCGTCTACAATACATCTGATGCTACTGCAAAGCTTAGAAACTGTATTTTATATGAATTATTTCAATGTAATGATAGGGTTAGGGCTTCAGAAATCATTAAACATTTTAGATTAGTAGATGCTTTTGGTTGCTGGCCACTGTTTAGGTCTTTTAATGGTTAAGAGCACTTCAGGGCTTCAGTTCATCATGGGAAAGGACTGTCTGATGGCAAGAAAAAAGGACTGAAAATATTCTAAACATAGCGTACACTTAAATGGATATTGATTTTTAGGCTGGGCTTTCTCAGGCGGTAAAACCAGAACAAAAACTCAAACAAACTCTTTCAGAGCCTCTTATGGTTTTGCATGAGTGAACTGTGATTCTCAGTTTATACGGATGAATCTGAACTGCTTGTGTCTCGTATCCACATCTGGACATTCAGACACTGATGACCTCATTCTCACCCTCTTCGTGACTTTGTAGTTTTTCTTCAGTGTGTTGACTTATGCATCTTGTCCACTGTTTTATTGAATCTGTTCTTACAGTTTCTTTTATCCTCTGTCTCATGTCAAGTTCTGTTAAACAGAAATATTGCTCGCAGGGTGTTTTGACAGTGTGAAGCAGAACTGCTGGCACGGAATGACCTCTGTGACCTCTATAGGATCTGATCCCAGCCATCCCATATGGTGGGAATTCATTTTGCTACGATTAGGACGTTGGTTCATAATGTGGATCGAACAGGTTCAGGAAGTCGTTGATTCCTCTTGCTATCAGATTTGTAAATAATAGTGTACATTGGCATTTGTGTTTCTGTGTGCTGTTGTTGGTTGATGTGTATTTGTGACCCTCCCCGACAATAAAAACACCTTGAATGTTGAATCTTGAATCCACCAGCGATATGAGCTCCACTCTCCTTTAACTACCACAGGTTTTTTGTTTGAGAGCAGAAACCACCAGTTACAATAAAATACTATTTATTTTATTATCACCTTTACTGACGTTTTGTGACTCTGCGTTCTCATTGGCTGGCGTTCTGTGACGCTGCGCTCTTTTTGGCTGGCGTTCTGTGACGCTGCACTCTCATTGGCTGATGTGCTGTGACGCTGCGCTCTCATTGGCTGGCGTTCTGTGACGCTGCGATCTGATTGGCTGGCGTTCTGTGACGCTGCCCTCTCATTGGCTGACGGTCTGTGACACTGCGCTCTCATTGGCTGGCGTTCTGTGACGCTGTGCTCTGATTGGCTGACGGTCTGTGACACTGCGGTCTGATTGGCTGACGTTCTGTGACGCTCCGCTCTCATTGGCTGACATTCTGTGACGCTCCGCTCTCATTGGCTCGCATTCTGTGACGCTGCGCTCTGATTGGCTGGCGTTCTGTGACGCTGCACTCTCATTGGCTGGTGTTCTGTGACGCTCCGCTCTCATTGGCTGGCGTTCTGTGACGCTCCGCTCTCATTGGCTGGCGTCCTGTGACGCTGCGCTCTCATTGGCTGGCGTTCTGTGACGCTGCCCTCTCATTGGCTGGCATCCTGTGATGCTGCGCTCTCATTGGCTGGCGTCCTGTGATGCTGCGCTCTCATTGGCTGGTGTTCTGTGACGCTGCAAACTCATTGGCTGGCGTTTTGTGATGCTGGGATCTCATTGGCTGGCGTTCTGTGATGCTCCGCTCTGATTGGCTGGCGTTCTGTGACGCTGGGATCTCATTGGCTGGCGCTCTGTGACGCTGCACTCTCATTGGCTGATGTGCTGTGACGCTGCGCTCTCATTGGCTGGCGTTCTGTGACGCTGCGATCTCATTGGCTGGCGTTCTGTGACGCTGCACTCTCATTGGCTGATGTGCTGTGACGCTGCGCTCTCATTGGCTGGCGTTCTGTGACGCTGCGATCTCATTGGCTGGCGTTCTGTGACGCTGCCCTCTCATTGGCTGACGGTCTGTGACACTGCGCTCTCATTGGCTGGCGTTCTGTGACGCTGTGCTCTGATTGGCTGACGGTCTGTGACACTGCGGTCTGATTGGCTGACGTTCTGTGACGCTCCGCTCTCATTGGCTGACATTCTGTGACGCTCCGCTCTCATTGGCTCGCATTCTGTGACGCTGCGCTCTGATTGGCTGGCGTTCTGTGACGCTGCACTCTCATTGGCTGGTGTTCTGTGACGCTCCGCTCTCATTGGCTGGCGTTCTGTGACGCTCCGCTCTCATTGGCTGGCGTCCTGTGACGCTGCGCTCTCATTGGCTGGCGTTCTGTGACGCTGCCCTCTCATTGGCTGGCGTCCTGTGATGCTGCGCTCTCATTGGCTGGCGTCCTGTGATGCTGCGCTCTCATTGGCTGGTGTTCTGTGACGCTGCAAACTCATTGGCTGGCGTTTTGTGATGCTGGGATCTCATTGGCTGGCGTTCTGTGATGCTCCGCTCTGATTGGCTGGCGTTCTGTGACGCTGGGATCTCATTGGCTGGCGCTCTGTGACGCTCCGCTCTCATTGGCTGGCATTTTGTGATGCTCCGCTCTCATTAGCTGGCGTTCTGTGATGCTGCGCTCTGATTGGCTGGCGTTCTGTGACGCTGCGCTCTTATTGGCTGGCGTTCTGTGACCCTGCGCTCTGATTGGCTGGCGTTCTGTGACGCTTCGCTCTCATTGGCTGGCATTCTGTGATGCTGCCCTCTCATTTGCTGACGTTCTGTGACGCTGCGCTCTCATTGGCTGATGTTCTGTGTAGCTGTCTTTCTCTCTCTCTCTCTCTCTCTCTCTCTCTCTCTCTCTCTCTCTCTCTCTCTCTCTCCCCATTGGGTGACATCTTTAATGCACATTTGTATGTTTGATGTTTACATGTTAAAATTTGAGTGTTTCTGCCAACAGAAAGTACATATTTCCTGTTATTTTTTATTTATTTGTTTTTCAAAATACAACTTGGTTAAATTATTTCAGTGCGTGTATCAGTACTTTTTGAACATTTTGAGCACAATTACAACAATACCGCGATAATAATGATAACCGTGATAATTTTGGTCACAATAACCGTGATCTGAAATTTTCATATCGTTACATCCCTTGTCTGTATGGGTTCTCTCTGGTTTCCTCCCACCATCTGATATCATGCATTAGTAAGTTAATTGGTAAGTCTAAATCACCCAGTGGTGTGAATGTGATAGTGAATGGTTGTTCATCTGTATAGGTCAGCCATGTCATACATCCAGGGTGTACCCGTCCTTTGGGTAGGCCCCAGAACCCCCTGCGACTTTCATGATTATTAGGTGGTTCAGAAAATGGATGTATGGATGTGGATTGGAGTCCCATGGGGCACACCAGAAGGGGTGGGACATGTGCCCTCCATACCTGCAGTGGAATTACGCGATGTTGGAAGCCAAAACCAAGCTGAGCCGTGCCGAGTTGAAGCGAGTCGAGCTGATGCCAGCAGTGGAAAAGCAGCATTAGACTCAGAACGGGTAAAGTTACTCTCTAAGCTCTGAAATATTGGCTGGTGCACAAGCTCTGTCACACAGTGATGCGTTTAAGGGACAGACTTAATGTTCTCGATGTTGCTGAGCATTCTTTCCTTGGTTTTGTGATGCATGACCATAGAGTCAGCCTCATTAACCTGTTACATTTGTGTTCATGCATAATTGGATTATTTGGCTCCATGTCTGCCAGCCTTCAGGTTTCCCACATGCTTGTCAGTCAGAAGTGGTTGTCATGGACTAACATAAACGTAAATGTCACATTTACATTTACGGTCTCTGTGCCCATTTTAAATTGGCATAGAGAATGCCTAACAGACACAGTGAAATGCCTTCAATGAGATAATTATAGGTTTAAAGTTTAAGGAGCTTTGGAAAATAAATATGATGAAGCAGAGGTGCAGTATTGTGGAGGAAGAGGAGTTGTCTTCAGCACTGATACCTGGGGAAAAATGAAACAAATTGGTACTTAGTGTCAAGTGTGGATTTTCAGTCCTTTTCATTCTCACCGTCTCCATCTTTCTCTGCCCTGTTGCTGGTGATGTAAGACTCCCAAGTCTGCAGTTAAATCTCAGTAAATGTCTCCCTTTGTGCTGCTGGGGTAGATTTACTCTCCCCCTGCATGGCCTGCCAGTCCATATTACACCTCAGCAACTACACCACTACTAATCAGGTAGGGTAGAGAAATTAGGAAGTGGAAAAACAAACCTTTAGTGTAGGACACGTTAAAAGGACCACGGTGTCTTACTTCAGTTTCTTCGTCTTTTGACCAAAACCAGACAGACAGACATCCGAACTGCAGCTTACATTAAAAAACTTGGTCCTTATTTCAATTACGAACAATATGTTGATCAAATGTACTGTGATTTATTACTTTAACCTCAAATGCAGCCATGCCCATAATAGGGATGTAGTGATTACCGGTTTAAAGATAAACCGCGGTAAAATTGCAGACGGTTAGTATTACCATTTAAATTGTAATTATCATGATAACCGTGTTTGATTACCACACTTTTCCAGAGAAAACGCCTATGTAAAGATATGTTTTTATGTCAAATATTTGAGTATAGTTTTAATTTATTACAATTTTAATTTTATATACCTAATATTTGAAACCAATATTCACTTTTAAAGTCTTTGAAAAGGTTCTTTAAGCATCTTTGTGTTATTTATGCAATAAATTATATACATTTTTCAAATTGGATTTTAGATTTTTTTGTGTTTTCTGGCCTTTTATGTTGATATTTTAGGTTAAAGTGAAAAACATAATAGACAGATGATGTAAATGATGTTTTGCTGAAAAAAAAGATACCAAACATGGGAATAGTAAACATTCGTTTATATAGTATATAAAGGCAAAATCAAAAGTACTGAAAAACGGCCAAAATAGGCTCAAACTCCCATGGATTAATACTTGAATGTTTCTGCCAACAGAAGGTACATTGTGCCAATTATTTTATTTTATTTTTTTCAAATTACAACTTGATTCAGTTATTTCAGTGTGTGTATAAGTATTTTTTGAACATTTTAAGCACAATTTCAACAATACCACGATAATAATGATAACCGTGATAATTTTGGTCACAATAACCGTGATATAAAATTTTCCTATCGTTACATCCCTAGCCCATAAGTATTAATCATAATGGAATCACACCCTAATCATAGTGACACAAAGTACACCTCCATCTTTTGGAAATATTGGCACAAACAACTATATGTTTTTTAATTGCTGACCACTGACTGACATTGTACATCTGTGGTATTTATCTCTGTGGCTTATGTGTGTATGTGTGTGCGCATGTACTGTCTACTTCGAGTCTGCAAATAAAATAATAGTTTAATTAAGACGACTTAAATTTTTGTCACTTTGCATCTGTATATCACAGTGGATTTGAGGTTTAAACTATTTGTAATTCCTAAATGGTTAATGCAATATTTTTGTTAAACTCCTCGAATTAAACGTGAAAGTGCGCTCTCATCTTGGTTGTTTCATTTCAGATCCACTGTGGTTATATACAGAGGCAAAAACACAAAACACTTACGGACCTGACTGTAAATGTCATAATTAATGAATGTGTCCTGTAAGGTTTGTTGCATTTCCTTTCTGAAATAATTGAAAATGAAAACGAAGATAATCTAGAAGCAACAGGAATGAAGGAAGATGGCCAGAAGGAAAAAGAGAGAGAGAGAGTGAGATGGGGAAATCGAGCGATGTGATAAGAGCAGATGATGAGGTTGGAAGGTGGCGGTAGAATGAAGTGGGTATAAAGGCAGACAAACACAGAGGATGTGTTGGGAAAACTAAGATATATACAGACAGATATAGGAGATCAACGTGCCTTCATCGCAGCTTGGTCAATGTAAACAGTGTATTTGTACATGTGTGAGGTGTGTGTACTATTGGGTAAACTGGGTAAAGGTCTGATGTAATGACACAATCTGTACATTCTCTTGAAAAGCAGATTAGACACTAGGGATGGCATGATACCAAAAATTTAGAAATCGGTACCGATACCACTAAAAGTACACGATTCTTGATACCAAATCAACACCACAGTAAAAAAAAAAAAAATAGGACCAATGGCCCTGTAGCTTACCGGCCAAATTAAAAGCTTTGGGAAATGTATCCAGATGCCATTTATTATCACCCAGTTATGTGTATTTATTATATCACAGAAATAGCCCTTGTTTTGGTCATATTCCAATCAGATCTGTAAAAAATTCAAATTCCAACTTGATATCATTGATACTTACTGATTTATTGGATCAATCCACTTCCTATCTGTCATAATGGGAAAATTTTTCAAAGTCGCACCAAATCCAGAATCATATCTGGATCGAAATAATATAATAACAAGCGGAGTTTGAGCTGCAGCTGTGTCCATTCTTTCATGAGTTCCTGTACTTGTTGCATGTTTACTGTCAGCACGTACTGCCCCCATCAATTCCGAAAGAGTCGTAGCCTACCGATGGTATCAATTCTTTAAAAAATGAGCATTGACTTTTTTTTCATCATAGTATCGAATGGTATCGTGAGTATCGGTTCTCATGACATCCCTATTAGACACCCATAAAGCTGGCATAATTTGGTTTGCAGACTGATTCTTCTTTTTATTCCTTTTTATACACCCCAGTGATTACCTTTGACCAGGTGCTATGATTTCATACTGGGTCCAACTTACACTTTATTTATCAAGAAAAAAAATCACATTGTCACAATCTTTTCATAAGAAGAGGTTGAAATATTTGTCAGACACTGTTGCCCAACTTTATGGTCCACACTGTATGACAAATGAAGATCATCCACAGTGTCAGCCTTATGTCAAAAATATCATTTAACCTTACGAATTGATTCTGAATCATTTTCTACCAATACACTGCAACCAGCTGAGGCTTGTTCTGTCAGTGAGTCAACATGTACCAGGATGTGCTATATTGCATGTTTTGTGATGATGTCGGCTTATTAAAGATGGCAAAAGTGCAGAGTTTCCGCAGCCAGTTTTTGTTGATGGTTTCCTGCTCAGTAAACTGTTTTTGGTAAGTGTGCTCACCTGCTGTTTGGCACAACATTGACAAAGAAAACCATATATAATCATATGTAATAGAGATGTATTATAATAACAGTAGTTAATTTTGCAAATTACTGGCTTTGTCTGAAGTTTCTGATAGTCTTCTAAATTGAAATAATGAGAATAATAGCTCATAAAATCATAAAAAAGCACAGTCAACTAGATTTTTTGCTGATTATTTGATGTTCGGTTCCACATCTATTCAGCAGGTAATTAGTGTGATGTCAATGATTCAGATTTTTTTTTTTCCAAGCATGTATAATGGGTTTTCACTGCTGAAAATTGTTGGTGGACGTGTGATATAAGCCGAATAATTGTCCTGTCTTTTTCCAGTCTTAGCCTTTATAAATACACTATCTCTACAATGTTATTCTCAGATGGTTTCATTTGGCAGGAAAAAAAAAGAAACTTTGACTCAGGTCAGAAAAAAATAAACTTGGACGTTGTTTGACTCATAGTTATCTTTCAAGGTTCTGATTCCTGCATCCAGACAACACGAGTCTGACATCATGGTGGAGGAATCTCCTTTTCATCAGCAACGAGCCCGAGGGGAGAGCCTCAGTTTGTGTAGCCTATGACTTCACTGATCATGCATGTGTGTTCATGCTTTTGACTGGAGTGTCTTTATGTACATGTGAGAGAACGGGAGAATGCTGATGTGCAGAGATACTTTGTTTCCTCTCTCTGTACCGATGCAGCAGCGCGAGTTAACATCTCTTAAGCCCTATTCTCACGGGACTAGTATTACCTGAGGACCTGTTGTAATTTGTAATAATTTTGGAGAACGCCTGTGATCTCAATCCCGTGTGAATCTGCCATGTCAAGCAAAAATTCCACTGCAAATTAGCCGCCCTGTTTCAGCAAACACGGAGGTCCTGTGATAATATTAGTCTCATATGAGTTGACATCTCTCATTTGGAGTCATTTGCAATATTTTTTGTTTGCTCCAAGTGTTTATATTCTGCCAGTTTTTCTTTTTCAGCGAACCCAGCACTGGCGATTATAAATGAATGTTTTAAAAGTGTTTTTGATACAATTCTGGAGGCTTGTGTCACAATATATCATAGAAACTCATTGAAAGACGAGCAAAAGAAGAACGAAATCTCAAAAGATGATAAGATGGATGACACGCATGACAGGGCTCTATCTTTCAACAGGCTCAACAGTTACTTTTAAGCAGTGGTGTAGTCGTCCCTGGAGAACTGGGTATACTCTCAATTTTTTATCCCCCCCCCCCAAGTAGTCCAGAAAAACCCTGTTTTAGAAACAGTGACATGTCAGACTCCTCTTTAGTTTACCCCAAAATCCATCAGTAGTATTCACTCACTATTATAAAATTATCATGACTTGATCAGGAGCAGTTTGTAGGTTTTACTGGTCACACAAGCAGCTGCATGAATGTAAATGTATTTAACATGAGGAAAACCTAGGATAACGTTAGCCTTTCATAACGTTAGTCTTTCATAATGTTAGCCTACTCAAACAGTTTAACTATTGGTGACAACATCTCCTTTCTAAATGTGCAGTCATATGGTCAATAGTTTAAAACAGTGAAAACCACCTTCAAACTTACCTCAGAATTATGTATTTCATGAAAGTAGGTTCTCGTGGTATGTGTCACTCATTTGAAAGACGTTTATTCTGCCTTTCTCGTTCACATTTTCAATAATTGCGCATCTTTCAGTGAGACGTGCAGTGACCTGTCAATCAACTGGGGTGGCACTGGCACCTGAGGTGTCCAGTCAGGTTGCAGAGGTGGCCAACACTTGTTAGCAATATTTTCTTCGACATGACAAAAAAAAAAAAAAAAAAATTAAGATCCTTTTTGTCAGTATGTAGTACATTTTTTTTTTACCACACACTGAAATTCAACCTCTGCTTTTAACCCATCTCTAGAACATATAGGAACACACCACACACTAGGAGCAGTGGGCTTGCCATAGTAGGCACCCGGGGAGCAAATGGGTGTTTAAGTGCCTTGCTCAAGGGCGCATCAGCCAACATTTTTTTCTGCCAGTCTGTGGAATCTAACTGGCAACCCTTAGGTCACAAGCCTACTCTCCAGCCAACTCTCCAGCCCTCTGCCATGACTAACCTGCCCTACTCTGCCTCTGACTGGCTCATCACTCCTCATGCCTAAAGTTAACCAATCTAATCAGTGAAGGTACTGAGTACTAGCCAATTAGAGGCAGAGTAGGGCGGGTCATGGCTTCACCATCCTAGGGGAAAACATGAGCAATTTGGCTCAGATACTACTGAATGATGCGCATTAGGGGGATTTAGAAGTGGGTATACGCAATGCTGACTGAAAAAGAAGTAGTTCTGCACCGTATATCCTGGACTACACCACTGCTTTTAAGCGATAGCCTATTAATACAGAGCCTTGACTTTAGTAACTTAAAGTGAAAAACGTACTTATCTTGTGGGAATGCGCTGCATGAAACGCATACATGGAGGTTAATTTATTAATTGCTGGAGGGCTCTGGGTTATACTCATCCTGTGCAAATAGGGCAACTCTACGATACTGAGCAGATAAGACTGGTGTCGCTTAACTCTCTTAATTAACATGAAACACCGAAGATTACACTTGACTATTATCCTGTACAGTAAAGGTCAACCATGGATTTTTGAAGCTAATATGATAGTACAGGTAGACAGATAGTTAATCAGTTGATACCAAAGACCTTGTCTACTAAAAATTATTTCTCAAAGAATATCTGATGGCATATCTTTATCTAGTTATCTTTGTAGGACTAGAGAAAATCTGTCTATGTTACACTAATGCCTTAATACCTTTACAGTATCTACATCTCACATGAAACAAAACATATATTATCATATAGAAAGGTGTAAGTGAGATTGCATTTAAAATATGGTCGCTTTCTTTGACTAAATAAAAAAGGGAAATAAAGAAAAAAATATATTGACACCAGGTTTTGAGGTCTTTCACTTACTTTCACTTTTTAATGCTATTTAATTCTGCTGTAGCGTGGATTAGTGCCTTTTACAATCGGAAAAGTGCTTGTTTATCTTTGGTGTTCTAACTTTGCTTTATCATTACAATAATCCAATGTATTGTCCATTTATAAAATTATATAAGTACAATACACAAATGCAAGATTTTTTTTTATTTTATTTTTTTTAATTGTGGGATGCTATTTCCAGAACCCAAAAGTGGTTTATTGTGTAATGGAGAAAACAATCCACCGGAGAGTATTGTCTAACTTAGTGACAGACTAACTATGAAATAATACAAGTTGAGTTTGAGCAGTTCAGTTTGGTTTTAATAATAATAATAATAATAATAATAATAATAATAATAATAATAAAAAACGAAAAACTGTTATCAGTGATTTACTGTTTTAACCCATAAAGACCCAAACATCCACCATCTACAAAATTCATAATAATAATAATAATAATAATAATAATAATAATAATAATAATAATAATAATAATAATGGATTGGATTTATATAGCACTTTTCTAGACACCCAAAGCACTTTACATTATTGGCCCATTATTCATTCGCTCTCACATTCACACTCTGGTGGTGGTAAACTACATTTGTAGCCACATCTGCCCTGGGACAGGCTGACATCTACTTATATAAACTGTTTAATCCCTGTTGATCCACTAATCAATGTAAATAATTGGTGTAAAATACAGTTGGGTGTAACCCATGGAGGTGGATCAAAGACAGTGGATGGAGACACTGGGTTTATGTTCACTTAGTGATCGATTTTGCTGAAAAAGTCACTTTTTCTTCAGTTTTCTCTAGTTTTGATATAATAACCCTCAACTTTATTCTGAGCTTTTATGAACATCTACATGATTAGTAAATGAAATGTAGGAAAATGCCTGATTTCACTGAAAAAAAAAAAAAAACACACAGAATGCAGAAGATAATACTACAATAAATGGTGATAAATTACTTAAGGACAAGTAAGTATGGAGAAAAAATCATTTGGGAACTGCCACAAATGTCATACTGGGTCCTTATGGGTTAATTGATTGTTCTTGCTGTCTGAGCTGAAGATAAAGCTGGATTCAAAGCACTCTTTCTTTACTTAAAACCTTATGCCATTTATGACTGGAAAAACACATTAAGAAGTAAAATATTACAGGTAGCAAAAAGGTTGCATCTTAATTTGTTTGTTGAACAAGAAAGGTCCACAGAGGAATAATCTTGATTTGGGTTTTTACAATGAATTTTTTATGATATTTAGAGAGCAAAAACTCAGTTAGGATAGGACCAGGCCCTCATGCAGTCTAAGGTACTCATTTAGGTGGAGGAAATTAGTTTTTTTTCAGGTTTTCTGCGGGTCATTAAAAAGCATTAAAAGTCATTAAATAGGTTTTGTGAAAATTAAGGCCTTAAATGACATTAAAAAGCATTAAATTCAATATCCAGAGGCATTAAAAAATTAAATACACTTGATGGAAAAAAAAGCATTGTTATTCATGATTTATTTTGATATATAAACATAATCATATTCATTTTGATCTGAAGTATAGTTTAATGATTGACAGGTGGAACCCTTTAATTGGTTATTGTTTATAGCCGGTACACAAAGTCACAACACCAGATGTTTGGAATGCAGCGTGCTGTGAGCGTGCTCATGCTGTGGCGAAAGAGCGGAGGGAATATTAGGAAATTTCGGAAAAATAGGAAAATGCAAGTTTCAGCAGAAGTGATTAGAGGAGGAACTATTCAGAACCTGGTTAAAGCCTTGTCCAAACAACTGTATCTGCAGTTGGACATGGGTATTAAATTTGTTTCAAGTGGCATTAAAAAGAATTATATTAGATTTGCTGATACCTGCATAAACCCTGTTTTTCAGTGTGTAGGCTGCACATTTTTACAGATGGACGATGTTCAAATGCTTTAAGCCCATAAAAATGATAACAAAATGTTGATTGTTACTCATTTCCATATGTTCCTTATGCTTTTGGACAAAGCCATAAGAACCGTGGGTTGCAAACCTCTACAACCCACCTATAGCTACAAGTAGTGGATGTTTTTTTTTCTGAATGACTCATAATGGGTTCGGGGTTAAATGCACAATACAATCTATAGCTTCCTGTACATTTTTTCTCTTCCATCTCAAACTGTTTCCATCCAGATGGTTTTATGCACAGAGTATAATTCAATACAGCATCATCCGACTCTTATCTCAGTGTATCTGTTGTTAAAGAAAAGTAATAAGGGGAACAGGAAGTCATTGCAGAAAAGTAATTAAATAAGTAGCACGAGGACAATTGCTGAATGTCTGGTATCTGATGAACCCATAATGAACAAATATTAATATCTTAATTACTTCAGATACGTTCATGTTAGTTTGCTTAGTTTTTTTGGTGGTTGCAATAAAATTAAGCAAAAAAAAACCAAAACAAAAAAAACCCAGAAGATGTTTGTTTTTCTGCGTCTCGTATGCATGTAGCTCAAAGATGTAAAGATGAAAGTCACATGAAACAAGTGGTCTCGTTACGCAGCGAAGACTTTCAGAAATATAGCGAAGCCATCAAAATTCATCGCGTCATATAATCTGAAGTCTTTAAAAAAAATCTTGCACCTATATCAGACACACTTTGCTTCACATTTTCCACTGTGTTTGCCATTCTTTTGACCCTGACTCTATCCTTTAAGCTCTTTATATCTGTGACCGTGATTGACACATTTAGTACTCTTAACAAGTAGCGACACGCCTCAGCAGCCATCTGTCACTCAAGGCCCTATGTTGCCACAGTAACCGTGGTCTGAAGAGGGGAGGAGATCAAATAAAAGGGCACATCCATGACAACCTGTCACCCTTAGCAACCTCACCTGCTCCTCACACCTCTTCTTTTCCTCTATTGTCGCCAGTTCCCCTCCGTCACTTCCTCGTTTTATTCCATTCAAATCCCTTGAAAAGTTTAATAACAGTTCTGTCCCCATTCTGCGGTTATTTTTCATCATACGTGCATTGAAAATTTGTGGGTAGTTAAAAATGACTAATGCGAAGGGCAGTAGTGCAGCGTGAAGTTTCATGGAAAAAAAAAAAAAAAAGCAGGTCCATTATTAAAGCACAGAGGGGCTGCTAAGTTGAAGGAAATGAACAAGGTTTGTTGACAATGTCCTTCTGGCAGTCATGTGACCCTGTGGGCTGAACTCTGTTGTGTTGAAAGGTCAAACGTCTGCAACAGTTTACCGCCAGGAGAAACCACAATACGTGACAGGTCAGGGACAAGAGAAGAGACTGACAACTGATGTAAAGTGGAAAAGATGCATCTGTGGGTGTGGGTGTGTTTACAAGGTTCTGTTATTGTCACTTCATGCTGGACTTTTACAAAAATCTATTTGTGTGTGTGTGTGTGTGTGTGTGTGTGTGTGTGTGTGTGTGTGTGTGTGCGTGTGTGTGTGTGTGTGTGTGTGTGTGTGTGTGTGTGTGTGTATTTTAGGGCTGCACGATATTGAAAAAAACTGACACTGATTTTTTTAACCCTGCAATACATATTGTGATATGAAAAAAATACTCAGGTGGATATAATAGCTGTGTGGCACCGACGTAAATGGTCAAACAGTTTAGTTGTGTTCCCCCTTGTTGTGGCGCTGTAAGCCCGGAATTTGTATTTACTAAAATGCTTTAATTACAATGCACTTAAATGATTTAGATTTTATGAAGTTACTATAAAATGTTCAGTATATTCCACTAATTTGTAGACATAGTTGAAAGTACGAAAAAGTTTAAGTTGAATGGAATTAAATCACTAAGTTTTAGTCATGTCCACACCTTTTTATCTTCGCGTTGCATTGTGGGTATTGGGCATGTTGTTGAAAATGTGTTATTTTTCTGTGCAGGGGTTCAGCGGGGTTGTGGTGTTAGTGTTAATTTGGATTTAATGTGTGTATGGCAGTGTTTATTGGCCTTTTTGTGTTTGTTTTTGTATTTTTGAAGAGCTGCACCATGAGTCAGAGCCATAGGAAGAACAATGGCTTTCCTGTCCATCTAAGACTATTAATGTACAATGGAAATCTTAATGTCTTGTCAAATCAAAAGTATGTCCTATACTGGCAAATGACATTGATCAAACTTCCATGTCTGCTACAATGTATTTAGTTGAATAATTTTGTAATTATTTTGGTCAGGAGTAGGATTTTGAGTTTGATTAACTTAAAACATGTAGTTTAATCAATGATAAATTAATCTGGCTGCAATTGAGAAAATTAGTCAGTATAACCTAAAATGCTGAGTTGAATGGTTGGATAGTGGGGTTGATTTTACAACAGATTTAAAGTACAAATAACTTGTCTTTTAGTGTTTTCTACTTAATAATTTAAATTCAATACTTTTAGCATTAAAGTTGAACCTACTTAAACCAATTGATTAGTCGATCATTACTCAAATCATTTAAGTGCAATCACTTGCCTCAGATTTTTTGAGTAAACTCTACTTATCCGGGCTTACAGTGAGGTGCAAGTGTCAGGTCTCGTCAGATTTGTTAATTATGTTAATGTTTAGTGTTTCATGTCTCGTCTTTGGTCTTCAGTGTTTTGTCTTTGTTTGATTTATCACTTTATGTTAAGTTGAAGTCGTTCACATTTGGTCCAGTCTTGCACTTCCTGTTTTATTTTGTACACATCTCTTCCCTCTCATTTCAGATTCTGATTTCCTCCTTTTGTGTGTTTTCCCACCAGTGCGATTGTTGTCACCTGTGTTCCCCTACCTCATGTATAAATAGTCCTGTCTCCCTTTGTCTCGTGCCAGTTCGTCTGATTCCGTCATGGTGTTTCATGTCTAGCTGCCTACCAGGTTTTTCCATATTTGTCAGTTTATGTTTCAAGTTTTTCTGTGAAAAGTTTTTCATAGAGATTTGTTTGTAGTTATTTATATCCTCCTTGTGAGCACTTTTTGTTAATCACTTTTTTATTATTAAAATACTTTTGTTAAAATCTTAAGTTTTTGTGCGTCGTGCATTTGAGTCCTCCATTTCATACGTCAAGGAGTTCTAACAGCAAGGTACTATCGACACAGAAAACGTGTTTTAACCCTTAGGGGTCCACAGTCATGGGCCCGTGAATGAATCACATGACATTTTCAACACATCATAGCGTCGGACATCGGTCACATAGACCACTGGGACTTGAAACACTCTCTCACTTTTTATTTGATGTTGGTAGAGCAAATACAACCAGAGAGATGACGGTTTGAACCCGGAGCAAACAAACATGAATAAAAGTATGAAAATCAGGTAGGGCAGGTGTTATATTTCTGACCATATTATAGTCATTTTTTGTCCTTTTTCAAAACGGAAAAAAAAAAAAACTGGCCGAATCTGCAGATTATAATCAACAAATGGCATTAGCATTACAGGTAAGGGTGAGAATGACCCCCATCTGAGTAGGATGTGGAAACCGGAAGGACCAGGGGGGTTAGAAAGCGCCTATGTAAAGATACGCTTCTTTGTCAAATATTTGAGTATAGTTTTAATTTATTACTATTTTAATTTTATATACCTAATATTTGGAACCAGCATTCACTTTTAAAGTCTTTGAAAAGGTTCATTAAGCATCTTTGTGTTATTTATGCAATAAATTATGTACATTTTTCAAATCGGATTTTATATTTTTTGTGTGTTTTTTGGCCTTTTATGTTGATATAGTAGGTTAAAGTGAAAAAATATTGGGCAGATGATACAGATGAAGTTGTGCTGAAAAAAAAGATACCAAACATGGGTATAGTAAACATTTCTTTATATCGTATATAAAGGCAAAATCAAAAGTACTCAAAAACGGCCAAAATAGGCTCAGACCTCTAAGGGTTAATATCATCCTTCCTGTAGCCAAAAGAATTCCAAGTAACTGATGTTGCTTTTCTTTTGGGCACCAAGTCTTCGTTTTTGGTGATTTTCTCTGGTTCGTTGCTCATTTTTCAATGTTGTTACCAGCGACCCACTCTATGTGCAGGGGGCGTGGTCTGCTTCGGCAAACTGATTAAGAATGTCTGTGATTGGTGGATGGCTGTACGCAGTGTGCGTCAGGTACCCAGGTTGAAATTAGATGAGAACACTTTGAGTTCATTTGCCTCCTACATTGCAAAATCTGCAATGTGACTATTGCACACACGCACATTGTGATGACGATGCTCAAACAATATATTGTGCAGCTCTGGTGTATTTTGACCTAAATGAATGTTTACATCAAATCTGTAGCTGTTCTTCCAATACTTTTTGAGAAATTGCATCCTATACAACAGAGTGGGAGTTCCACTGTCTGTCACAATATTTTTTATTAATGACACACAAAATCCCTACTACATAGGGATGAAAAACATTGTTTGTTGTCTACACACTATAAATCGTTAACTGGAAATGGCTGCTCAGCATTTTTTTTGTGCTTATTTTTAGGGATGAGCACGAACAATCGATTTATTGATTAGTGAAAGTGATAATCCTAGTTTGATTTATGTTTTTTCTCTACATTTTGCTCTCATTTTCACATGTAAATGGAGTTTATATCTTTGTACAGCACTTTGGGCAGCTTGCGTTGTTTTAATTGTGCTATATAAATAAATTTGACCTTGATCTTGGCCTTTTAAGTTACAAAAACTCTGGTTCACGCACATTTGTAGATTTAAGTTTTACTTCATAGAGGTTTGCAACTAGTGGTATTTAGATTTGATTTCATTCAACTTTATTGTCATTGTACATGTCACAAATGCAAGGTTAATCAGAAGTGTAAAGCAGTAGGATATTATGATATAAATATGCAGTAGAATCAATTCCTTGATTGTTTCTCCCTGATTGTTGCATAATTTAAGTAAATTAAAGGTATGCTTACATTCAAGCACCCCTTAATTGATCAGTTTTTATCATTATAATTGTTATTTTGGCTTGGATGTCAAAATGATGTGATGACTAATTGGCCAAATGACTATCATATTCTTGATTATTCCACTTAGAGTTATTAAAATGCCAGTTCCTATGCATTTTTCAACTTCTATTGGTAGTTTTGTCAGGTTATGTTCACACTTAAAGATTAAGTGCTCAATCCTACCTTGTGGCACAGGTTTGATTCTGTTGTTTGTCTGTTCATGTTGGTTTTTAAAATGTGGCCATTATCAGATTCCAGTTAGAAGCACACAGATCATTTTCTTATGTGAAAATACTTAAACACACCAGGAAAATATTTTTTTTTTGTTTAACCAGGAAAAAAGATCCCATTGGGATTAAGAATCTCTTTTCCAAGGGAGTCCTGGCCAAGAAGCAGCAGGAAATACAGCACACAGTTACAACACACAGTTACAACATACAATAATTTACAGAACAAGTCAATACTCAACTACAAGTAAAAACTGTGCAATCAAAACTGTTGTATGAGTACCAACTGCACAGTAAAATTGTCCTCTTCACTGTTCTACAATTAAGTATGATGATTTTGGATTTATTTTATTGCTGTACATGTATAATGTTCATGAAAACATTAGTATTATATTATTTGAGTGATTCCCCTCAGTGCAGAATTTTGATATATATATATATAAGTAAAGTAAGTAAGTAAAGTAAATTTTATTTATAGAGCACTTTTCACAGACAGAGTCACAAAGTGCTTTATCAATTCAAATCAGAATCAAATTAAGTTTACAGAGACCCAACAGAATCCTTCAGGGGCAAACACTTGTGATTGGTGACAGTGGCGAGGAAAAACTTCCCTTTAACGGGCAGAAACCTCGAGCAGACCCAGACTCCTGAAGGATGGCTGTCTGCCTTGACCAGTTGGGGTTAAAGAGAGAGAGAGAGAGTAAAGGAGGAGAAAAGAGAGAGCGATAGAGATATAGAGAGACTGGGGGGGGGGGGGGGATGACACATGGAGTACGTTATGATGAATACATAGAGTGTAATCAGTCTGTGGTGGTCCTGGGTCAGGTGGGAGACTAAAAAGCCTTTTTGAACAGGAGGGTTTTGAGGTGTTTCTTAAAGCTCTCTACAGAGTCCATGGACCGTAGGTGTAGAGGCAGGTCATTCCATAGACGTGGTGCCACAGCTTTAAAAGACCTGTCACCGCGTGTGCTAAAACAGGTCCGTGGAACCATCAGCAGGTACTGTCCTGAAGACCTCAAGCTACGAGTCGAGCTGTAGGGCTGGATCAGGGAAGCAATGTATGCAGGGGCCTGGCCATGTAGGGCCCGGAAAGTTAGCACAAGAATTTTGAAATGAAGACGATATAGAACAGGGAGCCAGTGGAGAGATTTAAGGATGGGAGTGATGTGGGTTCTCCTGTTTGTGCGGGTCAGGAGCCTGGCAGCAGAGTTCTGGACAAACTGTAGACGGGCCAGCTCCTTCTTGTTTAAGCATGTAAACAGGCTGTTGCAGTAGTCTAAGCGAGAAGATACGAAAGCGTGAACGATCATCTCGAGCTCATTTGTGCTATGAGCTCGAGGTCAGTATATATATATATATACTGTATGTAATGCCCCTTCCATATTAAAGCAGATATTTTGCAAATTGCATATTTTTCTCTCCATTTTGCTCCTTTTTTAACATGTGAATAGTGTTCATATCTTTGTACAGCACTTTCGACAGCTTGCGTTGTTTTAAATCAACTTAACTTTGATCTTGGCCTTTTAGGTTACAAAAACGCTGTTGTGTGGACAGAGAAAATGAAGAGATTTTTTTTTTTTAAATGGTGTCACGACTCAGTTTGCATACGTCTCTTGTTGCTTTGTGTTATTAAACTGAATCAGAAACATCAAATACAGGTCATGCAGGTCACAGACTGAGGTCAGCATGGACATATTTGAAGCGATGGATTGGACTGGAAATGTACTGATGTCATTACTTGTTCCTATAATTTCTTACTATAACTAAGTCTACAATGCTTGTACATGTTTCTAGTTGGTTTTGCATTGGAGTGTGGGTCATGAGGACAGAATAAAAAATAAAATTAAAATAAAAAAATTAGCAGGAAGGTACACTTTTTTGAACATATCCATATTATTGTAGACCATTATTCTAGAGCAGACCTGGCATTATGCGGCCCGATAGGTGACCCTGTCTGGCCTGCATGAGGTCATGGGCAAATTAAAAGTCAATGCAAATATAAATCATCGTAATAGATGCAACCAATACAACGGCTCTGATTTTATTTTCAAGGATCTGCTAAATTGACGTATTTTTTCACACGTACTTTCTGTACTTAGCATAAGGCTAATGCACTGATTGGTTTGTTGGTTAGCTTCAGCCCATGAAGGGGTCAGCTAATACCAAAAAAAAGAAAGACTGATTCAGAATGCAGAGTTTTTAACAAGACATGGACTTCTAAGGATTTCTACACTGAAATCAGAGGTAAAGAAAAACAACACAAAAGTGAGATACGCAAACAAATAAAACTGGATGCATTTATTGTTACCTCTGCCAAGAAGATTATGTTTTCATTAGGGTTTGTCTGTCTTTCTGTTTGTTTGTAAGCAAGATAACTCAAAAAGTTATGGAAAGATTTTGATGAAATTTTCAGGAAATGTTGATACTGGCATAAGGAACAAATGATTAAATTTTGGTGGTGATCGGGGGGTGGGGGGGATATTTTGTTTGTTTTTTTTGTCTGTTAGCAAGATAACTCCAAAAGTTGTAGAAGGATTTTGATGAAATTTTTGGTCTCCGAGTGCTTTTCTAGTTTTTCATGTAAAGTGAAGTTAAAGTGGAGCTGGTTTTACACATTTTTGTGAATATTCATTAAATAGCTGTATTCTGTGCTCCACATTTTCATTGCATCATTCTATTGTTTGATTTACTGTTGAGCAGAACTGCAGGTGTATTGGTCCGGCCCTTAACAACTATCAACGTTTCTCATGTGGCTCCGTAATAAAATTAATTGTCCACCCCTGTTCTAGAGTGATATAAGAGTTGGATACATTCTGATATGACTGTGCGGGTGAGGTCATATTGAAAATAGGTCTATATTTGATTTAGAGCTACATGTGTTCCTTGTTATTTCAGCTGATCAAACTGTCATTCACTGACACTTACTGATGTGAGTCATATATATATATAAGTGAAAAGACTGGATATGGACCCACTTTTGCCTGCAGTATCAACATAGCCTTCATCTATATGATGTTAGAAGACATGTTATAGTCACTGTTTAGCTGTAAACAAAATAACATATTCTGCATTTGAATCAGTGTGTTTAACATTCTGCATCATGAATTAATCAATATGTAGCAAACACATGATGTAACAGCTGCTTACATCTGTGCAACTGCTGCACATAAGGCAATAAAAACATGTCAGAAAGGATTAAGACAAATGCCACATGGTTACATGTCATATTCTGTCTCACATTAGATCATCAAATCATTTGTTTAGTGATGGAATTTGATGTAAATGAAGTCTGAATACATTATTTTCCTCTAGCGATCTAGAGTTTCTTCAAGTGTTATATTTATAACTGATCATTTCTGTAAACATGTCCTTTTTCTTACATCCTGTTATTTAACTTTATGCCATTATTATACGTGCAGGTGTATAAGCATTTATCTTAATACATTCATTTATGGGTTTATTTGATGTATCATGAATTGCAGACTTTGACAAATGTTTGGATCCTTTTCGTAATTGAATAATGACACTAATTCTCCGCTCCTCTTTCTTTTCTCTTTTTTCCCTCTGCCGTCGTCATAACTCATTCTCTGCCTCTCAATCAGGTAAGACATTCATCCTTTTTCACAACTCCACTGGCACTGCGCAGCTCGCATATTTATGTGTGCATGATGTGTGTTTTTTTTTTTTTTTCGTGGATAGCTACTCTTTCTCTCTCAGCTCAGATGGAAATTAGTCTTATGAATATGCATGCCATCCCAGAGCTTTCTGTATTAAAGCTCACTGTCGCAACACTTTCCTGTCTTACCGTCTTTTCTGTCATTGCTTCTTTCGGAGATCTTCACTCAGTCAAGCACCTTAGATTCAGGAGCCTTGCGTTAAGTCATGAAAGTGCAGCACGGAAGATATTTAAAAAGAATATCGAATGTGAAGATGAAAGTTTTATATGACATTGTATAAGAGTAGATAGTGATAGCTGTGTTTGCGTGTGTGCATGTACATACGTAATGTTAATTCAGTTTGACAGGTTACCTTACCTCTAGGGGGTGTCTGTGTTACTTTAGTGCTTTGTTCTATGAGATCACACACTTAGGAATCAATGTATACGTGTGCCTATATATAATTCTTCTTGCATAGCCATACACAGTGTGCACTTATAACACGTGCCAGTTTTTCAAAGCAACGCCTTCAAAATAGTAATTATGAAGGCACAGTGCAGTTATAAAGGGCAGGAAACCTAATTACCTAGCGATCGGAGGTATTAAGAGGATTATTTATTGATATCATTACTCTGTGGTAATAATCATTATAGAAATGGTGCTATAAACAAATATTGCAACTGGTTTTAATATAGGGCAGGAAAGATTAAAAGTTTAATATCACTAATACAAGCAAAGGAACGGACAAGCGCAAAATAATTTTTATGCGCATTTATTACAATTGTCTGGAGCTAAATGCTACAAACAGAAAACTAAAGACTGCCTATAAATACAGTAGATGACTTACAAACGTAACAGCAGGCTAACTCTTGAAAACTTTCCGACTGGGAATTATTCAACAAGCACAATAACAGGAACAACACAGCACACACGTGATTTACGCTGATTGCTAAGTTAAGTGTTCATGCTGTTTTAGTGACCCAGTAATTTTAATGAAAACACTGAAGTGGCTTTTGCCATATGGTGTGTGTGTGTGTGCATGTGTATGTGTGCATGTTCATACTGATGTGTGAAACTGTGGATGATTGTTAAGAAACAGCAGATATTAAATTGAGTTGTTGGAGCTCTGCAAGAAGAAGGAGCCCCAGCAGGTTTTACTGGGCTTCTTTATGAGAACATGGTAGTATCTTCAATAAATAAGCCAAAGTTTCTGTCTTATTTCATCTTATTTAAAGCTAAAATATGGAAAATGTTGGTAAAAATCAAAGAGAAGGACTCATATGATTATACAGTCCCTTTTGCACTAAGCTTTTTGCTGCTAAACTGAACTGAGCTGCTAAACGGATTTTCATTGTTCCTGTGACAGTGACAATAAAGATCGATTCTATTCTATTCTATTCTATTCTATTCTATTCTATTCTATTCTATTCTATTCTATGATATGATAGTGATCCCTCTCTGACAGTAACATGTTTGTGAACTGCTATGAAAATGTAGTTACTCTTATTTCATGCTTATCTCCTGTACCTGCTCTTATGGATTATCTTACTGCAGGTTTGTCTATGAGTATCAGTACTTGGGGATGAATGAACCCAGGTAAACAGAATCAGAATTGGTTTATTTCCCATTTGCAGAAAAACTGCATTAGAAATGACTTGCAAAAGCTCAGCATAAAGATACATGAAAAACAGTACAAGGTAAAAAAAAAAAAAACAAACAAAAAAAAAACAATGACAAATTACATGAATGGCATGAACACACAGTAGCCTTCCATCTTTGCTTCAGTTACATTTACTCTGAATCCCCCCCCCGCCCCCCGCTATGTGGCAGCTTCATCAATTGTGGGTCATGGCCTAAAAGTGGGTTACAGAGTTGTTCTAAATAGGACAGTGTGGGTGGTCAACTCTCTGATGTTTGGCATTTACTTTGATTGAGAAGCAGCGACCTTGGCTCCAAAATGAAGCCACAGTGGAAGTATTTTAACGATGTAATACTGCTAGTGCCCACTAGATGCTGCTCCAAAAAGCCGTGGCTCCCATAGATTTACATTGAAGTTCCCTCTGAAAATACTGTCATTCTTTTTTTTTTTGCAGGACTTTTTCTATTCTTATTTGTTTAATCAGGTGTTCCATCTTTACATTTTCCATAGTTAGCATAGTGTATTGTCATGGTAATGCTACGGGATGCTTGTAGCAATATACACACGATTTACGTCGATGCAACCAGAAGAATGTTGGCTAACAGCTCAACAAAACCAAGTTTCAAAAAACAGAACACAATCCAAACAACATGTAATTAAATGGGCAAATATGGAACTAGAAAAGCACTCTCAGATCCCCCCCCCCCCCATCACCAACAAAATTTAATCATTTGTTCCTTGTGCCAGTATCAACATTTCCTGAAAATTTCGTCAAAATCTTTGCAGAACTTTTTGAGTTATCTTGCTAACAGACAAACCCTGATACAACCTCTTTGGCGAAAGTAACAAAACAATCTAATGGTCCGAGACCAGCATATATCATGTGTAATTTTTTTTTTTTTTTAATTTAATTTATATATATCATGAGTAATTTAAGAAAACAACAGACCGATGTGACACATTTTACAGCGCTAAGCTAACGCTAACCAGATTCAACAGTACAAGTATTATTTCTCTACTGCTAAAACTCACTGAACAAAGCAAAGAAGAGCAAAAATAAAGGTCGCTTTATGAAGCAGTGATGATGAATTTTGTTTCATCTTTGCTGTCTTCTGATCATAAGTTGCTTTTATATGAATAAAGCTTCTGCCATTAACTAATCCTTTGTTCTGTGTTACATTGAAATGATTCTGACTGAAAACAAATGGCCCAGGGTTTAACAGGTTAATAAGAATTCAGACTGAATAGAAGCTTTGCTGTCTGCAGTGTCAGGCTTTGATTGACAGCTGTGGGTGTGTATGACAGCTTGCTCGACTGCAGAGTTAGGCTTTCTGGCTTTCGGTTTATTTAATAGAATGCAATTTTTTCTGACAGACAGTTGGACTATATTTGTGGTTAGTATGTTACCCTAACAAGACCATAAAATAACTTTACTACACAAATGCAGGACTAAGTTTCCAGTTTTACCAAGTCAGGAAGTTTGCATTTAGCATTAGCTCACCCATGACTCCTTGTGCTCCAGAGGCTCCACCCCTTATTGTCCAGATATGGTCAGTTTCAGTTTCAAAACTCAACCCAGCAATGGCTAAATCACAAACTACTGGCTTCAAAACAGCAGCACAGAAACCAATTGGTAATATGTTTCTTCCATCCACTTATTATACACAGTCTATTGGCAAAACCAGCATTTGGTTAAAATATGACTGGACAGGCCTTATGATTTAGACGGTAAGAAGAGAGAAAGAGAAATATTACTGTGAGTATATGGAAAAATGGATTCATCTTAAGTGGAAATTAAACTTGCTTAGTATGTAAATTCAGTTACACAGTTATGATGTTCCCTCACTGTGTTAGATTTTATTATTAGAGTAATTTGCCCAGAAGAGGATGAAACTCTTATTTAATAAAGCTGCGAGGACATTGTATACGTGCTTACGAGCCGATATTCTCAGTTTAATTTCTGTAAAAGTGGGCCACAACATCATCACCAGTGGGAAATGTGAGATCCAAGGTGAGACCAGTTGAAAACCGCATGATCATTCAAGTCACTCCATTCTCTGTTGATCATAGAGTAGGGGTGTTAAACTCATTTTAGTTCAGGGGCCATATACAGTTATACAGTTATATATTTTATCATTATCCTGTTTGGTTATTAATTTATATTCTCATACGTGATGTTGTTTTATCTCATTCCTTCATTTTTACATTGATTTGACAGCATCACGTTACGTTCTCCCTGCCTTCTTCACTCCGATTAACTTAACTTATTCGAAGTGTCATGTTTTTGCATTTGTTGTACACATCTCTCTTATTGTGTTGCTTCTGTTTTAGTGTCTTTACTTGCATCTTGTATCCTGCTGTTGTGTCCTTCTGCTTTGTCTATCAGAGCACTTTGTAAACTTCATTTTTAAAGGTGCTATATAAATAAAGCTATTATTATCATTATTATTATTATTATTATTATTATTATTATTATTATTATTATATACATGGGGGTGCGGTCCATAACTAACATAACTAACGCTGGCGTGAAACTTTGCATACTTTCAACGTCCAACTCTCAGATTCTATTCCTTTATCATACAGCAGATCTTCCACAAAATTTTCACAACTTCTAACCTGTATCCACTGGACACATAAATGTTGGGCCTAGGGATGTAACGATTACCGGTATAATGATAAACCACAGTAAAATTTCCAACAGTTAGTTTTACCATTTAAATTCTAATTATCATGATAACTGTGTTTGATTACTGCACTTTTAGGAGAGAAAACACCTATGTAAAGATCTGTTTTTATGTCAAATATTTGAGTATAGTTTTAATTGATTACAATTTTAATTGTATATACCTAATATTTGGAACCAATATTCACTTTTAAAGTCTTTGAAAAGGTTCGTTAAGCATCTGTGTGTTTTTATGCGATAAAGTATATAAATTTTTCAAATTGGATTTTTTTTTTTTTGTGTGTGTGTGTTTTCTGTCCTTTTATGTTTTTATAGTAGGTTAAAGTGAAAAAATAATAGACAGATGATATAAATGAAGTTGTGCTGAAAAAAAAGATACCAAATATGGGTATAGTAAACATTTGTTTATATAGTATATAAAGGCAAAATCAAAAGTACTGAAAAATGGACAAAATAGACTCAGACCACTAAGGGTTAATACTTGAATAAGAAAGTGCATTGTACCAATTATTTCATTTATTTATTTATTTATTTATTTATTTCAAAATACAACTTGGTTAAATTATTTCAGTGTGTGTATCAGTACTTTTTTGAATATTTTGAGCACAATTTCAACAATACCGCGATAATAATGATAACAAGTGATAATCTTGTTCACAATAACCGTGATATGAAGTTTTCATATCGTTACGTCCCTAGTTGGGCCCTTGAATTTGTCACTTTTACACACCCCCCTTTACACTGCCCCACTGCATGGGGGACATTCACAAATTCTGAGACTGCCGACAGTTCGGTTCAGGTGAACGTTAGTGCCAGTAATGTAGGATATAGGTGTAAGAAAACTCAGTCACAACCTGCCTGTTATTTCCGTTGGTTGGTTGTCTCCCTCGAGGTTGTAATTCACTGAGCAGACGTAGGGATGTAAAAACCAGAGGGGGGGGGGTGGTCGATCCCTCCCAACAACCCCCCCAAGTCCCGCAGATTGAGAAGATAGTCAATTTCTGTAGGATCCACGATGATTGTGCTTTCATGGCTCCCATAATTAGTAGCTGCTCACCTGCCTGTGTCATAGAGGAACCTCCCACCGTCTTTTTGCGAACAACAAGCGAGAATTCTTCTATATTTTACCTTAAACTGACAACACCAGACTGTATGAGTGAGAGCAAGGAGCGGGATGCTGCCTCAGCTAAGTTGGATTTAGAGAAAGAGCGATGGGAGGAGAACTGATGGAGTGATGGAGAGGTGAAGACAAGGTTGAGATGAATGAACTCCTCCTAGCTGGCGGCTAGACTTGTGTATTTGTGTGCGTGCGCATCATGTATGTGTACGCTACTGCATTTAAGTTATACACAGTGAGAGGTGTTGTGTTTCTCGTCTTCCTACCTCTCAGAATCTGCCAGTCTGCCTGTGTGTGTGTGTGTGTCTCCACTTAACTTGAGGTGTGTGTTGTATCATGAATTATAGATGGAAAGTGAATCAATAGTGCACTGAATTACTGCCAGACATGGTGTGTGAGTATGTGTGTCTGAATGCTATTGTGTAAATTTAATTTTTTTTGCTTAATTACAGGGGTTTTTTTTGTTTATTTTCTTGCCCAACTCTGTTGCTGTGCATTCTGCTGTGTATTTTATAGCATTTTTACCCCAGTTTGGCTTTAACTTTTAACGTTACCTTAACTTTCAGGTAATATTCTTGTCTGTGCATAAATGTGTGTGTGTGGATGTGTTTGTGTTGTACTTGAGTGTCTGCTCCAATAAAACAGCACAGCATGATAGAATGCCGCTCTCACAGCAGAGTGGAAAAAGACCTCTGCAGATTTACTATGCTATTACCGCACACACACATATATATATATGTAGGTGCACACACACTCACACACTGTGCAAAGGTAGGGAGAAAAAAAAAAAAAGTTGTAATGGCCCAGTGCCCCTCCAAGGACGGGTGAGGAAGAGCGGGGCGAGCAGAGTAATCACAGTTAAAGAGAGAGAGAGTGTGTGTGTGTCTGCAGGGAGTTGAATAGATGGACTACAGGGGGACAGAGAGAGGTTCGGTGCTGGAAAAATGGATGGGGATATGAGAGGAGTGGAACATCCTGTCCCGTCGACCATCCTTCACGGCCGTGCAGTGGCTCGGCGTGGGAATGTTAGTGTTGCCGGGCGATAGAGCTGACAGATGAGTGAGTCCAGGATACGAGATACGCGTTCCAGCGCTCCAAATAAAACCGTTTAGTCTCTTTAATTCTTGATTTCCTTCAAAGTGCACTTAACCTGGAGCTCCTCAAACATCCACTCTGCCGTATGCAAATGTTTTCTTTGAAGTAAAACCCTAAAAATTGAGTCTCGGTTCACAACAGACATCACACACACGCTAATATCCGAGCGGTGAAATTAAAATAATTGTTTTTTTACGGTATTTTTATGCATTTAAATATTTCTTCGTTATTTATTTTATGCTTACGTATGGACTTGCGTACTCTTCTTTACCGTGCAGCATGCTTTCATTAATAGTTTTATGTTTTTCTGTGTGTGTGCGTGTTTACTAAATCTATATATTGATTAATTTAAGCTTCATTTCTGTATGAATGCTGTAGGAACAAAACTCAGAGATGACTGTATTCTTAATAAATGTAACACATTTGAATATATTGGTGCAGGAAATATGAAGTGCCACTTTCTTGGTGCTCACTTAGGGTCATTTTTTGCGTTTTAATCCATGTATTACAGTCCAGAAGACCGCATTTAATTTTTTTCCTCATTTTTATTTACACCGCAGTGATGAATAACTAGCAGATAATTGGAATGTCGAGGAAACTTGTGCTGAACTGCACAGTGCCAAAACGCTCCAAAACATCAGCTCATCTTTGAGGATGTTAAATTAGAATTTTACAAACACCACAGGTTGCTAAATGCTTGTGTACACACTCACTCTGAAAATCAGCATATCCTTTCCAGTGCTTTTTTTGTAGGAAGGTGGAACAGTTCATTTTGCGTAGTATCAGATGTACTTGGTTTGTTTTTGTTTTTCTGACCTGCATGTTGGAATTTCTGGGCGGGTGCAGCGACTACATCCACCATCAGATCAGTGTCTGCTTTCATCAGATGAGCAGCATCTGTAGTCGCTTTTTCATTGACCCTCAAATTGCGTGAATATAACTTGTGCTTAAAAATTCACCTAATGGAAAAACGGCAATTTTCCCAAATCTTGTTTTTCCATTAAAAGTTTTTGCGCTGGCAAGAGGTGTTTTTTTTGGGTGTAGCACAAATGGTATATCACGCAAAACTGCAATGGAAAGACCTTTTTTTGCAACTAAAGCAGGGGTGTCAAACTCATTTTAGTTCATGGGCCACATTCACCCCAATTTGATCTCAAGTGGCCGGACCAGTAAACTTCTATTATGATCAGCTTTACATCTACAAAGTTTCCTTAAAAATCTGATTAACATGAACAACTTGAATTGTTTTAAGAAAAACAAGAGCAATTTTAACAATATTATGCCTCGGTTTATCAGTTTATCATTTACACATGTGCATTACAATCGCACAAAACATTTAGTAACAGGCAGAATATTGGTAAAATTGCATTTACTTTTCTTAAGACATTTCCTTTTGTTCATATTTGTTCAGGTTATTCATGTTTTTATTTTTTTTAAAAGTATAGTTTGGTAATGTAAACATTTACTTTTTTACACCAAAAAAACAAAGAGAGACTTTGGGGTTGACATTATTTATAGGTTATTAGGATAATATTTTGCTGGTCTGACCCACTTGAAATCTAATTGGACTCTATGTGGAACCTGAATTAAAAAATTTTGACACCACTGATTGTTAATATCCTCAGTGTAATTTTTGCATTTCTCACATTCATCCTGCGGGCCGGAATGGACCCTTTGGCAGGCCGGATTTGGCCCCCGGGCCGCATGTCTGACACCTGTGAACTAGAGTCACATGAATAAAAAAAACAGATGTTGACAGACGTTACATCAAGTTAGTCGCTTTTCCATTGGACATCTGTGCAAAACTTTACTGATATTTACTAAATGTCAAAAAGACAGAAGTGAGTAATGTCAGTTTTTCCATTAAATCACTAATGCGATGATTTGTTTATCACGAGATGACACAAGAAGTCATTCCATAAACATGGCGAGAAACATAAACATGGTGTTGATTTACAGATATATTCATTATTATTATATATTACCCCTCTATCTCGTAGTAAATTAAAAAATGATTCAGTTTCCTCACGTGTCTACACATACCACACCATGTTTCTTTTAAAACTCCTCTTCTTCGCAGTGATAAAGAGGCATCCACTTAGATAAAATTCAGAGGGAGTGTTGCAGGAATATTTCCAAACTCCAAATTATGGCTGGTTCAGGTGAGTTTTATTCACAGCGCAATAGAGACAGACTGTAACACTAACAAGACAGAAATATTCCGTCAGTTTGTATAACTCAGCAGTGAATAATTTATACAAAAACTGATCAAAGGTGGGCCAGGTTAAGTTATGCACTCTTGTACAACAAAGGCAGTGAAAGCTGTGTTCTAAACAATTAAGAGTGACTGAATAACAATAGTGGTGAGTGATTTAACAGTAATGATTATGAAAAAATGAACAGAAAAAAGGCTAGTGATTAAACTGAAGCTGAATGACTCAGGTATAATTAACAACAATAGGTGTTTTTTAAGAGAAAGAACAACAAAGAATAAAATGAAATGAATAATTTCTTCCACAGAAATCCACACATTCTTTACTGAAGTACAAGCACAGATACTTGTTTAACCCATAAAGACTCAAACATCCATCAATGACCAAAACCATATACTGATATAAACTGTTTAATACCTGTTGATCCGTTAATCCTATCGATGCATGTAAATAATTGGTGTAAAATACAGTTCGTCATCTTTTCATGGTCATCAGATATGAACCATTTGGATGATCAGAGGCTCCGTAGTTACCATGGAACCACCATCATCTTCTATAACATTGATTCACCAGTAAAACCCATGAAGTCGGATCAATGACAGTGAATGGAAATGATTGGTTTATGTTCAGTTAATGATGTATATTGCTGAAAAGGTGACTTTTTCTTCAATTTTCTTTGTTTTTGATATAATAACCCTCAACTTTAAAGGTAGGGTAGGAACTTTTTTTTTTTACTATATTGCTTAAAATCCCCTTTACACTGTGATTGCAACCAATTAATTAAATTATCTAATACAAAAATACAAAAATTTAATCACCTGTTCAACAGGCAGGACGGAAAAACACCATCCAATAATTTTAACCAGCTAATCGAAATGATTGAATGGTGATTTGTCGATCAAACTCAACTGACATTTGCCCCCCCCCCAACGAATCATACGTTCTCAGAGGCTTAGAGCACTTGTACAGGAAACGAAGCCAGAGCCAGAGCTTGACTTGCTATATTAGCCACAGGGTAGGGAAGCAAAATTTACATTATTTTGAGGCAGGGATTGAAAGACAGTGTATGACCAATTAGTTTATTGAAAGTCATGAGAATTTAAATCTTCAAATCATATTTTACTGCATTTCTTACGGTCTTGTTGTCTACCTCAAGTTCAATTGCCATTTTTCTCATGGACTTGGTTGGATCCTTTAGGATTTTGGATTTGAGAGCTTTAATAAAAGCTTTGGTACGTTTTTTGTTGCTTCCTCCACTTCCAGACTTTCTCCTAATAGTTTTGCTCATAGTCATTCTTTTCTTTATAAACAGTCTTTATGGACACTCCCACTATTTTTGAAATCTCCCGTGTGACGAGTGCATTCAGCAAATCACACACTCTTTGACGTTTGCTTTCCTGATTACTCATATGGGCAAAAGTTTCTGAAAAGGTATGGATAATAGTGTTAGGTATGATTATGACATCAATATATGTTTGGTTTCAAAACAATTGACGTAGTGCCTGTTGAGAAAAAACAACTAAATGTTCATTGTAAATTTTGCTTCCCCACCCTGTATATTAGGATGCTAGCTTCAGAGGGAAGTCTGAAGAAAGGAATTCGGACTTTTGAATTGTAGCTTTTGAAATGTAGCTTGCTCAAACCACTTTTCCAGGCTCTCCAACCCTACCTTTAACATCTACATGATCATTAAATTAAATATAGGCAAATGCATGATTTATACTGATAAAATCCAAAATACAGAGGATAATATTATAAATAAATGGTGATAAATCACTTACGAAAGCTTAGATATAGAGAAAGTTTAATTTGGGAACTGACATAAAAGTAGGACTGGGTCTTTATAGGTTAAAAAGTACTAAAAGAACAGTAAAAGTACTGATCCAGCTTCTTTATTCAAGCTAAAGAATGAACTCCAAAATATGCTCTAACACTAGGTCTACATTTCTACCAGTTGTTGTTATGCAGAGTTAACTGAATCTCACATCATCTGTGTTGATATTGGCTCTCCCTCTTGGACATTGCACCATGCCTCTGCAGTTTTCTTCTTTTGTTTGTTTCATATGGATTGTCTTTTTTATGTCACTCTGCCTGTCACACCTGATATGCACCGCTGTTTACACCACGGGGTTGTGTTTTCTGTGTGTTATTGTCCCATCCATGCAGGTAGGGCCAAAAGATGACGATGACTTTTGAGGGAAAAATCATCATCCATGAACTGAATCACAATTTTCTTACCTCCTAGAATACAGGAAAGTTACAGCCAAACTAAGTTTTCCTCTGGCGTTCTCTGGTTTCTGAAGGCTGCATTGTGTGATGGCTTTTAGCTGTTTCTTATGCGACTAGAAACTCTGCATTTTTGCATAGTTTTGGGAAGAAATTATGACAATATTTTGACATATCCTTACCACATCCACCTACATACAGCTGCAGTGTTTAAATTAATTACTTGTAGTTTTGGCAGCTGTTTTTACCCAATTAGTTTTAATAATGAGTCAATAATATTTTCACACTAGCATCTGAGTAAATCAGTCTCACTGCACATTCAGAAGACAGAGCAGCAGCTGACGGACTTACAGTAAGTCTTCATCATTTATTCAGCGACGGCAATACAACAATGCAAGATAATATGGAATGAAACCAAACCACTTAGTGCAAACAGATGCTAAAGTATACTTAGCTCCATTAAAAACACACAGGTCAGAGTAATATGTATATTTGGAACTACGCATGGAACTAAGGCTACGCTCAGACAGCAGATCTGAATGCACAATTCAGATTTTTTTGTGAAATTGGTTTTTTGTGTGCTCGTTCATAATACAAATTAAATGCAACTTCTATCAGTTCTCAGTATGAACTGAATGCGACTCTGAAGTGACCTGCGTGCGCAAAAGAGGTCCTGATATAATACGTGACCACGCAGCACGCACTGTGTTTACGGAAGTAAATATGGAGGCTTCTCGTATCGGCATGTGTGTGGAACTGATAAAGTTGGCGACCTATATCTGTTTGCAAGCGTGTTGCAGTCTGGCTGTTCTGGCATTTTGATGATGTTAAGACTGATGTCGCATTGCAAAATATCCGATATGTGTTGGATTTAGGACAACATATGAAAGTGGCCTGGGTCGGATTTGAAAAAATCGGATTTGTGCCGTTCAAACTGTCTTTAACAGGTCAGATACAGGTCAAATAGTAGCAAAAAATCTGATTTGGGCCACATTTGGCTGCAGTCTAAGTCTCATGATGCTGTCCTGAGGGATCCAATCACTCAGACGACTGATTGTACTGCGATGCCAGTGCAGACAGCGAGCAACTTCACCTCGGCTCAGACCTGGTCATAACATGCCAATGGTATATTCTCTCTGTTGTATCGTAAGTCGTGGCTTTTTGAGCTGGCAAAAACATTTCAGCGTTTTCTTTGCTGCCTTCATATCGGCTATTGACCACACCTAAAGTTACCAGTCAAGCATGACTCTGTACAAGAGATTCGACTCGGTGTCTGACATTAAGGGCTTAGTCCAAACTCCGACGTTGCACACATTGGGAATGAAAAATATACAGCTGTTAACTGTGTTACTCATCTCATGAACAGCATATATGAAATAGACACCTGAGCAAATCATTCTCTGGAAATTACACCACATGTTTGGACTGTGCGTTTTTAATGGCGCTAAGTATATAAATAAAAGTGTATGGACATATGGACTGAAATAGACTCACTAAACCAGCGTCCTGTGGTTTTTGCCATAGGTTAGTACTTAGACCTTCTGTAAAATACCATAGTTACATTGATAAGTGTCCACAAGCAGCTTTTTTTGTGGTGGATGCACCCTCAACCTGGCTTTTGTCTTGACAGATGCTTATAGTTGCCATGGTTACAAAAAAAGTCACCTCTGCATTACTGCATTATTCAATAGTGGCTGCTGTAAATGAGAATTTGTTAAAAATTACTGTCGTTGGGCCACAGAAAGGTGAGAATGTGGTTGTATTATGTTAAACCTGCAGCGTTAGATCATTATTAATGAGGTTTCCATTTTTGATCATGTAAGTCCTGCCTCTTTTTGATTTTAATTAGTCAGTGAGATTAAAGTGACATTGATAAACATGGCACCGTTCTCAATGTTCAGCTCTTTTTTTTTTTTTTTTACTGTGCCAAGAACCTTTGCGGACTGAGAATACTGAGCTCTTTGAGTGCAGAACTGCATAGGATTTGTATGGAAAATGGGTGCTACAAGTGTAAAAACAGCCCTTAAACAAACTATTTAAAATAAGTGTTATGTGAGTTAGAATGTTTTGAGGGTGCTGGTATTTATTTCTTGAGTAGATCAACTGCCAAATTAAGATCAATCGCTATCTAAAATTGTGATCACCCTGTTCTACATGTTCAATGGGATATCATGAACTGTGTACAGATAACACGCCACTTTTAATTGTCGTGTTATCTGTACGCATTATAAGCTTTCCGCGTGTATGTTCATGCCACGTATAGGGATGCAATGATATGATAATTTCATATCACGGTTATTGTGACCAAAATTATCATGGTTATCATTATTATCGGGGTGTTATTGAAATTGTGCTCAAAATGTTCAAAAAGTACTAATACACACACTGAAATAATGTAACCAAGTTGTATTAAAAATAAATAAAATAAAATAATAGGCACAATGTACCTTCTGTTGCAGAAACATTCAAATATTAACCATTAGTGGTCTGAGCCTATTTTGGCCATTTTTCAGTCCTTTTGATTTTGCCTTTATATACTATATAAACAAATGTTTACTATACCCACGTTTGGGATCTGTTTTTTTCAGCACAACTTCATCTATCTCATCTGCCTATTATTTTTTTCACTTTAACCTTCTATAAAAACATAAAAGACCAGAAAACACAAAATGTATAAAATCTGATTTGAAAAATGTATATAATTTATTGCATCAATAACACAAAGATGCTGAACAAACCTTTTCAAAGACTTTAAAAGTGAATATTGGTTCCAAATATTAGGTATATACAATTTAATTTGCAATAAATAAAAACTATACTCAAATATTTGACATAAAAGCACATCTTTACATTGGTATTTTTTCCCCTAAAAGCGCAGTAATCAAACACAGTTATCATGATAATTAGAATTTAAACAGTAATACTAACCGTCTGCAATTTTACCGCAGTTTATCGTTATGCCGGTAATCGTTACATCCCTAGCCATGTAAAATCCTACACGATTAGCGATTAGGGTTAGGGTTAGCCATTACAGATATGTAAACCAGAGATCTTGGTGTACATTGACACGCGATCAGATGGTGTTGAATAACATGCAAAAGGATGAAAATGCGTACGTATAGCACTCCAAATGCCATAAGAACTGGCATGACATACAGTGCCATTTCATGAGATCAGTCTGACATGTTGGTTACAATCAATCGAATCCTTTTAAAACACATTAAAAACTAGAAGCACTCGGAGAACGCAGACCTCCACCAAGGCAGATCAGTCCCCCCACCCCACCCCCACCCCCCCAATCACCACCAAAATTAAATCATTTGTCCCTCGTGCCAGTATTAACATTTCCTGAAATTTCCATCCAAATCCGTCCATAACTTTTTGAGTTATCTTGCACACAGACAGACAGACAGACAGACAAACCAACGCCGGCAAAAACATAACCTCCTTGGCAGAGGTAACAAAATTATAAGTCTGTTTTACATGTGTGAGGAGTACTACACATATTTCTAGGAGCCAATCGGAGAAGAAAAGCCGAAACAATGCTTCTGATGTTCCGAGTTCATGCTCCTCCATCAGTGTTGTTGTGAGGAGTGAAAGTAAAAAAGCCATCAGAAAATAAATACTCGAATTAAGTAGAAAGACAGTTCTGTTGAGTTCAGACAGACCACAGACACCTACACACACTTTTCCAGTGCACAAAATAATGCATCTCAGCCGACTTTGATAACCGCAGTTTATTTTTTTATTGTTCATTAGCAAAACCACAGCGCATTAAACGGTGCTAGACATAATGGAGAAAAAGACAAAGAAAGAAGTGGAAACATTACATGCAAATTATACTTTGTATATTCACAACACAAATGAAAAAGGGTGGCTTCTTTGAACCAACAGTGTTTACCGCTTCTGTCGTGTGCTGTTGGTCAACAATTTCTCCCTAATTAGTCACAGCACTTGAATGAGCATCCACCACAGCGTTCACCAGTATAACCTTAACCTCGAAAACAGCCACCTCTATTTCACACCCCATGAAGTCTGTCCTTTTGATTCACACATTCAAATAAGTAAATAGACTTAGACACATAAACAGATTTTTTTATGCATATCAAGCTCCAAAACAGCTGTTGCATTAACCATTTATTGTTGTGGTGGGTTCATGTGCAGCTGTCTTTATAAATAATTTTCAACATATGAAAATTTCCTCTAACTGAATGTGTGCACGGCTGCTTTTCTCTAGTGGAGGTCCAGGATCTCCACTTGTTCCTATGACCTTTTAAAATGTATGAAGCAGCTACAGTGTCACCACCTAGGGGAAGCATAATGGCAAGTTGTTAGCAGGAGCCTAAGTGTTTTAGCAGAACGGGGAAGAAAAATTGTGAAATGCAGTCATTATGTCTCTGATTGCACATGCAATGGGCCAAATATCCCTTAAGTGTTCTCACTTCCATATAAGAAAACTTTGATTTAAATTGCCATTGGATACAGACTAATAGTCTGTAATGAGCTGTAATAAAGATATGTGTTTTTTTCTTTTTTTCTAATTAGTAATTGGTTTAAAATGTCAGGCACCTGATTTTTTCCTCCTTTTTTTTTTTTTTTAGCAGATAACCCTCTGAGCCTCTTGTCTTTGCAGCTTCCATAAAATAAGTACTTCCCTTGACAGAGCCATAGTTTATCAACCTTTTGTCGAATATGGAGTCGTTATTTATGAGGGGACACAAAGGACATGCAGAGGATACATGAAGATTGCATCTCTGCTCAGTGACAGTATTAACTCTTTCCATAATGCACCAGTTGGTGTGGCTATAAGGAATGTATTGTCATGGGGATGTCAAGTCCTTATCAGTGGTGGCTGGTCCATAAGGGCCACAAGGCACCACCCAGACTTTAAATTACATGGAAAGGTAAGACTATTTGAACATATATTAATCCTTACAAAAATGTATTAGAAATAAATGAAACTAGAAGCACTCGGAGAGCGCAGACCTCCGCCAAGGCAGATCAGTGGGCCCCTCTGCCCCACCCCCCCACCCCCAATCACCACCAAAATGTAATCATTTCTTCCTTGTGCCAGTATCAACATTTCCTGAAATTTTCATCGAAATCCATATTTAACTTTTTGAGTTATCTTGCACACGGACAGAGAAACAGACAGACAGACAGACAAACCAACACCGGCAAAAACATAACCTCCTTGGTGGAGGTAAAAATTGTATTTATTTGTTTATTTTACCTTTATTTAACCAGGATATTTAACCAGAATCCCATTGAGATTAGGAATCTCTTTTGCGAGGGAGACCTGTCCAAGGTAGCAGCCATACAAAGTCCAAACAACATAACACACATACATGATACACAATTAATTATAAAACACAATAACAACTATTCAACTATAATGGCATCAAGAAAAACAGTGACATTCCTCCTTCACTGCATTCTCCATGATACGTTTAAAATCATTAATAGAAATGAATGTATGTAGTTTTACAGTTTTTTGAAGATTATTCCACGACCATGGTGCATGGTAGGAAAATGCTGTTTTTCCAAAGTCCAAAGTAATTCAATCCATGCCCTTTAGTCATGTCAACATTCACTTCAGATTTGTTTAATTTCTGTGTGAATTCAGGAGACCAGCCAAATGAGTGTGTATGTAGGATTTTTAATTTTTTGTTGAGCAGGTGACCTGAGGCTGAGCTCTCGTTGGAGGGTTAAATATTTGCACCCGGCAAGCCTGCTTTTTTCTCAGGAACAGGGAATGAAATTGTTTATATTTTTTGTTGTATGATGGGCTTTTCACTGGGTTGCCTATGCATTTTAAGCATAAAACAGACAAATATAACGGGTAACTAATGCCAGTTTTCCACTGACAGTATCGGCTCGACTCCGCTATTCCACCGATGCATTGTACTGTCTCAGTACAAGTAGTTGAAGAAGATGACATTTAAAACTTTAAGTCATCATTTCCAAAATAAGATGCTATAGTACAAGTTTTCCATGCAAGAATATGGTTGTTGACACTTAAAATTTGTGGTCAATTTACTAAGATAGGAGAGGAGATTCACTGCTAGGTTTGCGTTGGTGTACCACATCAGAATATAATAACATTCACACCAATTATAGTGATGATTCTAGGTTGTCAAATCTGTGATAAACATGATTTTGCATATATATATATATTTTTTTAATTTTAACTTAACTTTCTTAATTGGAAGTAATTTCTCAGGCATGACAGTGCAATGTGATAAAAAGGACTTCCATTCTTTCATTTTTCATGTTATCCCTCCCACAATCCCACCCTACCCTAAAGACAATTCTTAACCTCCTAAGACCCAGGAAATGTCAGCAAAGTACAAGTTTTTTTTAATTTTTATTAAATAAGTGCTTATATTGGAAACATCATGATGCAACAGTTTTTTCAGATGCAGTTTTTAAAATTTTTATTTTTAAAATGTTATCCAGTATTAACAAGTAATCAGTAAAGAATAGATACAACAGTTGTCTAATTAACAAAACGAAACAAAAAAAAAGTAGCTCAAATAAGACAAATGAACAAAAAACAAACAAAGCAAAAAAAAAAAAAAAAAAAAAAGGGGGGGGGTCTCAGTCATCACGATCAGACAGAGATGTCAAGGTGTCAATAAGTATAATTAATATGATAATAATAAAATATAATAAAATTCAATATAATTTTAAGTTTTTCAAAAAAACTTGCATACAGGGTTTTTCTGTACACTTCCTATCCCTCTAGCTCTTTTGGAAAGTTGGTGAGGGTGATACTAGAAATAGTTAAAGGTTAACACATGTTTTTATCCCTATAGGGAAATTCAGTCTGAATTTTACCCATACTAATACAGCACTTAGCATTAGCATCAGCACTGAGCTCATTAGGAGTGAGCTGCCACTGAAGGCGCTCGGGGACCAACTTCAGATCTTCATCAGCACCGTGGTCAAGGGCACTGACAGGAGAATTAACTTATATGTACCTGTTTTTAATGATGGGGAGACTGGAGGAAACCCACGTGGTGTGGAGAGAACAGCATTAAACTCAACACTGAAAGATCTGAGTCTGATGAGGAATTGAGAATCAAGTTTTATGATGTGTTTTATGTACATTTTTTAGTGTGGATGTATGGATTAAATAGCTCTAAATTATCTCTAACTTCTGTTGCTGCAGTCTTGGCCAGAACACTCATGCAAAAGAGATTTCTAACCCTGAGTTTTTTTCCCCATTAAATTAAAAAAAAAAAAAAAAAAATTGCGCTGATATATCTCACGATCCCTGCTCTCATGCAAGTTTTGTTCCCGACAACCTGTTACATCTGCTACATCCTGTTTAATCCCCTTCACCTTTAAAGGCTGAGAGATTAGTCACATTATAGGTAGCGTAACACATTATAAAATTAGTATCTAACTATTAGTATCTAATAGTGTCAGCCACAGAAAACACTAATTTGCTTGTAAAGCCACTTCTGCTGCTCAGATCTAATTCTATTTTCAGTATAAAGTTGTGTTTTGTGTCACTGTTCTACAATTTCTTAGAAAATATCTGCTTAAGACATTTAATGTGCTAAATCTTACCTTATCATACTTTAATAAGATGACTCAGAAAACAAATTACAAAAGTGCTGGTTAGCTCATGTTTTCAATATCAGGGTTTCTGCAGGTCATTAAAAAGCATTAAAAGTCATTAAATAGATTTTGTGAAAATTAAGGCCTTCAACTGCATTAAAAAACATTAAATTTGATATCCAGAGGCATTAAAAAATTAAATACACTTGATGGAAAAAAGCATTGTTAGTCAAAATTTCATTTGATTATATAAATATTTAATAATTTTGACTGGAAGTATAGTGTGATGATTGACAGGCAGAACCCTTTAATTGGTTATTGTTTGTGGGCGACACACAAAGTCACAAGACTGAATGCTTGGAATGCAACGTGCTGTGAGTGTGCTCATGCTGTGGTGAAAGAGCAGAGGGAATATTAGGAAATGTTGGAAAAATGGGAAAATGCAAGTTTCAGCAGAAGTGATTGAAGGAGGAACTATTCAGAACCTGTCATCGGTAAACTGTCAAAGCTATATGTAAAACTGTATCTGCAGTTGGACATGGGCATTAAATTTGTTCAAAGTGGCATTAAAAAGAATTCAATTAGATTTGTTGATGCCTGCATAAACCCTGAACATATATTATGTTATTTAGGGGTGTGTATTGGCAAAAATCTGACAATATGATACAAATCGCAAAACTAGGATCACAATACGATATATACTGTTCAAAAGGCAGTTTTTTGTTTGTTTCTTTTTTAAAAATGATTATTTCCTGTAAGAATTGAATTACACCAGAAATATGCACAAATACTAAACACATTTTTATTTGATCACAACAGGATCTAATGCTATATCACAAAATATTCCTGTGTTAAAACTTAAATTATGTTTTACAGACATTACAGATTAAGATCCTGCTCAAATGTTCATATTCTATTATTTCATAACTAACATCATAGCATTATTTTTGTACAATCCCAACAAAGGAACTAACATCTGCTTCTCTCAGACAGTAAAAAGTACTTTTAGGATGCATCAAATAACCATTATTTAATTAAACAGTGTTAAATAATAATAAATAAGATATAAACAGTAAAGAAAACCAAAAAACTAAAATGAACCTCCACCATATCTGCATTTGAATAAATACAGAAAAATATCGATACAGTACTTTTTAATATCGATACAGTATTGTGAAATGAAATATCGCAATATATTGCAAAACCAATATTTTCTAACACTCCTTGTGTTATTGCTCATATATGTTGCTTTATGTACATTTATACAATAGATTTATAAATGTTCCACTAGATAGAATCTGTCAAGTGAATATAATGTAATGTGCAGACAGTGTTTTGAAGTAGATCTGTAGCTCTACGACAACTTTTTTTTTTTTTTTAATAAAACCCATTCTCTCATTAATTCTCAGATTTTCACATTTTAGCCCAAGACTGTGTTTTAAAAATTACAACTTAGTATCACTTTTTACTTAATTTTTCTTTATTAGTGACTCAAATTTAGTAAAGTTGAACTATTTTTCATTCTGGAAGCATTTTCCTTGTAGACCAGTGTTATTCTAATAAATATACTTCCACTCAACTACTATATAGCAGTTAATCAGACTTACAGAGCTACTGCCTTTGCACTCCTATAGCAAACTATGCAAGTTTCTGTGGACAAGACTTCCATTTTAATGTCTTTGATGAGTTTGGTTCAGACGCAGTGATTACGCCATAGGGCCCCACGGAGGGCCTCCTGACAGAGCTGCTTCAAAAGTAGCTTAGCTGTCTTTGCTTTGAATTCAATGCCAGCGCTGAGAGCATCAGAGCAGTGAATAGGAACAAGTTGTGCTGCTATACGATGCTCTCCCCGGGGTTTTAAAGTTTTCACATACAGTATCCAGTGAACGTCTCAATATCTATGTCAGGACTTATGGAGTCATGTAAAAGGCGTCAAAGATGACACACTGGGACAACTTCAAAAGGTTGAATTCTCTTGTCTTTCAGGAAGTTTTAGAGACTAATCAGCACTAGCACATTTTACAAATTATGTAATTGGCTGAACTTTACTCAGTGTGGCCAGTGGCTAAATTTGGGCTTCTTCTGAAATTGTTGAATTGAAGGGAGACTAATAAATCCACCTAGAATAGTCTAGATCAGGGGTCTGCAACCCATGGCTCCAGGGCCACATGTGGCTCTTTTGCATCTCTCTATGGCTTCTCTGGTGAAAAAAACATAAGGAACATTTTGAAATGAACTGAATGAGTCATTACTTTCTAACATTGTGCCGAAAAATTTAGTTTGACGATGTTGTATGGTTCTTTGTTATCTGATGATTCTATGTTCTCGGACTTAAACTCAACTAACACTGTTATAGGCCTAAATCTATTCTAACACTGTCCATCTGCAAAAATGCGCAGGCTTTAAACGGAATAAAATTATATTTTGACAGCATAAAACCCAAATGATTATTTTCTTGCCAAATTCAATACAAGATGCTCAATTTGCATTTGTTCATAGTTTGTAAGCCACTATACATGGAAGTTGCTCTTTTTCTCCATTATACAATGTAATTATGTTTTGGAAATGGTGTCCGTTATCAAAATTTTGTACAAATCTTGAACGTTTTTCTTTCTTGTAGTTGTATAATTTTGTAAATGCACCAGACATTGCATTATTATAATGGAAATACAAAGTTAAATAGCAAACTTATCACAAATAGGCTACAGTAGAGCAGCTACCTCATGGTAAAATGTAGACGGGTTTAAATATTTTATTCATGGCTCCAGTTAATTTTTTTTCTTTTTTTTTTCAAAACAAAAATGGCTCTTTAGGTTGCAAAGCTTGCCAACCCCTGGTCTAGATTTTTAACTGTTAGATTGATGTTTAATAAAGTCTATCCGTAACGACAAAACTAGCACATTTCAACTTCAAGATTTATCCCGTATCTTATCCCTCCTATAAGATGGAATGATCTGGAACATAATTCTAGAATTTTTGGAACTAAAAAATAGGTCACATATGGACATTTTTGTGATTATTTTTCCAAAATAAACACAGTTATTGTTCCATAAAGCATTCCAAAAATGCAATATGATCAATTTCTTGTTGATCCTGTAACAAATCCAGAGCATATTTTCATTTCATTTCTAAATCCACCCCATTTGAGGTACCTGGGATAAGTTCAGATCTGTTTTTCACACTCATTGTTCATGCGTGTTTCATAACAGACCTGCTCATTCTCAGTCTGATAATGGAAGTGACATTACTGACACTGAAATACCATCCACTCCACCACAACTTCAAAACAACTGATGATAGAACATAAAAACATCCCTCATATGTTTCTATGAGTGTTTCAGTAATGGTGTTATTCATTGTACTGGATATAATATAGATGCTTCATTATTTCAGGTTTGATCTTCAGTAATCCAGATTTATTGACTGATTGATTTATTCATTGAAGTATTTCCTAATTTGAGTAAAATTTTCAGTTCTATATTAACCCATAATGACCCAGTGCTACTTTTGTGGCAGTTCCCAAAATTAACTTTTCTCTATCTGTAATCTTTCTTAATTGATTTATCACCATTTATCATCATATTATCCTCTGTATTTTGCATTATATTCAGAAAAAATTAGATGTTTTTCTAAATTTAGTTAATTGGTCATGTAGAAGTTCATAAAAGCTCAGAGTAAATTCAAAGGTTATTGTATCAGAAACAGAGAAAACTAAAGAAAAGTACATTTTTGAGCAAAGATACTGATAAATGGATGTAAAAAGAAGTGTCTCCATCCACTGTCATTGACCAAACTCAATGGTGAATCAATGTTGTAGAAGATGACAGTGTTTCTATGTTCACTATGGAGCCTCTGAACGTAATGGGTCATATCTGATGACCATGAAAAGATGACAAACTGTATTTTACACCAATTATTTACATATATTAATAGGATTAGTGGATCAACAGGTATTAAACAGTTTACAACAGTAGATGGTTTTGGTCACTAGTGATTGCTCAGGTCTTTATGGGTAAGTCTAGTTTCTAATGAAGAAGTTAAATTCTATGATGTGGGGGTTAGTATGATACTGACTATTGTCTGTTTCTCACAAGAAACTGTGAAATTTCACTGTTAGACAACCTGAAATTCAAACTCACAATCAGATATGGATGGGTGATATGGGTATGGATAAAAAAATCTCTCAGTTGTTTTTTTTTTTTTTTTTAATTTCCTGATAATGATAATCTGACGATATCCTTTAAAATGTGAATTTCTTTTTTTTTCTTTTTTTTTTTTTTTTACAAAAATTGCCGTATAACTCTACTTGCTTACCAGGACATCTATGGAGAGACACAGTGTTTCAGAACAACAGCTCTTGTGTGTCTTTAGAGTGCTTCATACATCTTCTGCAAAACATACAGGGGGGGATGTATGTGGGGTAGGGGCAGTAGTTATGCATGTGGGTGTATGGTCCGTAACTAATGCTGGGGTGAAACGAAAGTGAAATCTATCATGCTTTCAACATCCGGCCCTCGGCTTCTGTGCCTCTATTATACAACAGCTCTTACACAAAATTTTCACAACTTCTAACTTGTATCCACTAGAGCCCGACTGATTAATCAGCCGGCCGATTAATCGGGCTGATTATAGCGTATCACCAATTAATCAACATCGGCCAATATGTAGCCGATGTAGCCGATATATTAAATTTTTTTGCTGCGCGGAGATTCTGTCGCTTGCTGCTCCTGTGTGTGTGTGTGTGTGTGTGTGTGTGTGCTGCCCGGAGAATAAGAGGAACTTTAAAGCGAATTAGTTTCACTTTCACTCCTGCTTGGACAAAGATGCTATCACCCCACACACACAATCACATAATCACGGAGCCACCCCCCCACCCCACCCCCGCGCGCTCTGACATGGATGGACTGCTTACAACCCCCCCCTCCACTCCGACCCCCAACCCCCACGAAAATCATGGACCGCTACTGCGCACTCTGACAAGGATGGACCGCTAAACCCCGCACCCCAGCTCCGAAAAACACGGACCCCACCCCCCCACCCCCCTTATAAAGTATTCACCCCTCCACACACACCCATGTCTGTGCACTTCCTGTCTACCTCACAGTTTCATTCTGCCAGCAGGTCTGGGTGTTATTAGTGTAGGGGAGACTGGGGACAGTTGTAACTCTTGCAGTTGCTCCAATCAGGAACAACTTAGGACTCACCTAATTCACTCTGCACATGCTCAGTTTAGTCCTTAGTCCACATAAGAACTTGTAGTGCCATGAGACAGACACATCAAAATTTGTGAGGGAAAACATAATTGTGTGGTAAGTCATATTTTTGGCTCCAATTATTTTTGTGATTGCATAGTTTGCTTTTGAAAGTTGTGTAAATTATATTTGAGATAAACAAAGATTTATGCAACTGTTCATCCACCTGTCCACAATTATCTAATATAAGATTATTATATCCTGTGTAGATCAGTGTTCTTATTTCATATATTGGCCAACATATCGGTTATCGGCCAATATTGGATATCGGCCGATATATTGGATATCGGCTTTTTTTAGCCCCCGATATCGGTATTGGTATCGGCCCCAAAAATCCCATATCGGTCGGGCTCTAGTATCCACCAGATCCCCTCCACATGATTTTGTCACATTTACCCCCCCTTTACGGCCCCCCGGCTTGCATATAACACTATTTTGACCGACATCAGTCTTGTCCAAACCGAACCATTTCCAGGCTAGTGATGTGGACCCACGTCTGCTATGAAATCATCCACCGAGACGGGACACTCCTGCATATTTCCTCCATGTGAGACGATGTTGTGTTTTGATGTCGCCGAGTCACCACGAGACTGAATCCTGTCCGCTGATTGGCTTCTGAGGATTTTCAAACACCTCTCCTTTACCATCTGTCCACCGTCCGTTTGTTTTCTTTTCGAGACAGTATGAATACTTGATAATATAAAATTGCACATCGTCAAATCAACATTTACAATATTATCGTAGGAGATACATATCGCCCACCTCTACTATCAGTACTCATAAACTCTATAGAACACACATCATCTCTTTAACCCTCAAAGACCTAAACAGTCAACAGTGACCAAAAACATCTACTGATCTATAATGTTAATAACTTTTAATCCACTGATCCTGCAAATACGTGTAGATAATTCAGGTAAAACACAGTGTCTCCGATTTTCAGTAGTGTCAAATATGACTGATTTGGACATTCAGAGGCTCCGTAGTGAACAGTGAAATGCTATTATGTTCTGCAACATTGATTTATCAATAAAACACATGTAGTTTGACAAATGATAGTGATTGTAGACGCTTGTTTTTCATATATCATTCCGTTGATAATATATTTTGCTGAAAATGTCACTTTATGTTGTTCTAATATAACAACTGTTGAATTTATTCTGAGCGTCTATCAACATCTACATGATCAGTAAATTTAATACAAGAAAATACTGGATTTTCACCAAAAAGACATTCATAGGATAATAAGTCTGTATCACTAACAGGCGCTTTTTAAATATTGTTCCGTGTTAGAATAGATAAGTGGTGTCACACTGTAGATCATCAAACATCCGAGTGGTGGAATTTGCAGTGTATTGTTTACTCTCACATACACAAAGCTGTTAATTATTGATTTAATATGCCCAGTGTGTGTGTGAGCACTGGGTATACAGTCTCTAATCCTGTTATAAAGGTTTGCATTTGTTTGTTTGTTTGTTTGTTTGTGCATATATTTGGTATATATATACAATCCTGCATTTATATTCAGTTACTTTTTATCTCCTCTCTCAGTTTATATCACCTCCTCTGAAGCATCATTAACACCTGCATTGCACCGTAACCACCTCTTTTCACACACACAGGTATAAGCACGTTATATTCAGATGCAGTTTAACGATCCTGGTATGTGTTATTTAAAGAACAAGGTGAACAGATGTCATTCTATCAGGTAGAGATGAAGATATGATGAAGGGTGAGAAAATGTTGTAAACACTTAATGTCATGATTAATAGACGGAGAACAAGAATGGTGTTAAATTAAGGATCTGATTCAGTTTAGTGAATAAGATAATAAGAAAGAAGAGGAAAAAGAAAGAGAGAAAGAAAGAAATACTTCATTAGGGCAATGTAATATGAGCAAAATGTGCAAAATTCAGTAAAATTGTTCAATATTGAAATGAAACAAACTTATTTATTACATTTGAGGTGGACTTTTGCGATGTCTTTTTCACACATTTGTTATTAGATGATGAAAATGTGATTTTTTTTTTAAGAGCTGGACCAGGTTTTACCTACGTTTCTTTCCTTTACCCTTTCATGTATAGTGGTCTCTACAGTGGACAGTTACTCTACAGCTTTACTCTTGTATATTCATGGGTTTTGTTGTTTTAGTTCCATATCAACCAACACAGTGGACACTTACGCATCATCTCATAAACTGCAATTCACACCATTATTGTAACTTTGCTGTTCTTGGTTGGTTCTTGAGTGGAAATCAATTGTTAATGTTTATTTTTTGCGTATTATCTCCATGAAGTGAGTAATAACTAGTATTAGAATATGTTAAAATGTGAGAAAACATCAGATTAGCTGCATTAAACATGGTTTCATTTCACTGTTTTCATATCACTTTATGATATTGGGTTTTAAATACATGTTTCTTTGCTTCAAGAATAAAATTCATGGTGTAGGTGAGTGGACATTTTTGTAACTCCATGAAAAACAGGTTGATTTAAAAAGAAATTCAATCACATTGTTTGTTTTTTCACGCCTAAAGAGGAATAAAAACACTCAGGAAAAAAAAATCTTAATTAAGGTTCTGATAATTCATGCATGAAAGGGTTAAAGTTCCTGTGCTAGATATTCTTTTTACATCATTCAGCAAAAGTCTCTCACAACCTTCCACCTTCCAGTATATTGTAATCAGGGCTGTTGCAATAATATTTGAGTTAATTATCTATTGTTGTATAAATAATTGCAAGTAATGACATTATTGTCTGTTCTGTTCACTTTATGCCACCCTGGTAGTATAAGCCTAACAAGAGTTTAATTATGCACTTATACCTTATGAAGAAGAGCCATTTGACTGGTAGACTCGTGATTGGTTGTTTATTAATTTGTGTTTTGTTTAGCTTATCTGTTTGCAATGAATTAATCTGTATCTTCATTTGTATTTATTGTTAAATCACGCTGTTGCATTTACCAGAGGAAGACTGGGATGCAACAAGATATTTTAATTGAAGGTGTGCTGGTGAAACAGTGGGAAAAGATGTGGAAATAATGATAAATATGTTATTTGTGTTTCAACTGACTATATTTATTCAGGTTAATGGAGATGGTTATCATGATTACATTAGAAAAAAATAATAAATGCATAAATAAATAAATAATTAAAAAAAAAAAAAATGATGGAAGTTTTGTCCAATCAGATGTGCTTCCAGGCAAGTAGGCGGATTAAAGACATAAGTGACAGCTGTATTCGCTTATCACTGATCAGAATCAAACTCGACTCTATGTTAATATTTAGTATTTTTATTTTTGACTGACAGGAAAGAGCTGCAGAGGGAAGGTGTGTATTTACAAACCCTGTTGGTTTTTTTCCTCTTTTTGACTCCTGCAGCTTTAAGTTCCTGATGTGAATTGTAATTTACCAAATATCGACTGCTTGGATAAAGTCATATCAACATTTGACAGCAGAAGAGAAGAAGTTGTACACAAGCTTTCCAGTCTGTAGGAAATGGCCATTCAGAGATTTTGTTTTTCTCAGCATGGTGGAAATTACTGGCATATCGAATAAATGACACAACAAAACAAGATAGTCTTCAGTTATTTATTGTTTAACTGGATTCCACCTTAAGAAACAGTGAATAATTCAGAATAATTTTGCCCTAAATGTGTCATATATTCTGCCCTTTTTTGCTGCTACTTAATCCTCACCATGCTCTCTTGATGTGACTATTGTATGTAAAGCTGTTTGCCTGTAAGAAGTTGCCATAAATTAAAGCTGAAAACTTTGATTGTGTTATTATGCAGGCAGCATGCAATTTTCTAAGGCGGATTTCCTGGGAGTTTTTTTTTTTTTTTTTTTTTTTTAGCCATGCACTCCCATGTAGGGGGAAAAAAAGTGGATAATACAGCTTTAAATATGTCTTTTTTCCCAGCTGCAGCTAAAATTGGCTTATTCACAGTGTTTCATTTGTAAAATTGTTTTTCTAATGGATTCTATTTCCTTATGCATACGAAACAATAATTAAATGTTACATTTGTTCTACTGATGTTATAGACGTACTGTTACATACATACTGTATATGCGTGTGTTACAGTGTGTGGAGGGTGATGCCAAAAAATAAACTTGCCAGATGGTTAATGGAGTGAAGTGCACATATTAAGGAGATGTTTAAACACTAAGCAAAGCATTTATACTGTTGTAGTATATTAAGTAGCCAAGGGCATGGGGGAAGAGGATGGGTGAAAAGCTTAAAGGTGTTTTTTTTAAGTAGTATTAAATCAACACTAGCGTATTACTCACTGAATAAAGTATAAAGCTCACACATATTTGTTTGTTTATTTATTTATTTTGAATATTTGCAATAAAATCAACAACAACAAAAAAATTATATAAAAAAGAAAGTAAACCATTCAAAACAGAGAGGGATGAAGTTTAACGTATAACCTCCCGCCCCCTTACTCCATCCTTCACCCACCCTAAACTCCTATGTCAGATTCCATAAGTAACTCAAAAAATCCTCACACATCAGACTAAATTCTGACTAAGCATAAAACACTAAATTGCTGTCCATATCAAGGATAGACTGTCCATTTTGCAGCAGCAGCATTCACATTAAAATAAACGGTGTCCTTTCCATAACAGTAATGGTGCACATATCAAAACAAAAATAAACTCCATCCATTTCATAACAAAAATACACATATTAAAAAACAAAAATAAACTCTGTCCATTTCATAACAAGAATACACATATTAAAAAACAAAAATAAACTGTGTCCATTTCATAACAAAAATACACATTAAAAAAACAAAAATAAACTCTGCCCTTTTCATGACTATAATACATGTATCAGAAACAAAAATACACTATCTGTTTCATAACAATAATGCACAACAATAAACTATTATCTCTTAGCAGTAACATACTTATCAAAAATAAACTATGTCCAATTCCTAATCACACCTGTATAAAAAACAATAAATATACTATGTCCATTTCATGTCAATAATACCCATATAAAAAACAAAAATAAACTCTGTCCTTTCCATAACAAGAATACACATAATAAAAACAAAAATAAGTGCTGTCCTTTTCATGACAATAATACACATATTAAAAAACAACAATAAACTCTGTCCATTTCATAACAAGAATACACATATTAAAAAACAAAAATAAACTGTGTCCTTTTCATAACAAAAATACACATATTAAAAAACAAAAAAAAAATACTCTGTCCTTTTCATGACTATAATACACATATCAGAAACAAAAGTACACTATCCATTTCATAACAATAATGCACAAAAATAAACTATTATTTCTTAGCAGTAACATACTTATAAAAAATAAACTATGTCCAATTCCTAACCACACCTGTATAAAAAACAATAAATATACTATGTCCATTTCATGTCAGTAATACCCATATAAAAAACAAAAATAAACTCTGTCCTTTCCATAATAAGAATACACATATTAAAACCAAAAATAAGTGCTGTCCTTTTCATGACAATAATACACATATTAAAAAACAAAAATAAACTCTGTCCATTTCATCACAAGAATACACATTAAAAAACAAAAATAAACTGTGTCCTTTTCATAACAAAAATACACATATTAAAAAACAAAAAAAAATACTCTGTCCTTTTCATGACTATAATAAACATATCAGAAACAAAAGTACACTAAACGTTTCAAAACAATAATGCACAAAATTAAACTATCATTTCTTAGCAGTAATATACTTATCAAAAATAAACTATATCCAATTCCTAACCATACCCATATAAAAAACAACAAATATATTCTTTCCATTTCATAACACAACTATCCATATAAAAAAATAAACATTGTTCACATGCATCTGTATTATGGTATCATTAAGTTTTCTTCTTCCAACTAAAATTTATAGCTGGTCAAAATATCACTATATTTTATAATCCTCATGCTGCATTAGCTGATAGTTTACATTATAGCTCTGTTAGCTTAGCTGTGTTTTTAAACAACCACAGTAAAACCACAAATAACTTTAGTCAAAACGGACAAACTATGCAAAACCTGTAATTGATGTGAATTGAATATATGATTTAGGTGAAAACATTTACATGCTATACATTTCTGTTTAGGTTAATGTAAACAAACACACCTTAATGTGTTTTATCTTGTTGATGAAGAAGCGGAGTAATCCCTCTCCCACCCACTTGTTATATTTGTATATTTTACTAAAAAAGTTGAATTAGCAACTTACTCTTTGTTCACATTTGAGGTGTGGACTTTGAATTGAACCCAAAAGGGAAGTTTTGTATGATCTGCTTACCCGAATAAACAAAGAATGAAAAAAAAAAAAAAAAACACAAATAACTTCTGTTTCCTGTATGGTTTGTGTTGTCAATAGCTGCACTAAAGATCTGTTTGGAATCCAACAAACAAGGTTGATTTTATTTAGACCACTGAAATGGGATTGTATCGTACGCAGTTTGACCTGATGAAGACACAAACTGGCTCCCCTTAGGTTTAACTGTTGCCCTAAGCAGGTTGTTGAACGACCTCACTCCACTGAGCAACGAACCCAGAAACTCCCCGATGAGCCCCTCCAGCAACCTCCAGGAGGTCACCCCAGTCTGTGGGCCCCAGGGAGAGAGAAACAAAGACGAGATGAAAATGAAAGGGTAAGGAGAAAGACAGAAAGGCGTGAAAGATGAGGAGAGGAAAGGAGAGGAGAGGAGAAACGGGGAGAGGAGAAACGAGGAAAGGAAAGGAAAAGAAAGGAAAGGAAAGGAGGAAGTGATGCTCCTCCTCTCTTTTTGGTTTTTTTTTTGTTTGTTTGTTTTTGCGGGGGTTTTTTCCCATTTATTTAGTGCACGACAAAATATTATGACAGGGGTAGCAAAGACAAATAAACAAACAAACAAAAGAGAATTCATAAGACATAGACATTAAGTAAAACAAAGATGGGTGTGTGTGTGTGTGTGTGTGTGTGTGTGTGTGGTTATTTATGATTTTTTTTCTTTTTTTTTTTTGTGGGTTGTGCATATCCAGGTGGAAACAGAAGAGAGAATGAGAACAAAATTGCCAGTCTAATAAGTAAAAGGGTTAAAGGATATGGGTATACAGAATCGAGAAATCTGGAAAGGGTTTTAAATAATAGTATAGAAAGAAGCTTAGGGGGAAAAGAAAGAAAGAAAATAAATAAATAAATAAGTGAGTAAGTAAGTAAGTAAATAATTAAGTAAATAAATTTAAAAACCAGAAAAGCACTCGGACAACGCAGACCTCCGCCAAGGCAGATCAGCCCCCCCCCCGATCATCACCAAAATGTAATCATTTGTTCCTTGTGCCAGTATCAACATTTCTTGAAACTGTCATCCAAATCCATCCAGAACTGTCCATAACAGACAGACAGACAGACAAACAAACCAACGCCGGCAAAAACATAACCTCCTTGGTGGAGGTAATAAGTACAGCTTGTGAGTAATTGTACAAACAGCAATGAAAAAGCCTGAATATTTCTTTCTGAAATTTTTTATTAACCCTTAAAGACTTAGAAATATTTTTGTGTCCAATTCCACATGACTTTTTCTTTACATTCAGCCTTTTCTATCACAATTTACTGTATAATCCACTCTATTTTGAATTATTTAGTGAAAAAAAAACATGTATTTTCTATGTAACGGATCATTCATAAAAACTCAGAGTAAATTCCAAGGTTATTAGAACAAAACAGAAACTGAAAAACTGCAGAAATACATCCTTAACTGAACATAAAAAAACTAGAAAAGTATTCGGAGAGCGCAGACTTCCGCCAAGGCAGATCAATGCCCCCACCCGATCACCACCAAAATGTAATCATTTGTTCCTTGTGCCAGTATCAACATTTCCTGAAATTTTCATTCAAATCCGTCCATAGCTTTTTGAGTTGTCTTGCACACGGACAGACAGACAGACAAACCAACGCTGGCAAAAACATAACTTCCTTGTCGAAGGTAAATATGCTCCTCCTCTCTGCCCTCATCATCCTCTGCTCCTGCCTCTTTTCCTTTTCCTATCATTTCTCAGACTTGGCTTTCACTCCACCTATCGCTTGCACCTGTGGAGCGTTTTGGATGAATGTCTTGACCGTATCAATTCTCTTTTCTACAACTTAATTACAGACCTCACCTCTGTAAAATTACATGCCTCCCCCTCTTCCATCTCATCTTATTCTTTCAGTGTTCCTCCTTTCTCATGTCCTTCTTTTACATCATCTCTGCTTTGTTTGCAAGTGCGTAGAGTTAGTAAAAAGCAGGGGTGTGTATTGGAAAGAATCTGGCGATACAATACAAATCACAATAGTAGGATCACGATACGATATATCACGATACTGTTGAAAAGGCAGTTTTTTGTTTGTTTCTTTTTTATTTCCTGGAAGAATTGAATTACACCAGAAATATACACAACTACTAAACACATTTTTATTTGATCACAGCAGGATCTAATGCTATATCACAAAATGTTCCTGTGTTAAAACTTAAATTATGTTTTACAGACATTCCAGTTTAAGATCCTGTTCAAATGTTCATATTCTATTAGTTCATAACTAACATCATAACATTATTTTTGTACAATTCCAACAAAGGAATTAAAGTAAAAAGTGCTTTTAAGATGCGTCAAATAATCATTATTTAATAAAACAGCGTTAAATGATGATAAATAAGATATAAACAATAAAGAAAAGCAAAAAAACAAAAATTAACCTCCGCCATATCTGCATTTGAATAAATACCTAAAATATTGATACAGTACTTTTTAATATTGATATAGTATTGTGAAATGAAATATTGCGATATATTGCAGACCTGATATTTTCTAACACCTGTAGTGGAAGGTGGCTCTGATAGGATGTTAAAAATGTAATACCTTGGCTTCAATACAAATGATAGGCTTCTATTCACTACAAATTTCCATTTTAATTAGAAGAAAATGTACATTATACATTGCTGTGCAAGTGTTTTAATATATTTTCCAAAGCTGTTTCACAGCACATAAAATCTCTCAACTTATTCCTTTTCCCTCTCAGCACATTTTTATTTGATCACAACAGGATCTAATGCTATATCACAAAATTTTCCTGTATTAAAACTTAAATTATGTTTTACAGACATTACAGTTTAAGATCCTGCTCAAATGTTCATTTTCTATTAGTTCATAACTAACATCATAACATTATTTCTGTGCAATTCCAACAAAGGAACTAACATCTGCCTCTCTCAGACAGTAAAAAGTACTTTTAGGATGCTTCAAATAACCATTATTTAATAAAACAGTGTTAAATAATAATAAATAAGACATAAACAAATAAAGAAAAGCAAAAAAACAAAAATGAACCTCCACCATATCTGCATTTGAATAAATACCTAAAATATCGATACAGTATTTTTTAACATCGATACAGCATTGTGAAATGTAATATCGCAATATGTTGCAGAACCAATATTTTCTAACACCCAGAGTAAAAGGTGGCTCTGATAGGATGTTAAAAATTTAATACCTTGGCTTCAATACAAATGATAGACATCTATTCACCACAAATTTCCATTTTAACTAGAAGAAAATATGCATTATACACTCCTGTACAAGTGTTTCAATATATTTTCCAAAGCTGTTTCACAACACATAAAACCTCTCAACCTTTTCCTTTTTCCTCTAAATGTTTCCACACCCTGCTACTTTACCACTTAAACCAGTTTTACAGCTTATAAAAATAAATCTATTCACCACAACTTCAAGCTGACTGTTAATATAAAACCATTAACAAACATGTGACTCTGAAGTTCACTCCTTAGGTGTTGAGATTTGGTATCGAACATCTAATCCAGTCTAATATTGCACTGTGGGACATTATTTCAGAAAAGAAATTGTATTATATTCATTTTTTTGCCCCGTTTGATGCATTATTTACACATTATGATGTTTGTCAAATTAACAGATAATTTCACAAGTCAAGAAAGTCGCACTTTGAAATAAAACACATACATTAAAAAACACATAATTATAAAGACTACACCATTAAAGTCGTGGATGTGATGCTGCTTTTTTTTCCCACCATCTGTTCTGAGGACATCTCCACAGCTTCAACATGACCAGGCTTGTAATGACTATTGCATCTTTTAATACTTTTTCACTTTGCTCTCGAAGAATGAGGTGTAATATGTCGAGGTAACGGCGGCGTTGGTGGCATGTATCATATTCCACAAGAGATTCAGAGCAGTTTCACACACAACAAGATGTTACTCAGGAAACAATGAGGCTTTGTGTTCCTAATGAGGACTTGATGCCGAAATACAATGATGTATAGATGTTTTTATAGATAGAATGGAGCCTTGGAGTTCATACAGTGATGGCTAAAATTATTAGAACACTTGGCATATTTAAGAGGTGTCATCTGTTTGTTTGTTTAGTTTTTTTTTTGTAATTGGCCATTAAAGTACCCATAAAACTAATATAATATCTACACAGTCATCATTATGCTCTGTAAATCCTAGAATAGAGCTATCATAAGGAGATTTAAGTCATTTTCCTGATATAAACCATATTCCTTCACAGAAAATTCATTGTGTATCATTGTCAGGTGTGATTAATTAACACATAAAGACCCAGTGCTACTTCTGTGGCTGTTCTTAAATGAATTTTTCTCTCTATTCAATCTTTGTTAAGTGATTTGTTGCCATTTATTACACTATTATCCTTTCTGTTTTACATTTTTCAGTAGGGGTGTGTATTGGCAAGAATCTGGTGATATGATACAAATCACAATACTAGGACCACGATACAATATATCAAGATACTGTTAAAAATACTTTTAAAAAATTTTTAAGATTATTTCCTGGAAGAATTGAATTACATCAGAAATACGCACAAATACTAAACACATTTTTATTTGATCAGAACAGGATCTAATGTTTTATCACAAAATGTTCCTGTGTTCAAACTTAAATTCTGTTTTACAGACATTACAGTTTAAGATCCTGTTCAAATGTTCATATTGTATTATTGCAGAACTAACATCAGAACCGTGTTTTAGTTCAATCTCAACAAAGGAACTAACATTATTTAATAAAAGAGTGTTAAAGAATAACAAATAAAATATAAACAAAGAAAAAAACCAAAAAACCAAAATGAACCTCTGCAATATTTGCATTTGAATAAATACCTAAAATATCGATACAGTACTTTTTAATATCGATACAGTATCATGAAATGAAATATTGCAATATATTGCAGAACTGATATATTCTTACAGCCCTATTTTTCAGTGTAAATCAGGTATTTTTTCCCTTTATTTAATTTGCTGGTCATATAGATGTTCATAAAAGCTAAGAGTAAAGTTGAGGGTTATATCAAAAACATAGAAAACTGAAGAAAAAGTGACTTTTTCAGTAAAATACATCAATAACTGAACATAAACCAAGCATCTCCATCCGCTGTCATTGATCCAACTCCATGGGTTTTACTGATTAATCAATGTTGTAGAAGATGACAGTGTTTCCATGGTAACTATGAACATCCAAACTGGTCATATCTGATGACCATGAAAAGATGACAAACTGTATTTTACACCAATTATTTGCATGTTTTAATAGGATTAGTGCATCAACAGGTATTAAACATCATAGATGAGTAGATGCATTTGGTCGCTGGCGGGTCTCTGGGTCTTTATGGGTTTTAAACTGGGGCTGATGGTGAGTCTTAGGACTGTGTGATTCTGTTGAATGTACAAGGTCTATTCTGCTCATTAAGTAAATATTAAAGTTAAAAGTGGATAAAAACAGTGACTCACTTCATCTAATATTTGTTGTGCTCAGACCTACTATCTGCATATTTCATTACTATTATGAAATGAAATCATATTTTGGAGGCAAAAGGTAACTGTTTTCACATTTGTTAGGTGTTCTGATAATTTTGGCCACCATTGACTATGTCCTAATCCAAATACCACCTCAAACAAAACACCTTTTTTAAATTTCAAGAAGCAGTGCTTTCTCAGTGTTTTTACTACCTCTAAAACTAGATGTTAATTTACTGTCTTTACCACGAACTGCAAGCTTCTTCACCTGCAAAATAATGTTTTACATTGACAAACATCATATGTGTAAATGGTGGAATTGACACCTTCTCAGTGGAATGGGCAGAACTTCAAGGTTTGAGGTTCTTTATTGTGATCACACATTTCCATATAAAACAGAAACAGAAAGTGTGCACTAGTCAATAAACCTGTAATAACTATAATAATAACTTTTTTTTTTTAAACATTTAATATTTTTATTTATTTCTTCCCAAAGTGACTCGATAGCTTTTTGTACATTATTGGCCCGTCGTATTATTCTCTTTAAGTGGAAGGAAGCTCTGGCACCCACTTTTGTGCAATGGGTGCATGATTTACTTTTCTTTTTAAAGTTGGAAAAGATTAAGTTTTCTGTTCGTGGACAAATTAATTTGTTTTATCAACAATGGAATCCTTTTTTTCTCTACTGTCAACAAGAGTGTCCTGCTGTCTCCTATGTCCTCTGGATGGAGAAGTTTCTCGTTAGTATACATTATATTAGCTCTTAATCAGCCCTGAACATTGTAAAGAGGAGTTGATTTGTTGTTGTTGTTTTTTGTGGTTGTTGTGTTTTGTTTTGTTTTTTTTTGTTTCTTTTTTTTTAAATATTTTTTGTGTTTAATAGGTCTGTAGGTTTGTTGTATAAATTTTTTTGTATTGTGTCTGTGTGGTTCCTTATGTCTAAGTACATGTTTATGTAAATGTCTAATTTAAAATAAAATAAAATAAATAAATAAATAAATAAATAAATAATAATAATAATAATAATAATAATAATAATAATAATAATAATAATGAATAAATACAAATGTATTCATTTCTCATTTTTAGCAGTACAATACAAACTCCTCAGGTTGAGGAGCAGGAAAAGAAACAAAAAAAACAGAAAAGCAAACAAATGAAAAGAACAGCCTGTGTTTGTGTCAGATTATGTTTAGGTCCCTTAATAGATACATTTTCCTCTGAATGTGAGCCATTTTCCTCAGTTTTTCATGAAAAGATTTTCTTTCAACTTCAGTTTATATGTAAGATGTTCCATGACAAGTATATCATCTATGATTGAAAGCAATTGTTTGTAAGACGAAACATCAGTCTTAAGCCAGTTCTTTGTTTTGGCCTTAACTATGATAATAACTTTAAAGTAAAACCATACATAAGTACAGGCTTCCCGCGGGGTCTTAAAAGTCTTGAATTTACAAATCTGCATTTAATACCTTAAAAAAGTCTTTAAAAGGTATTGAAATTGATATGGTATGTCTTAAGTTGTGGTTCATTATATTGTGTTCAAGCTGCAAAGTAAGTAACGTTACTCAGTTCAACCTGTTCCGACCCGACCATTATATTGAAATTAGGAACCAATTATCACTAACTTTTCAGCCCCCGGTGAGAAATAACTCGGAACAGTGGGAATCAAGGTGTTGGAGTAAATAAATACATTTTCCTACATTCCAGGAGTCACAAATTTTTTTGTCACTAAGGTCGCGAAATTGGCTGTGAAAAAGGTGTTAAATTCTGTTCTAAGTAGTCTTAAACAGGTCCTAAAAAGTCTTAAATTTAACTTGTAGAAACCTGTCGGAACCCTGTAAGTAATATATATCTGTATGCAGTTGGGTCAGTGTTGAAGTTCCCAGGCCTGTTCTTTTATAGATGTCATTCTATTGATATGTAGGTGTGTTAGGCACTGTACATTAGTGGTTACAGGTGGCAGTGGTATAATTATAGTAAAAGCAGTCACAGTAACAGTTCTTTTATGTATTTTATGTGTTTGCGTGTGTGTGTGTGTGTGTGTGTCTTTCGTCATATTGCATCACCACTGATCTCAGAACAGTCAAACGGTGCAGCCTGAGGCTCCTCTCTTCAATGTGGCGTCTGGGGAGAATCAGCCAGTATGTGAGTGTATTAAAAAAATAGGACTGTGTGTGTGTCTGTCTGCCTGTGTGTGTGTGTGTGTGTGTGTGTGTGTGTGTGTGTGTGTGTGTGTGTGTGTGTGTGTGTGTGTGAGAGCGTGTGCACTGGTAGAATTGTAAACACGTTCTCTGGGAAGAAAAGAAGTTGTCCTCTTTCACGCATTGTCTCTTTTGCTGCACGCTGGTGTTTGTTTACGTGGAATCTGTATAAGATAAACTCCCTTTTAATACCTGTCTCCTTCAAGAACATGTTCAGTGTATTAAGTGTGGGTGAAAGTGTTTATTAGAGTGTGAAGGTAAATGTTAAGATACGAAGGTGAGCTGTGAAGATGGGTATCAGGGTGTCTCAGGTTGTATAGAAATGTAGCTTTGATATTGTATTAGCATAAAATGTGGACATTTTATTTTAAAAAGTCAGTTTGTTTGGTTTGTCTGAATCTGATATATTTTTCTTTATATTTATACTGATAAAAAATAGTACACTGGCATATTTGGGCCAGATAAGATAATAAAAAGACTTGTCACTATGAGAATAAAGTAATAGAATATCAAGATAAAACCCTTAACTTTATGAGAATAAAGTCGAATACAAAGAGAGCCATGATTTTTTTAGTTAGTTAGTTTATTTTGGTCGTGAAACAACAGTCAGTACAGTACATGGTTCATCGATGTAACACCAATGCGATAGCAAAACAGGAGAAAAAATGATATTAAAAAAAAAAACAAAAAGAAACAAAAAACATCGAGAGCAAAGTCATAATATTTTGAGAATAAAGCTGTAATGTTATGAGAATAATGTAATTTTTTTAAAACACTCATAATTTAATGAAAATAATGTCTTACTTTTATGAGATTAAAGTTGGAATATTTTCAAAATAAATTTGCGATAGTGCAAAAAAAGTCATAATTTAGAAATTGTAAACCTTAAGCCTTGTTGATGACAGAGTTTCTGGTTAAAGCGAATGCAACAAGCGTAGCAGCAACTTTCATTTCTGTTGGACCGGACGACTAATGCTAATGTGTTGATGGTGGGCGGGGCTAATAGGCTCAGTATTTCAACGTGGGTAAACCCCTAATGAAAGTATAACCTTGCAAAATGTTCCAAGTTCTCCAATATGTGACAAGTGGGTACGACTTGATTCTGGTAAATTCTGATATATTTCCCACCTGTTATTAAATTAAAATGTTATTCTCATAATATTATGGCTTACTCTTGAAATATGAGGACTTTAATCTCATAAAAGTACAACATTATTTTCCGTTTTTTTAACCCTGTAAAGCCTGAACCATTAAATCATTGACAGAAAATTCCAGTTCTTTGAAACTGGTGCCTTTATTGGTCCTTCTGAACAACCAAAAAAAATGTTTTCAAATATTAATTTCTATGTATGAGTTTCAGTATTGTATCATATTTGATACATTAGGTCTCAATGCTCAAATATTATTTTTGAACAAACAAAAACATTATATAAAAAACGTAATATAACACAAACATGTCTAACAAATTGGTCATTTCTTTTCAAAATTGACAAAGTTCTTCCTCCTTCCTCATTAATGACAGTCTTGTAGTGTCACTGGAAAGGCCTTTGGTGAATGAATTCCTCCCCCTGGTGGATTATCTGTGTATTGCATGTATCTAATTGTATACATGAGGTTTTTCAAGAGCAAAAATATCACACCGATCATGTAGAGGGCTTCTAAACTCATGTGTCACATATGATACATTTGGGATTATAGGGTTAACTATGACTTCATTCTCATAAAACTATAACTTTTTTTTTTGTATTTGACTTTTTCTCATAAAATTACATGTTTTATCTTGATATTTTCTGACTTTATTCTTATAGTGACAAGTGTTTTTATTTTCTTATGTGGCTCTAATATGCTAAAAAAGCATTTCTCATATTGTGAAATGTATGCATCATGTAAGAAATGAGTGAGTCAGTGCATGTCTCTTTTTGACAAGTGATAAGTTAGACAGCACAGTCCTGATTTTGATGAAACTCCAGAGAGTAATGCATCACACTGCACTGGCATTTTCAAAATTACTGTGTTTGCCCAAGGTGGGAGCGGCAATTACCTGGCAAACATTTTAATAACCAGTCATATCTCACACACTGCTAGGGGAATAAAACGTAACTTGGAGCACATATCCAGCTATCCATGCTCTACAAATTTGTCTCCAGGGCTAACAGTTTGCAACATATTGGATTTTACACTTTTTTTGTTGCTTCAAAGCCAGTTTGCCTCTTAGCTTTTTATCTTTACTTTCTTTTTTATTTGAATTAATTCACTTATCACTGCAGGAATCAAAGCCCCATTTGTACCAGTATGGGGTATCGCAAATGTGAAAATAGCAAGAATACAAAACAGCATATAGACTAATGCAATACATTTTTTTGTTGTGTCACATAGCAGGCTTGAAACTCATTTGTTCCAGGCATGGCACAAAGTGACACTTTCCAAACGCTCACTTTGAACAATATAATGAAACATAACAATTCTCTGGATGTGCAGGTGTCAACGAGTTTTTTAAGGTGCACTCCAAAAAAAGGTGGGCACCGTGGCACAATGCGAGACAGCACTGCTTTTTTAGTCTTTGTCTAATAGTGCAGTGTGCATGGGTTTTATGTAAAAATACACCTGGCACATCACCCTATATGTTAATTACTGCAGTCTTTTCTCTGTGAGGCTTTTGTCTGCTGGGTTAGATAACCAACAGGTAATATGTTTGGCAGCAGAAAGCAACAAGTTGAGAGTAGAAAAGAAAAGTGTCTCTTTTGGAGAAGGATGTGAGTATTGTGCACTTACCAAGCACAAGTACAACAGGAAATGAAAGTACCCAGTTGCAGCTGAGGACACTTTAAACAGGAGCTAAGAGGAAGACAAACTTTATCTTTGATGCGTAGTTAAAGCGAGTAGAAATGGCTGAAATCTCCAGTCTGGGATTTTCCTGTGCAACCACGTGTTGTTTTTCTGTAGATGTGAAATTATATAATCATGCAGTTCTGTAAAAAGACTTTCATTGAATGGCTGCACAATATTGGAAAAAACTGACATTGCAATTTTTTTTAACCCTGCAATATACAGGGGTTGGACAAAATAATGGAAACACCTTCACCTCAAGATGATAATGCCCCAATCCATACAGCTAGAATTGTTAAAGAATGGCATGAGGAACATTCTAATGAAGTTGAGCATCTCGTATGGCCGGCACAGTCCCCAGACCTCAACATTATTGAGCATTTATGGTCAGTTTTAGAGATTCAAGTAAGATGTCGATTTCCACCGCCATCGTCTCTAAAAGAGTTGGAGGGTATTCTAACTGAAGAATGGCTTAAAATTCCTTTGGAAACAATTCACAAGTTGTATGAATCAATACCTCGGAGAATTGAGGCTGTAATTGCCGCAAAAGGCGGACCTACACCATATTAAATTATATTTTGTTGATGTTTTAAGGTGTTTCCATTATGTTGTCCAACCCCTGTATGTTGCAATATAAAAATCTATTCAGGAGAATATAATAGTTGCGTGGTGCTGATGTAAATGGTCAAACAAATTAGTTGTGTTTCCTCTTGTTGTGGCAACAGGTGTAAGGCACTATCAATACAGAACACATGTTTCAGTATCATCCTTCTTGTAGCTGAAATAATTCCAGATAACTGACGTTGCTTTTCTTTTTGGTACCAAGTCTTTGTTTTCAGTGATTTTCTCTTTTGTTTGTTGCTCATTTTTCAATATTGTTACCAGCGACTCACTCCATATGCAGGGGCGTGGTCTGCTTCAGCAAACTGATTAAGAATGATTGTGATTGGTGGATCGCTGCGTACAGTATTTCTCAGGTACCGTTGAAATTAGATGAGAACACATTGAGTTCATTTGCCTCCTACATTGCAGGACCTGCAATGTGACTAATTCGCACACGTACATCGCGATAACGATGCTCAAACGATATGTTGTGCAGCTCTAATTCATTGCATTGTATATTTTCTAACCTGTTGGATCTCAAATTCACTCAAAAGAGAAACATTATAAAGCAATAGTGAGGTTTGATTTCCAACCCAGTTCTTTTTCTGCATGTCACCTCCCCATCTCACTCTCCTATATTTCCATTCCTTTCTTTCTATTTCCCACTGGATGCATTTCTATAATATTTAATGTGCATTTTGACATTTTGCATTTAAAAAATGTTCATGGAAAGGGTAAAATTGGAGGAACTAAAGATTTTTCTCTCTCTTGATGTGGTTTTTGCTGTTTTGTGCAACAACAACAAAAAAAAGCAAATGTGCATAAAAAAACTTTTTATGTAAATTCTGATGTAGCGGACATTTAAGTCTTTGCTGCATCCTCCCAGATTTTCTGATAAAGTGTAAAATCCTGTCTGGACCAACAAGTCATTTGGACTAATGAGGAGACCAAATTATTAATCTTTCTTATCCATAAAAAAACAACATCATTGCTATTATAGACGGAAATCAACAACAGAATGCTCTACTACTTCTACTGTTTTTTTGAGCCATGTGTAACAACCTACAGCACCAACTGCGGACACAATGTGGCACTGATTTTTGGCCACACCAGTGTAATGAAATTACACATATTTGCATTTTCAAATTTCTTGAATATTTTATGGAAACACAGCTGCTGTCAATAATAAAAGCAAAAATAAAATATTAATTTTTTATGTATCATAATGTGTTTTTTCTTTTCTCTTAATCTTCCTATGACTCTTCAGATTAGCCCAAAGGTTAGCTAACAGGCTAAATCTATCTGTGTCAGGTTTTTATTTTTATGTACATCAACAGTTTTTGTGTGTTTGTGTGTTTTTGTAGAACATCCCTGCACTGCCTTGTGGTAAAGCCCTCTACTCCTATGAGGGCAAAGAACCCGGAGATCTGCAGTTCTCCAAAGGCGATATCATCATCCTGCGTCGTAAGGTGGATGACAACTGGTATCACGGTGAGCTCAACGGCTGCCATGGTTTCTTGCCTGCTAGTTACATCCAGCTTCTGCGTCCCCTGAGCCAGACTCCACCACAGGGCAAAGCACTGTATGACTTTGAGGTCAAAGACAAAGACCAGGATAAAGACTGTCTGGCCTTCAGCAAGGTAACGCATACACACACCCTGGAGAGATGGATGGATGGATGGATGGTTGGTCTACTTACTAGAGGCAAACTGATATCTGTAGTGTTAACCCAGGCTGTTCTTTTGTAGGACAGTAATAATTTATTACCCCTGCCTCTGCTCTTCAGTCTGGTCCTGAAAATGTAAACCAGAGCAACTTCAAACAGGATAAAAAGTACCAGCTCTGTGTGCTGATTTCCCAAAGGAGATGCAGTTTTCACCTTTTAATCCATATCTTGCCTTCAAAAGCAGTGAAATGAGTCTCACTGACTGTGAACAATACGTAACTTTTTAGGGGTACAACTTTAAATTACCTCTCTAAACTTTGAGGGGATGATTGTTGATGAGTCAGTTACTCATTGGTTGTGGTTTTATGGTCGTAGATGGGTCCAATAGGGAGTTCCGCTCCTTACAATGTGCCTCGTGGGATAGGAAAATGTAGAATAGTCTGATGAGTGACATATAATGCTTTGATTCTGTTTGATTGAACTTTTGGATCAAATGTATAACGTCTAGCTGTTAAAAGATGATTGTGCAAGGTACGAGAGCAGTAGCCTGTTGGAAAAAAAAAAAAGTTTTCTGTGAAAGGGCTCGGTGGACTACTTCTTTTGTCTCATCAAAACTAAAAAGGACCATCACCTCAGCACATTTCACCTTGCTCTTGAGAAAGAAATGAAAAAGTACCAGACGAGGTGAAATCCACTTCAAACTTGGTCACATTGAGATCTGAAGAGACACTTTCAGCACACAGTGGACACAGGCAGTTGGATTTTTATGTCAAAGTAACTTTGCTAACTTGTAAAATAATTCTTTAAATTGACAGATGTTATACAGGGTGGGGAAGCAAAATTTACAATGAACATTTAGTTGTTTTTTTCTCAGCAGGCACTACGTCAGTTGTTTTGAAACCAAACATATATTGATGTCATAATCATACCTAACACTATTATCCATACCTTTTCAGAAACTTTTGCCCATACGAGTAATCAGGAAAGCAAACGTCAAAGAGTGTGTGATTTGCTGAATGCACTCGTCACACCAAAGGAGATTTCAAAAATAGTTGGAGTGTCCATAAAGACTGTTTATAATGGAAAGAAGAGAATGACTATGAGCAAAACTATTACGAGAAAGTCTGGAAGATACTATTAAAGAAGAATGGGAGAAGTTGTCACCCGAATATTTGAGGAACACTTGCGCAAGTTTCAGGAAGCGTGTGAAGGCAGTTATTGAGAAAGAAGGAGGACACATAGAATAAAAACATTTTCTATTATGTCAATTTTCTTGTGGCAAATAAATTCTCATGACTTTCAATAAACTAATTGGTCATACACTGTCTTTCAATCCCTGCCTCAAAATATTGTAAATTTTGCTTCCCCACCCTGTATGTGTCACTGATGGAAAGATTCAAGTGGGATCACAAAAGTAATACCATGTATACTGACAGTGAAAATGCATCCCTTAATCAAAAAAAAAAACAAAAACTGACATGTCTGGGCATTTGTGATGTCTAGACTCACTAGAGTACTCCAAACAGTGGATTTCACACTTCGATGATTTTGTATTTGTCAAAAGTCAAAGCATACCATTGATCGGATTTGTTATTTAAGGGGCTATAGGTAGTGTTTCCACTTCGAAGTGTTTAAAAAAAAAATGACCAGAAATCAATATTGTACCTTGATTACTTCCCAAGATGAACTGGATTCAGATGTTTACCTCCTAAAGATTTTGTTGACATCAGCTAAAAAAGCCATAACAAAATGTTGGCTGCAGAAGGAAACACCCACAATGGACCTTTTCATTTCAGTTGTAGAAAATATTAGACTTATGGAATGCATGACTTTCACCCTGCAGCTTCAGGAGGAGCTGGGAAAACTGCGCTGGAGACAATGGAACTAAAAACGGCTGATGTTGTATGCATCTTTATGTTATAATTGTCATCCCTAGACCACACTTTCTTGTTCTTTGTAAAAATTAAAATGACTATAAATAAAAAGTGTCCCAAAAAAAAAAAATTACCAGAAATCATCGTAGTATTTAGAATAACAGCATTATGTTTTGGATTAAAGAGATATGAACTGAGGTTATTTACACAGATGGTCCAGCAGATTTATGATTAGCGAGTCATTCTGTTGGTCTCCCATGATGAGGAAAACCAACGGTGCAGGGCCTTTGACCAAAGCATCAGAAAGTGACAAGAATGGATGAGAACCATTAAGAAACAACTTCTAGAGTAGAAGAAAATGAATGAATAAATTTATTTTTGGTTTTACATCAGTCATTGCACTCAGTACATCAATTGTAATAAACATAAAAACCAAAAAAGGAATAGGCTAGAAGCAAAAGCTTATTTTTTTGCTTATCCTTTTCAACTATTACACTGCTTACGTCAACTTAAATGTGTACAGCATCAAGCATTTACACCATAATAATAACAAATAAAAGATAAAAAAAAAAAAAGTCAACAACAAAAACACATCTACCATCTTAATTCAATATTTCTGAATAATTTAAACCTAAAGTACTCTTTTTTTTTTTTTTTTTTTTTTTTTTTTTAACTTCGCCAAAATGACTCTATGAAAAAAGCTATAGGCACCATTTTTTGTTTTCACCACTGGAGACAGCTTTAAAGGAAAAGGAGGCAGTTTGATGATGAAATGGTAGCGTTTCTTCTACACAGATGAGTTTGATTATGAGGTTTATGCAGGTATAAGACAATTATTTGACGTTATTATGCTTTTTGCTACGTTGGCCGTTTGTCGTTCCTCAATTCAGAATTTTTGTTGTTATCTTTATATTTGTCCAAACAAATGTACCTTTAGTTGTACCAGGCATTAAAATGAACAAGAAACTGCAGAAAACAAGGATGGTCTAAAAATTTTTTCCACGACTGTAAAGCCAAACCCAAATACAGTGTAAAATATCTGAAAATTTGTAACTGCAGGATTACCTTGATGATTGAGGGTGGGAGTCGCATCAGTCGCATCAAGATCTTGTTTCTTATTTTTATCAGCAGATATATAGTGAAATATTTCATCTCCATGGTGATGCATTTTCGTTGACTGTGGGCGTATATTTTGTGTGAAATGAGGTAGGGATTTGGCCTCAGCACAATTTGATCTAGTGAAGACCTCTATACATCATCATATGGGAAACTTGCAGTCGTGTTGATGTCTCCAAAGACAAACGTGCCCCTTACAGTGTGCATCAAGACACAGCTCGATGTGAATGGTAATTTGTATTCCCTGTGCTCCTCTGTTCCTCAAAGCTTATCATTTTGTTTCTGCTGTTACAGAGGCTCATTTGTGCAAGGATTGAATGCTCGACATATCCACTGTGTCTCCTCTCTCTAAGTCCATAGATAGAGAAAAAGAAAGATGATTAAATTACACCGTACGGTTCACTTTAGACTCATAACACGCAAAAGCAAAGTCATAGATAGCTGGGTTTTAAATCCGTATTAACACATGATTACGATCTGCCTATTGTTCATGTTATTTTGTGTTTTAGGGCCAAACTAATCAACAGGTTAATGATTGAAGATTAGAAAAAGCTGTACACTCGCGCTGAGGCACAAGCCCCTGTGGTGTGCCCAATGCGTGTTGTCATGCAGAACCAGTGTGTGTGATATTGTTTTCTCAGTGTGGGAAGTAATTACTCAGTATGAACAATACACAGTCATTTACCAGTATTATCACTGGAGTCCATAATGGTCCAACAAAGACCGCCATATTCATCTGAGGAAAGACGAAGAAGCACAGGGAAAAATATGCTCACCATGAAAAAATACTTTGTGGGTGTGTGCGCGTTTGGTTAACAGGATATCTTTAAAGGCTTTCTGATACACACATACATTATGTGAAGGAATACACAGTATAAAAGCTATACCTATTAAAATACAACAGTATAAATCAACTGAAACAAGACTATTAGACTAAAACTGGCCTTCCCAACATTAGAGTCACGACCTAAAGTGTGTCATTAAGTGCAATAAGTCATGCAATAATCCTCTGTTCTGCAATAACAACGCAATACTTATTCAATATTTATTAAAATATAAATGCACTGTTTTATATAGACTTAGGTTCATAGGTATACATACTGTTTATAAATATACATACTGTTTCATAGATATACATACTGTTTTCATAGGCAATACATACTTTTAATACTGTTAATACTATTCGTAATATACATACTATTTATAGTTTTATATATATACTGTTTTCATAGGCAATACATACTGTTAATATTGTTCATGATATACATACTGTATATAGATATATATATACTGTTTTCATAGGCAATACATACTGTTAATATTGTTCATGATATACATACTGTTTATTGATATATATACTGTTTTCATAGGCAATACATACTATTAAGACTATCCATAATATACATACTGTTTATAGATATACGTACTGTTTACATAGGCAATATATACTGTTAATATTGTTCATGATACATATATGATATACATACTGTTTCACTGATATACATATTGTTTTCATCGGCAATACATACTTTTAATACTGTTAATACTGCTCATGATACATATACTGTTTATAGATATGTATACTGTTTTCATAGGCAATACTTACTTTTAATACTGTTAATGGTATTCATGACATACATACTGTTTATGTATATACTGTTTTCATAGGCAATACATACTGTTAATGTTGTTCATGATATACATACTGTTTATAGACATATATACTGTTTTCATAGGTAAGACATACTGTTAATATTGTTTATATCGTTCATAGATATACATACTGTTAACACTGTAAATTTGCATTCATTCATATTTTGTCTAGTCTTATTTTTTTAATCTACTTAGCTCTATTCTTACATTACTTTACAAATTGTACAAATTTATATTTTAACCTATTTTCTCATCTTATTTTTAGCTTTTGTAATTTTATATTCACTCTATTTTCTTATTTTCTGTTAAACTGGTGTTTTGTTGGCTATTTTTCTATTCTATTCTATTCTATTCTATTCTATTCTATTCTATTCTATTATGTAGCTTTTTTTTTTAGCTAGTTCCCAAAATACCTGACAATAATATGAGACATGTTAGTTTCTGTCTGTGTGTTGCTGTAACAAAGAACAAGAAGGTTCACTAGCAGCAGATCCAGTCGCACTAATTCCACTGGGAGAAGTGAACATGATTTATAGGGCCGAGCAATTCTTCCGCCCCAAAGTCACCAAAGTTCAGGTTCAAGAAATCTTTATTATCTCCAAGAGGGGGAAATTGTGTGCAGCCAACAGAATAACATAAAATACGACCAACATTCTGAACCCACACAATGATAAATAACGTAAATATCACATCGGATCGTTTAATAACCCAATCGCTGCAGGGATAAAGGATTTCTTCAGTCTGTTATCCTGCATTTTAGCTCTTAAAATCTGCGACCAGATGGAAGAAATACAAATTCACTGTGAAGTGGATGGCTCGGGTCAGGCAAGATTGACTGAACCTTCTTTAAAGACTTCACCATGCAAAATGTGTGGAGATGCTTGCAATTTTACTGCACATTTTCACAATTGGTTCCAATGGGTTCTTATTTCTAAAGGACATTTATCCGAACCAAAAAAAAGAAAAAAAGCTGAGTGCTGATTCAATAAAAATAAGGATAACACATTTTTATGAAAGTCTGGTCAATGTTAAAACCACAAAGCTTGCAGTAAAAATACATACAATGGTGGTTTTTCCACAGAAACCATCAACATGAATAAAAGGTCAGTTTGCCAATGATGGTACCAGGATACTTTGTCCAAGTTTGTCACAAGTGCCACATTTACTTAACGTTCATTCATTCATTCTTTTAAATTCATTCATTTGAATGAATGAATGAATCTGTTAAAAAGTAATATTAGTTTATCATTATTTAATTTAAACCTAGTTTGTAACCATACCTTCAACCATGTTGTCAACCCTTCTGACCACGCCCACTTACAGGACAGGAAGTGAACCATATCGTACCATTGCCAAAACATATGTTCTGTCACTTTTATAAACACAGGATCTTTGGCTGTTTTAACATTACTTTCATTGTTGATAATAGAAACATAATTTATGTAATGGTTGCTCCATCCTTGCTGCAAAACCATTTCATTCAGTACTGTTTTGAGGGTGGAAATGCAGACACTATGGTTATTCATGAATATTTTTTTTTTTTTTTTTAAATTTGAGTCCTGAGGAGACATAAAATTGATTTATTTGGGTCTCGAGCAAAAAAAGTCTGGAATCCAGTTTAGTATAAAACATGCCATGGACAGTGTCTGGATGCAGAATTTGTAGTTAGGAGGTTTAAATGTAATAATTCAAATGCCTCAGGAAGGAATTCTTAGGTGCTTTATTTTAATGTGTCTTTTAACAATATTCTGCATTTAAAAAAAGAAAATGGTCTAAATATGACATGCATGCTGTGTATGTATGTTTATGAATGTGAGGTCTCGCTGTCTTCCTTTAGGACGAGGTACTGACGGTAATTAGGAGAGTGGACGAGAACTGGGCAGAAGGCATGCTGGGAGACAAGATTGGCATCTTCCCCATTCTCTACGTAGAGGTAAACACAGAAAAACACCAACACACAGGCTTCATATGATGTTACTGCTGCAAAATTTCAGTAGAGAAACTCGTACTCAGGATCTAATGGAAAGTTTTTTTTAGTCTGATCTGTTTTCCTTCTCATGGTTGCACTGTTAGTATTACATGAACTTCACATGCTGCTGTTCCACATCAGGCTGTGATAAAAAATGGTCTATTTCTGAGTACTTGCAAATTTGTGTGAACACAAAACCAACCTTAAAGTAGCCCCTGAGACACAGATTGAACTGATAGCACTTAATTTGGCTGAGGTATTTAATGATGATGTTTTCTTAAAGGCATTTCCTCAATAAAAGGGTAACAGCTCCAACTCTGAAAGTATTTGCCTTCTGTTTCACTAGTCACTTTTCCATTCGACATCTGCACAAAACTTTACCAATATTTACTAAATGTCGAAAAAACAGAAGTGCGTAATGTCGTTTTTTTTCATTAAATCACAAATGCGATGATTCGTTTATTTATTATCGCGAGATGACATGAGAAGTCATTCCATAAACATGGCGACGAACGTAAATATGGTGTTGATTTACAGATATATTCATTGGTCTTATATATTACCCCTCTATCTCGTACTTAAATTAAAAAAAAAAAAAAAAAAAAGATTGGGTTTCCTGGTGTCTCCACACATACCGCGACACGTTTCTTCTTCTTCTTCATCGCTTGTTGTAACGTACGTCAACATCCGTTTATTTAATTCACCTGACTCTAGTTGCGAAAAAAGGTCTTTCCATTGCAGTTTTGCATGATATACCATTTGCGCTACGCCCAAAAAACCACCTCTTGCCAGCGCAAAAACTTTTAATCGAAAAATGACACTTTTGGCGAAATTGTCGTTTTTCCATTATGTAAATATTTATGCGCAGTTTGAGGGTCAATGGAAAAGCGACTACTGTCATGTTTGTTCTGGAAAAAGAAAACATTGCCTTTTAACACTGGTCCTTTTAAAAGTGACTGAAAGTGCCTAATATTTACTTTCTTGTATTATTAGTCTGTTTTCATGGCTCTAAATGGTGTCAGGTTTCTTCAAACTGGGAAGTACTGCTGTGTGTGTATATATATATATGTGTGTGTGTGTGTGTGTGTGTGTGTGTGTGTGTGTGTGTGTGTGTGTGTGTGTGTGTGTGTGCCATTAAGTCAAGAAAGATGAAGTGTAGTTTGGAGAAATTCATTAGTGCACACATTTAGGCTAATTCCTGGACAAGCTTTGGTTTGGCTTTTATGAGCCGTATTACTTTTCTTGTTCATCCCCTATTTAATGAACAGATGATCGTAAAATCTCACACTCAACACAAGACAGCTTTCTCATCAATCTTTCCATCTTCTTTTCGTTTGCAAACCCAATCATGTCCTCAAATTGAGCTATCTGACCAAATGACTCTCATAGGTGAAGGTGATTAAACCATAGGCTGAACAAAGCCGCCGCAAACACACAGACACACACCTATTAGTTAGAGATACATCAATAATTTAGACCTCTCTGTCACGCTGACACAGCGGGGTAATGGTGGCATACCATGTGTGTGTGTATGTGTGTGTTTGTGTGTGTGTGTGTGTGTGTGTGTGTGTGAGTGTGAGTGACTCTGAGTGGGGGGGTGGTGGTGGGACGTCTGTGGGGAAAGCCTAATGAGGAGGGCCCAGCTGGACTTCTGCTGGTGTGTGTGTGTGTGTGTGTTTGTTTGTGTGTGTGTGTGTGTGTTTGTGCGTGTGTGTTTGCCTCGGTAGTGGTGAAGTACCTCTTTCAGCTGTTGTCTCCACTTGTGCTAATATTTGCCAATCGGGGTGATGTTCATAAATCTGTGGTTAAGGATTTATTTGATAGTGATGCCATCAAAATTACATAGGGGGTGTGTAAAGTTATTGGCAGCCGCCACTTTGGAGAGGGTGCTTCTGTTCAATCCCTGCAGACTAAATTATAGCTCTCTGCTTTCACTGGGTTGTATTAGTTAAGGCATTTCGCCTCAGGTGTTTTTGGAAAGTCTAACCCTAAAAAACTCGATCTTTTAGCTGCTCGCCTCTGCGGACAAAAGTTCTGAACTATAACTTGACAAGCTGCAGTGACTAACTGATTAAAACTTAGAAGTATTTTTGTGATGGTTTCCACCTGAATTTAACCTTTCCTAAATGATGTGTCACCATTTATTATAATATTATCCTCTGAATGTTTCGGTGTAAATCAGGTATTTTCCTATATTTAACCTGTTAACCTCTAACGTGTCTGTGGTGAGTGTTCTGAATGTAGGATTTCTTTAAAATATTCCTAGAAATTCAACCGTTTGCTCAAGAAGAACAATTTCAAAAACACTCATAGAATAGACCTTGTTCTTTCCATGGACATCTGACCATGCTCAGTGTAGCCCCCCCCCTCGCCGCCTGTGTAATGGGGGGAAAACACAGAGTGGTGATTGAGATGGACTCACTATAAAAATAAACAGTTTGGGCTTTTTTCTACATTGTTTTCCTTGTGTTTTTTTCACTGTTGTTTGCAGTGTTTTGGTGATTTTCCTTGACTTTTTTTTTTTTACTGTGTTTTTACTGAGTTTTGACCATGTAACTGCGTTTTGGAATTCAACCAGGTATCAAAAAGTATCTAGACCAGGGGTGTCAAACTCATTTTCTTCCGGGGGCCCCATTCATCCCGATTTAATCTGAAGTGGGCCGGACCGGTAAAATAATAGCATGATAGCCAATAAATAATGACGACTCCAAATTGTTTTAGTGCAAAAAATAACATTCAATTCTGCTGATATTTACATTTACAAACCATCAAAACAAAAAGGATGTGAATAACCTGAAAAATGAAATTTCTTAAGAAATGTAAGTACAATTTTATCAATATTATGCCTTGACTTATCATTTCTACATGTGCATTACAGATCAGATCTGCAGAGGCACAAAACATTTAGTAACAGGCAAAATATTGTGAAAATTGCATGTAATGTTGTCCATATTTGTTCAGGTTATTCATATTTTATTGTTAAAGGATAGTTTCTTAATGTAAGTATTTTCAAAATTTAATGTTTTTTGCACTAAATCAAAGAGAAAAAAAATGGTGTTGTCATTATTTATAGGTTATTATGATATTATTTTTGAGTTTGATGCCCTAACTTGCATTTTGCAAATTCATCCCATGGGCCGAATTGAAACCTTTGGCGGGCTGGTTTTGGCCCCCAGGCCTCATGTTTGACACCTGTGGTCTAGACTGATTTAGACAAAAAGATTGAAAGATTCAAGATTCAAAGCGTTTATTGTCATGCGTACAGTAAAGAAACAGGCCCCAAAGAGCCCCAAAACAAAAACTACGTGGCCAAAATTCAAATCCTTGTTGTTGGTCAGTGTGTTCCACTTCAAAGTTCATGTTAAGCATCCTAAATCTCTTATTGATGTACATTCTGAGTGCGTTATATAGTAAAAACCTGTCAAACCTCAACTCCTCCTTTGTCTTTTTCTGTTATTCCACCCTGTTTTGACCCTAAAACACATAGTAAAACAAAACCACTGAATAAAAGGAACACAAGCACATACTCACAGCAGCTTTTATGAACCTGAAACAGCAGGTTAATATATTAGTGTTCATAAAAGCTCAGAGTAAATCCAAAGCGTATTATATCAAAACAGTAAAAACTGGAACAAATCTGACTTTTTCAGTAAAATATATCATTAACTGAACATAAAAACAAACATCTACAGTCATCGCCATCTGCCAAATTATTTGTTTTTGTTGGTAAATCAGTATTGGAAAAAATGACAGCGTTTCCATGTTCACTGTGGAGCCTTTGAACATCCAAATGGGTCGTATCTGATGACCATGAAAAGCTCAGAAGCTGTGTTTTACCTCAATTATTTCAATGTAATGGTAAGATTAGTGTTTCAAAAGTCATTAAATATTTTAGATCAGTAGATGCTTTTGGTCGCTGGCAGCTGCTTCAGTCTTTGAGGGTATCATCCACACAGTAATCAATTCACATTTTCCTCTGAAATTTTATATTGTGGATTAAATGGTACTTCAAACTATAGAGCAGTATTAAGAGGGTCTTTTTCCCTATTTCTCTCACTGTTTCTTAGGAGTGATTATGGACCATAAACTCTGTTGGAAACCACATATAAAATATACCGAACATGAATTGTCTGCACATGAAATATAAAATATCGGTGCACTTAAGTTTTTGGAGTCAAACAATGAATGAACATAGTTATGAGTTGAAACTGTTTCACTGTGTTGAGTTTTGAAAAGCCTTTAAATGTAAAATACCTAAGGATTATAATACAAAATGCTTTAAATATAATATACTTAAGGATTTAGACTCATTTATGTTAGTTTATTTCTTTGGCATTGTTAGCAGTATGGATAATGGGAAGGGATGGATACAGGATTAGGAAAATAAATAAAACGACAACTTTGGCTTCAGCTTATTCCTTTTTTTTCCCCTTTTTTCAGTTACTGTTTGTGAGAATAATGTCTGTGAAATCATTTATGTTCTGTGTACATATGCAGCCAAACGAAAAATGCATTAATTTATTCAGTGCAAATGGCAGATTAATTGAATATTAAGTATTAGATGAAGCTGTAAATAGCCAGACCATGTCACGTACACTATATAGTAATCTTTCAGGTCTGTGCACTTGCATATATTGCTGCATAGCTTTGCATAGCATTACAGTGCACTGCGAGTAACAGTAAAATTAAGAACTTTAAATCTCATCTTTCTTTTGCTTCGTATTTCTATGTGATTAATCGTTTTGAGTTTTTACTTTAGAACACACAGGACCTCTTCTGCTTCCACTCAGTGATGTTTGCGATTTCATCAGATAAACATCACTATTAATAAATGAATGAATATTCTACAATTTCATCCCCTCAGGGCAGCATCTTGGAAATGACTTGGCAATGATTGTGGGTCAGTGTGTATCATAATGCTCAAAGATTAAATTAATATTTAATTAGGTTGTTGATAGCAGTAGAAATGTAACATATGTAAATAAATCAATTAATTTAAGATGAGATTAGATATCCTTTTATTGTCATTGTATAGTTACAATAAGTACATAATAATAAGACATGTAGCAAGTTGCATAAACAGATCTATAAATAAAATGAAAAACATTTTTGTATTCAGCTGTATGAAGGAATAATTGATTGTATTGCACATATTTACATACATATGCCGTTGATATTGCACATTTTATTGGAAGCGCAGAAATGGTAATGTTCAAATTGGATTAAGTGTCCATGGAGAAAACATTTCTTTTAGTCTGTTTGGTTTTAAATGTCCTGTATCCCATCATGTAGGGTTAAGGTTATGTGATCTTACACATTCAGCTTATATGTAAGATAGGTGTTAAACACAGTAGGTGAGCAATTGGGCTGATACTAGGTGGTGTCTGTGTGGCTAAAGTTTGGCAAAACAATATTTTATGCTAAATATGACTTAACCCATAAAGACCTAGAGGTGCTTTTGCGGCAGTTTCCAAATTAATTTTATTCTCTGGTCAGCCGTTCTTAAGTGATTTATCACCATTTATTATGATATTATCCTCTGTATTTTGTATTTTTCACTGTAAGTCATGTGTTTTCCTATATTTAATTAATTACCCCGCCCCCTGAAAGGGAGGCAAAGGGCATTGTTTTTGGTTTGGTTTGTTTCTTGTTTTTTTTTTAACACTGTAGCAGCAAAACTATTGGTTGAATTCATATCAAATTGGGTTTATAGATTGCCCGTGACCCAGGATAGATGTGATTACATTTTGGGAAAAGCAGGTCAAAGTTAAAATTTTTTAATGAATTTTTCAAATCTTTTTTTTCTCCCATTTACTAATAATGGACGAAATTTCAAATGTCTATTAAAAACATCAATTTAGTTTCAGTTTACTTCAAACTTGGCACATATATCGAGGCAATTGATATGCTGACATCAGCACATGCATAGACATGATGACATCAGCTGGATCGATGCCAAAATAAGCTACAATAAAAGCGAGGGGCGGGGTTTGTTGTGCCTTGCACCACTTGTTATATTTAATTTAGATGTTCACGAAAGCTCATAGTTAATTCAAAGGTTACTATATCAAAACGGAGAAAACTAAAGAAAAAGCGACTTTTTCAGCAAAGATAGCAATATGAATGTCCACTGTCATTTGTCAAACTCAATAGGTTTTACTGGTATGATCTATTCTGTATTTTATTCTTTTATTTTGTTTTTAATTATTCTTCTGTACAGCACTTTGGTCCACTACGGTTGTTTTAATTCATTCATTCATTTTCTGAACCCGCTTTATCCTCACTAGGGTCACGGGGGTCACTTGGAGCCTATCCCAGCTACATAGGGGCGAAGGCGGGGTACACCCTGGACAAGTCGCCAGTTCATCGCAGGGCTGAACATATAGAGACGAACACTCACTCTCACATTCACACCTATGGGCAATTTAGATTGACCAATTAACTTATCAGTGGATGTCTTTGGATGGTGGGAGGAAGCCAGAGTACCCAGAGAGAACCCACGCAGACACAGGGAGAACATGCAAATTGCACACAGAAAGGTCCCCCAAAGGTGTTGGAATCGAACCCAGGACCTTCTTGCTGTGAGGCACGAGTGCTAACCACTGCACCACCGTGTCGCCCTGGTTCTTTTAATGTGCTTTACAAAAGAAGTTGGATTGGATTGGTGAATCAGTGTTCTAGAAGATGACAGTGTTTCCACGTTCACTGCGGAGCCTCTGAACGTCCAAATGGGTCATATCTGATGACCACGAAAAAATGACAAACTGCATTTTACAGCAATTATTTACATGTATTGATAGGATTAGTTGATCAACAGGTATTAAACATTTTAGTTCAGTAGATGCCTTTGGTTGCCGGTGGAGGTTTGGGTCTTTATGGGTTAACATAATCATGAAATAATCACAAAAATAATGCTTTTTATTCATAAATGTCCTCTGAACAAGTCAAGGACACTTTACAAGATGTAGAAAAACAAATATGTTAAAAACAATGAAGCTGTTATGTATTCTTCAAACAACTCTTATTAAATCTGGGGTTGACTAGATAAAAGTTTGGCATGTTTTATCAAACTGAGCTGCATCTGTTGTAGATTTTTTTTTTTTCAGTCCGTTGTACCAGGATTTGTACCTTGGATGGTGCACTGAGTGGGTTGGAATGATGTTGTGTAAGTGGAGGAGCTCTGTGGAAAGGTTAGCTGTGGACTCGGATGGAGGTGAGGTCAGCGCAAGTAAGATCTGAGTCGAGTGTAAAAAAGTTTTTAACACATCTGAGGGTGAACGGTGCAGATTTGGGAAGAGTTTGAGATAAGACTGGGGCGAGTTTGGATTCACACGCTGTAACATGTGAAGCACACCTTTTGTCTCCCTGCTCCATCTCTATTTTTTATTTCTCTGTCTTTATGCCTCCCACCATCGATGCAGCAGAAAAGCGGCTGGCACACACCTGCCGTGGCTTGTGTGCGTGCGTGTGCATGCATGTATCTTGCTGGCTTACCCTTTTCGCAGTGCAGATATCAGCTCATCAGTTTTGAGTCTTAGTATTACCCAGAGAGAGCGCTCATCTTCCAAAAGGCACAAAGTACAGAGAGTACAGTTAGCTCAACACATAACAGATGACCTTGGAGATTTCATTCAGCCAAAAGCACCAAGTGAAGAATTGTCTCTATCAAGAACGTCGACTCCCTTATCTCCTTTACTGCAGTGTGTCCAGCCACTATTGCAGTAGTAGTAGTTAAAGAGAAACTGACACAGCAGTCATGTATGTGGCGACTGCTGAATGCACTATATGCGGAGGCTCGTGCGTGGGTAAAAGCGTCCATTTAATAGGTATATAATTGGTTGAAAAATATGCTAAACCAATGCGCCCGTCCACTGCCTCGGTGACCTCTTGTTTCTGCGTGAGGATACGTGTTTGTGTGTGTCCTCTAGTCAGTCTCTTGAGAGCAAACTGAGTTATAGCTGCAGCATCAATCCATCATGCTCATTAGCATATGATTTTGCTTTGATTAGCATATCTATTAATATGGAAATGCAGGAGCCCCAACACAGAACCTAGACGGGTCGGTCCTGTACACATTCCGCCTCTCACACACACACTCATGAACACAAATGCTTGACTTTCCCTCTAGGGATGGTTTGGAAATTTGAGGTTACACTAAGCAGACATGATTCCGGTGTAAATTTGTTCGAAGGCTCAGGCTGTTGTTGTCAGGTAATGTATTACTTTGTGCAGCAGTGTTTCACATTGACCTCTTGGTGTGCGTCCAACAAATCAATAAGACTGTGACCTATAAGATCTGACCCAAAAAACTAATGTTTCCTTAGCATTGGCATTGATGATACAGGTATTCGCCATACTATTGTGTACTGCAAGAGTGTTGTTTGCTTTAAAGCTGCGGCACTTGATGGTTTTTTTATTGTCGCTGGGCAAAAATCCATAATTACCTTTCAGCTTATTGTAATTCAATAGGTCTGAGAAACAATAGTTCTGCATTTACTCTCCTCCAGTATTTCCTGGCTGTAGAAAATCTTCCCTCTGGCACAGGTTTAAGCTAATCACAGGTGTTTTATGACAAGTAGGTGGGTTATATGCTTGAGTGACAGCTGTAATTACTAATCAGTGGTTGGATTCTCTCAGATATGAAAGGCTGTATAAGACATCATTTATTCTATCTCTTTCACAGTCATACATTCTCCTTTTACAAAAATACAGTGTTGCCCATAAAGTTGGAATAATTTTCTTTTCCAGACGCATTCGCCTTTTTATTCCTATTAAACACATCCGTATTCATCTTTGACCAGGTGCCATGGTCACACTTCACACTTTATCAAGAATAAATCGCAATCTCACAGTCATTCCAAAAACATTTTAATCCATCTTTATCAACAGTGTTCATTTTAAGTCTCTCATTCATATATTTTCTCTCATATTCATATATTTTCTCTTACACATTAATACATTCTCCTACTACATGTACATATTGTCTCCTTTGCACATTTATATAATTTCTTACATGCATTCCCTAATACTTGTATGTAAGAAGGAAATGTATGTATATGAGAGAAGAATGTTTGAGGAAAATATATGTATATATATATATGTATGTGTGAGAGGGGAATATATATGTGGGAGCTCAAGTATAGTGGAAACGGATGGCAGATGGTTTATGGTTTAATCATGCTTTGATTGGCTGAGACGCTTGAATAGAGAGGGACCATCAGTACTGCCCTGAAAACAGCATTATCAGACATATATTCTCCTCACACATTACATAGATTTTCCACTCACACATATATTTTCCTCACACTTATATATTTTCCTCTCACATTCATAAATTTTCCTTTCACAAGCATATATTCTCCTCTCATATACACATATAGTCATCAGACACATATTTTCTTTTCACATTCGTATATTTTCCTCTCTCATGCATGTAATTTCCTCTCACACTCATATATTTTCCACTCATATACATATATACTCCTGAGACACATATATTTTCCTCTCATGCTCATATATATTTTCCTTTCACAAACATATACTATCCTCTCATATACACATATGCTCATCAGACACATATATTTTCTATTAACATTCATATATTTTCCTGTCTCATGCATGTATATTGCTCTTGCACACATGTATTTTCCTCTCACACTCATTTTATTTTCCTTTCACAAACATATATTCTCCATCCATATGCATATATACTCCTCAGACACATATATTTTCGTCACACTCATATATATTTTCCTTTCACAAACATATGTTCTCCTCTCATATACACATATGCTCATCAGACCCATATATTTTCTCTTCACGTTCATATATTTTCCTGTCTCATGCATGTATTTTGCTCTCACGCACATATATTACACTTATATTTTCCACTCATATACATATATACTCCTGAGACACATATATTTTCCTCTCACTCTCATATATTTTCCTTTCACAAACATATATTATCCTGTCATATACACATATACTCATCGGACACATATATTTTCTCAGACACATATATTTTCTATTCACAATCATATATTTTCCTGTCTCATGCATGTATTTTGCTCTCGCACACACATATTTTCCTCTCACACACATATATTACACATATATTTTCCACTCATGTACATATGTATATATATATATATATATATATATATATATATATATATATATATATATATATATATATATATATATACTCCTGAGACACATATATTTTCCTCTCACACTTAAATATATTTCCTCTCACACTCATATATTCTCTCATATACACATATACTCATCAGACACATATATTTTCTCTTCACATTCATATATTTTCCTGTCTCATGCATGTATTTTCCTCTCACACATATATATTCTCCTCTCATATATACATATACTCCTCAGACACATATTTTCTATTCACATTCATATATTTTCCTGTCTTATGCAGGTATTTTTCTCTCACACTCATTTATTTTCCTTTCACACACATATATTTTCCTTTCACAAGCATATATTCTCCTCTCATATACACATATACTCATCATACACATATATTTTCTCTTCACATTTATATATTTTCCTGTCTTATGCATGTATTTTCCTCTCGCACACATACATTTTCCTCTCACACACATATATTACACATATATTCTCCACTCACACTCATATATTTTCCTCTTACACACACATATAGTCTCCTCTCACATACATATATAGGCTACTCCTCAGACTAACATTTTCTCTTCTCAGACACACATATTCTCTTCATTCATTTGTATATTCTATCATACATGCACATATTTTCATCATACATGTTATATATTCTCTTCATATACACATATATTCTTCTCCCACATCCATACATTTATTCTTACCTACATTTATTAGAGAATATATGTATGAGAGAGTTAAAAATATTCAATTCTGCTGCTCTACTCCATGTTGCAGAAGCTTGGAAAATAGGCTTCGCTTTTCCATATCAGCATGAAACAATGTCAGGTCATTTACTTTTATATTTAGTATTTTGGGAAATGCAGAAGGAAAGTGTATTCTCAGATTCTGTCATATTTCCCCCAGATTTTCTTGCAGCTTTAACCCAGCATAGACATTAAAACTGCATATTTGCATGTGATGCGTGCCATTAAATTTGGCCTGCATCGCTCAGTACAAGTGTCTGTTGTTATATTTGCATTGGGCAGTGTGATAACTACTTTGTCCTCTCCTTTGTGATGCCCTGGAACAAATCTGAGCAAGCTTACCAGAGGCTGATGCTGAGCGCACAAATCCCTCTAACAGATATACAACTTTGATAAACATTAACACAGAAGAAAATCTTCCAAAACCATCCCTAACGTCTGATGCCGTAGGAGCCCGGGGATAACTCGCACAGACTCCTTCAAAAGTCTGTAATTGTCAAATGCATCCAATAAGTGTCAAAACTTTCCCTATTCCTTCTCCCTCAAACAATGTTCCCACAGCTAAAGGTCAGAAAGTTCACAGATACAGTATTATGATAATTTCACAGTGTATGAGAATGTAGAACTAACCTCTTGATCAGCTTTACACAGAAAAATCCTCACATTTAAGCTTTTTTTTTTTTTTTTGTTGAATGGTAGTTAGTGTGTTCTTTTGTTGGAAGCTCCAAGAATAATCCGGATTTGTCTGGGTCTCATTTGGATAAATTTATTTAATTTACTAAGTGAAACAAAGGACTCATATCTTAAAACATTAACTACTGACTAATATGTGATTAAACTTTAAGACTTCAACTAAATTAACCTTTCATGCATCAATTATGAGAACCTTAGTCAATATTTTTTTCTTGAGTGATTTATTTTTCCCTCTTTAGGCAAGAAAAAAACAATGCAATTGAATTTTTTTACGACCCTGTTTTTCATGGAGTTACAAAAATGTCCACTCAGCTGGACACCATGCGTTTAATTTTTGAAGCGAAGATACATGTATTTAACCCCTTCATGCATGAATTATGAGATTTTTTTCTGACTGTTTTTATTCCTCTTTAGGCATGAAAAAAAAACAATGTGATTGAAATTTTTTTATGATCCTATTTTTCATGAGGTTACAAAAATGTCCACCCAGCTGAACACCATGTGTTTCATTTTTGAAGTGACATACCGTGTGAAAACTACGAAATAAAAACATTTTTAACGCTGCTAGTCTGATATTTTCTCACATTTTAACATACTACAGGGTGTCCCATAAGTCTCCATACATAGGAAAAATAAACGTTTCTTGACATAAACCATTTTTATTACCTCCGCCAAGGAGGTTATGTTTTTGCCAGGGTTTGTTTGTTTGTCTGTCTGTTTGTCTGTCCGTTAGTGTGCAACATAACTCAAAAAGTTATGGACAGATTTTGATGAAATTTTCAGGGTTTGTTGGAAATGGGATAAGGAAGAAATAATTAAATTTTGGTGGTGATCGGGGGTGGGGGGGCCCACGGGGGGGGGGGGGGGGCGCAGACCAGAAAATTTCATCAAAATCTGTACATAACTTTTTGAGTTATGTTGCACACTAACGGACAGACAAACAGACAGACAGACAAACAAACCCTGGCAAAAACATAACCTCCTTGGCGTGGGGGGGCCCACGGGGGGGGCCACTGATCAGCCTTGGCGGAGGTCTGCGCTCTCCGAGTGCTTCTAGTTTATATATTATGCTCTATATGACTGCCATTTTGTCGGGAACACATTTCAGTGCATGTCCTCCACTGCTGAAAAACTATAAAGAAGAAATATAAAGAAATACATGTTAGAACCATATATGTATGGAATGTATTATGTCTCCTATGTATGGAGACTTATGGGACACCCTGTATATGTCATGACCTGGCTCAAAAGGTCACAGCAAAGAAAGGGGAGACAACACCATGTTAAACTTTACAAATTATCTTTATTGAAAATATTTAATCAAATTGAATAATCAAACAAATCTTAAACAACTCAGTTGAACCAAATTAAAGATCTAACTATATGAGGTGTGGAAGTCAGTTAAGTCAGTGGTGTAGGATATGCATGAGTGAAAATTGTGTGTGTGAAAGTGTTGTAAGTTGCAAGGAAAGAAATGAATTAACCTAACCAAACATAACCCAACAAAAGCTGTGGATACCTGGGAGGAGGTCAGGTCAGGGAGAGAGTCAGAGAGCGAATGAGTGTAACTGGAGGAGCTTAAATAATCTCAGCACACCGGGTCCAGGTGTGCAGTATTACCAACGAGCTGCAACTCACAGTCACCAGCTGGAGACACCTCCAAGCTGACGTCACAACCTGACAGTCATCACATATAATACTAGCTATTACACACTCAGATAATATGCAAAAAAACAACATGTTTTTCTTTTTTTAAAAAACTGTTAATTACAGTCTAATAACAATTAGCAATTGATTTATACTCAAATATGTCACTGCAGATCAGGTTTATCAAGACAGGAAAGTTACAGTAATGGGATGAATTACAGTGTATAGGATGGTGCATAAGCGTCCACTGTGTTGGCTGATATGGAACTAAAACAACAAATCCATGAAAATACAAGAGAACAACTGGAGAATAACTGTCCACTGTAGTGACCACTATGCATGAAAGGGTTAAAATAATATTTCAGGTAGTAAGGAGCAACAACTGTTAGCTATATAGTAGGTATACTAGGCATCAACGTGGACTTCAATTAGATTAAGAACATGGAGGTCCCTTTTCTCTATTAATGAAAGATTCAGGTCTTATGTTACCTTTCAAGTACTAATAACAAGAACACTCATCCATATTAAACTGTGTCTACTCTGTACTACAGGATTAGTATGTGAATTATTAATCAACCACAGGAAAACTGCACATATATAAGTCACTGACCTCTTTTTTTTTTTCAATTCGACCGCTACATTGTAATATTGAAACACTTTAAACACTAAATGGCAAGACGGTATACTCTTCTAACCTCTGAAACTGAAAAACAAGAAACAGCTTTATTAGTTTAATGTGTTTTTTTTTCCTTCAGTGTGTTTAAAACACCCTCAGTGTTATTAAAAATCCGTGTCTGCGACCAAAACGGCAAACTCACACCGCTAATTATACACTTTATGATTTAAAATGTTTGCTTCTTCGATTGTTAGATATATTGGATGATAGTAAAACACTGCAATAGCCAAGCCCTGGCATGCAATTAAAATGGCAGTGGATAAAAACGCAATAAACAAATAATAAAAACAAAAAACAGACGTAATCACATTTTTTTTGCGTTATGCAGCTTATTGCACAAATCTCCTCCAACAGATTAAAAGTGCATGCTTTAGTCATATTTCTAAAAGCATTAAGCGCCTATTTGTATTATTTTTCATCCATCGGGGAGACTTTATTAATTCAACTGTGAATACAAGCTTAAAACTTGAAATTAATTATGTTATGGGTGAGTGTAAGGTAAACCAATGCAGCATTAGCAAACGCTGCTGTAGCTTCATGCATGACAAATTACCTTGTAATTATTTTACATCAAGAGAAATAATTTCCTCAAAGACTAAACTGCTGTGAGTTAGGAGCAAAAAGAATAATCTTGTTTGTCTTGGGGTGGCTTATTCAAGTATCTAGGTGTTAGAAAAGAGAGTCAGTGAGTGTGTGGTAAACACAGAGTCTCCCTAGACCAGTTGTTGTAAGCGATGATTGTTATTCCGAGGTTTGAAAACCTGCCAACAAGTAAGAAACAGCCACACAAACACACACCTTGTGAGTGTTGCTGTTATCCTTTTTCTTCTTTCCCTGATCAACTTCTTTTGTCTTTTCAGTTAAATGAAACAGCCAAACAGCTAATGGAAATCGACAAACCTACGACAACAAATGCGCCAGGTCCGAGCTCTGAGCCGACCCCGCTGGGCCCGTGTTCTCCGGGCCCCTCCCCCAGTGCGTCACCGTCCAACGGGAATGGTTCCGGCCCGCGACGAGGCGAAGGGAAGAAAAACGCCAAGAAGCGGCATTCGTTCACAGCGCTGTCTGTAAGCCAGAGAGCCGCCCAGCTGAACAACAGACACAGCATGGAGATCTCCCATCCAGTCCTGATCAGCTCCTCAGACCCCAGAGCTGCAGCACGCATCCAGGTGAACACGAATACGAACTCTGTCATCACGATTTGTAGCAGAGGTTGTGTTCAGGTGATTTACATTAGCACCATCACGAGAAAAGACACTGCATTAAAACTTTCCACTGTCATGTTTTAAAGGGGTTCTATGTAGTATTGATATTCCAAACTCTCAACAGCAGGGGAAGTCTGGTACCAGAACACCTTAAAATCTACTAAAACTATCAACGAATAATGACTATGAATCCACAGACTGTATCAGTCACTGCATAAAGAATAAAGCTCATTATTTACACACATCTGTATTACGGTGTGTTGTAGATTAGTTTGACAGTCGCTCAAAATAACACTAGTCACTTTTCCATTGACCCTCACATTGAGTCGAATATAATTTCCGCATAAAAATTTACCTAATGGAAAAACAACAATTAAAAATTTTTGCACTGTCAAGAGGTGGTTTTTCGGGCATAGCGCAATTGGTACATCACGCAAAACTGCAAAGGAAAGACCTTTTTCGGCAACTAGACCTAGTAGAGCTGCACAATATGTTGTTTGAGCAGCGTCATTGCGATGTACGTGTACGCAATAGTCACATCGCAGGTCCTGCAATGTAGGAGGAAAATGAACTCAACATGTTCTCATCTAATTCCAAGGATATGTGACACACACTGCACACAGCGATCCACCAATCACGATCATTCTTAATCAGTTTGGAGTTAGTAGCTGGTAACATTGGAAAATGAGCAACAAACCAGAGAGAATCAACGTAAACGAAGACTTGGTGCCAAAAACAAAAGCACTGTCAGTTTTCTCGAATTATTTCGTCTACAAGAAGGATGATATTGAAACGCATGTTCTGTGTGGACAGTGTCTTGCACCTGCTGCCATAACGAGAGGAAATACGACTAATTAGTTTGACCATTTACGTCAACACCACACAGCTATTATATCCTCCTGAGTATTTTTTCATATGGCAATATATATCGCAGGATTAAAAAAATCGTAATATCAGTTTTTTTTCCAATATCGTGCAGCCCTACTATGTAGTATTGATATTCCAAACTCTCGACAGCAGGGGGAAGACTGGTAGTAGAACACCTTTAGATCTACCAAAACTATCAACGAATAATGACTTTGTATCCACAGACTGTATCAGTCGCTGAATATAGAATAAAACTCATTATTTACACACATCTGTTTTATGGTGTGCGGTGTATTAGTTTGACAGTGGTTCAAAATAACACTTTTCTATTGACCCTCACATTGCGCGAATATAACTTCCGCATAAAAATTTACCTAATGGAAAAACGTTTTTGTGCTGGCAAGAGGTGGTTTTTCGGGCGTATCACAACTGGTATATCACACAAAACTGCAATGGAAAGACCTTTTTTTGCAACTAGAGTCATGTGAATAAAAAAAAAAAAAAAAAAAAACGATGTTGATGGACGTTACAACAAGCAAAGAAGAAGAGTTTTAAAAGAAACATGTCGCAGTATGTGTGGGCACACCAGGAAACTGAATCATTTTTTTATTTAGTACGAGATAGAGGGGTAATATATAATAATAATGAATATATCTGTAAATCAACACGATATTTATGTTCGTTGCCATGTTTATGGAATGACTTCTCATGTCATCTCGTGATAATAAATAAACAAATCATCACATTTGTGATTTAATGGAAAAACCGACATTAACACTTCTGTTTTTTTTGACATTTAGTAAATATCAGTAAAGTTTTGCACATATGTCCAATAGAAAAGCGACTACTGTTTTATAATCTTCACTTGCTGCATCAGCTGATAGTTTACATTTTAACTCTGTTAGCTTAGCTCTGTTTTTAGACAGAAAACAGCCACAGTACAACCACAATTCACCTCCGTTTTCGGTATGGTTTGTGTTGTCAACAGCTGCACTAAAGATCTGTTTGGAATCGATCAACAACAGCAACAAACAGCCAACTTAGCAAAGATAATAACACCACATAATAACATTCATAAACCTCATAATCAAACTCCACTGTGTAGAAGAAATGCTGTCATTTCAGCATCAAACTCCAATTTTTTTCTTTAGAGCTGTGTCCAGTGGTGAAAACAACACAAACACAACAAACTAAAAAGTTAAAGTCATTCATTTTATTTGTGAAGCCTATTATCACAGTCAAGTTCAGTGTTTTATGCCCTATAGGTGCCAGTTTATCTTTAAGTAATAACACAAACTTGGCAGTTCTCTCTAGTGATAAGACTATGGAAGAGATTCATAGTTTCTTTAATGTCTAACATATTGTTCATACAGTATTTATACACTACAGGTTTGTTCTTCCTGTACAATATATCCACCTATTGTGATGTGTCCACAGTAAATATCTGATATACTGGCCTGACTGATTTATTGATTTGCCTCTAAGCATATGCAGTAAACATACAAGCTGGAATATTCAGTGGTCACCACATTTGATTTACTTATTCCCCAGACACTTGGTCTGCCACTTCCATGTGAATAAAATCATTTTTCTTTTTGATAGCTGGAGACTGGAGACATACTGCACTTACATTTACCGCCTCTGGTTGCATTTACACAGGGGTGTTGTGTTTTTGCTGTTTCTGAATAATAGCCAGAGTGCATACTGGAAAGCTGCGAAAGTTAATATATTACAAGTTCTGTTTTATTTTAGATCTGGGGTGTGAAACTCATTTTAGTTCAGGGGCCATATTCAGCTAAATTTGATCTGAAGTGGGCTGAACCAGTAAAATAATAACATAATAACAATATATGAATGTCAACTCCAAACTTTTCTCTATGTTTTAGAGCGAAAAAAGTACATTTACATTATAAAATGGTTTACATCTGCAAACTATCCTTTCAAACAATGTGAAAAACGTGAACAAACTGAAAAAAATAAGTGTAATTTTAACAGTATTCTGCCTCAGTTTATCATTTCCACACGTTTATTATAACTTACAGATCACAGTGGATCTACAAATACACAAAACATTTAGTAACAGACAGAATCTTGTTACCTTCACCAGGAGGTATTGTGATCGCTTTGCTTTGGGTGCATGCTTGCATGCATGTGTGCGTGTGTGTTTGCTTGTTTGTTTGTTAGCAAGATAACTCAAAATTTAATCAATTCTTCCTTGTGCCAGTATCAACATTTCCTGAAAATTTCATGAAAATCCGTCCATAACTTTTTGAGTTATCTTGCTAACAAACAAAAAAACAAACACGCACGGGAGGCAGAGCTGTCTTGGCAGAGGTCTGCACTTTCCGAGTGCTTTTCTTGTTAAAACTGTACTTACTTCTCTTAAGACATTTCAGGTTGTTCATATTAGTTCAGGTTATTCACATTTTGCGAAATTACAGGGTGGGGAAGCAAAATTTACAATGAACATTTAGTTGTTTTTTCTCAGCAGGCACTACGTCAATTGTTTTGAAACCAAACATATACTGATGTCATAATCATACCTAACACTATTATCCATACCTTTTCAGAAACTTTTGCCCATATGAGTAATCAGGAAAGCAAACGTCAAAGAGTGTGTGTTTTGCTGAATGCACTCGTCACACCAAAGGAGATTTCAAAAATAGTTGGAGTGTCCATAAAGACTGTTTATAATGGAAAGAAGAGAATGACTATGAGCAAAACTATTACGAGAAAGTCTGGAAGATACTATTAAAGAAGAATGGGAGAAGTTGTCACCCGAATATTTGAGGAACACTTGCGCAAGTTTCAGGAAGTGTGTGAAGGCAGTTATTGAGAAAGAATGAGAACACAGAATAAAAAAAATTTCTCTTATGTCAATTTTCTTGTGGGAAATAAATTCTCCTGACTTTCAATAAACTAATTGGTCATACACTGTCTTTCAATCCCTGCCTCAAAATATTGTAAATTTTGCTTCCCCACCCTGTATACTTTGTTTTAGTGTAAATACATGAAAATATTTACATTTACAAAGAGAAAAATTTGGAGTTGTCATTATTTACATGTTATTATGATTGTATTTTACTGGTCCCACCCACTGGAGATTGAATTGTTCTGAATGTGGAACCTGAACTAAAAGGATTGTTAATATCTTGGTGTAATTTTTGCATTTCACAAATTCATCCCATGGCCGGACTGGACCTTTTGGCAGGCCGGATTTGGCCCCCGGGCCGCATGTTTGACACCTGTGTTTTTGATGGAAGCCACTCATTTTGCATGTGTTTTCCTTTTCTGCCTTCAGGATGCGTCTCCCCTGGTCCCTCTCCCTCCTCGGCAGGGGTTTTGGTGCCCCCCAAAGTGGCGTCCATAACCTCTGAGCTGCTGGCCCACGCCAAGGTGCAGCTGCCGCTCAACATGTGAGTATGCCTCAGGGTGCTGTCAGCTCACCCACCTGCAACCTGGATTCATCCCTCCTTCCATCTGCCCATTCTGCTTTCTCCGTCCCTGAAATATAACCGTGATTTCAGGACCCACCTCCTCCTCTTTTGTGCCCAGAGATACTGGCCATGTTCCACCACCTCTGCAGCCACAGTCACTCCTCCACTGGTCAAGGATTAAATTCCCCTTAAAAAGAGAGGCCCACACACATTGTTCTCTCAGTTGAGATGTTACACACATAAGTTTAGTCTTCAGATCACTTCCTTCCTTTTCATAAGATTAAAATCGTGTCTAACATCACCTTCACCTTGAGTAGTAGACAGGAAATCAGTGAGTAGAGCGACAAGGATTCCTTGTTCGTGGCATTTTAAACCTCTAAGCTACAAAAATGCCCTGCAGAAAAACAGTTTCATCCATCCTATATAAAACGATCTTTCCAAATGTACTATAATGTTTTATTCTGATGCACATCACAGATATCAGACAGTTAATACACGTTAGTACAATGACAATGATATTCCACCATAGTTCTGAATTCGAAAGTGTCAAGGTAATAGTATAAGCCAGTGGTTCCCAACCTATTTTGGCTCGTGACCTCATTTTAACATCCTAAATTTCTGGAGACCCCAAACATTCAAAACGGAGACTTTTTTTTTTTTTTTTTTCTGCTAAAATGTATTTGTTTTTGATCATGTAATAGTTTGCTATACTATGTTGCAAATAAATGTTAATTTTAGACCTCATTTAGTCTGTATAATGTATATTATTATGGACAGAAGCAGAAAAGCCAGATGTAGATTACTGCACAAAGTGAGAATTTTATTTTCCTTGGTCAGGTCAGGACAGTCAGTCCAGCTTGGATTTACAAGGCTGACAATTAATGCTGAACAAACAAGAACTCCAACTATGAATTATGAAAGAGCTGCAGCATCTGAAACTGACCACAATGAACATTTGACAGATAAACAGTACCACAGTGCTTCAGTTTCAGCCTCACAGTTTGTCATGTCTTTTATGTATTCGGGTTGTCTCTCTCAACTCACCATACATTTTTTATTGTTTTGTTTTGTTTTTTTTATCAATTACTAGAAATTTCAGGCGACCCCATTTGAATTCCAGGTGACCCCACGTGGTTGAAAAACACTGGTATATTGCGTTTAGATAGTCCATATTACAAAGCTAAAAGGGGTATTCTGATATTATTCTTGTTTTATGAAGATTCTTTCGATGGCAGGTTGTGACTCTGGTCAGATGGGGTAAAGACAAAGATCCTCTGTGATAAAGACGGATGAATCTAATGAAAAGGCCACAGCACATGAGATAACCCTACTGTTAAACATGAAGGAGGATATCAACAGGTTTTTGCATATGAGCAAATTTGAAAAAACTGAGTTTTTGCAGAAGGTGATTGAAAGAATAAAAAGTGAAGGCTGAGTTCATACAGTGAATGTCTGCCTCCAATGAAAAACTTTCATATGGTCTTGTCAACATCTTTTTAGGAGATGATTTTTCTTTTGGATCAAGGTGCATCTAAACATAGTGTGAGGTGACATAGTGTAATTTACGATAGTGCAAATTAAACTTACTTTCCAGGGACTAAGCAACGAAAATTGCAAACTGCAACGAGGGAATTCAATAGGGCTGATCTCTAAATCAGGAAGAGTCAGTTTTTGCTTAAATGAATATTTCTGGTTATTTTTACCACCATTTCCACACCGCCTTATAATATCTTGAATAGATAAACGTGTAAATTATGACAAAATATAATCTACACTACAAACAAAAAGTTAAGGATATTTTTAATTTTTGAGCTATTTTTTTCAGTTGAGATTCTTGCACAGTGCTTTTTACTTTTTAGTGTGTGAATTGAATTAAATTGAAATACATTTTTTTAATGACCAGACATAGTTTTATTTACAAATGGCAAAAATGACCAAAAAAATGACAAAAAAGGAGAAATATCCTTAACTGTTTGTTTGTAGTGTATATAGGAAAAAAAATACCAGGACACAATGAATTATGATGTTTTTTTTTACTAACGGGCTGGGTTACAGAATGATAATGAGAAATGTCATTAGATAATTTGCATTGTAATGTTTATCAAGGCAAAGAAAGGGATGTTTGTACAGGACCATTCATACACAAGGCAATTGAAGGTGCTTTACAAAAGTATGGAAATACATTAAGTCAAGGAAAATTACATTGAAATCATAGAATTATCACAAAATAAATTAAAAAAAAAATACAAGGATAATAAGAGCATTTAAAGATAAAAGACATTACAGTCATTAGGTGCTTTTTCATTGACCCTCAAGTTGCGCAAATATAACGTACGCATAAAAATTTACCTAATGGAAAAACAACAATTTTGCCAAACCTCTCATTTTTCGATGAAAAGTTTTTGCACTGGCAAGAGGTACTTTTTTGGGCGTAGAGCAATTGGTATATGACGCGAAACTGCAATGGAAAGACCTTTTTCTGCAACCAGAGTCACATGAAAAAAAAAAAAACGGATGTTGACGGATGTTACAATGAGTGAAGAAGAGGAGTTTTTAAAGAAACATGTCGCGATATGTGTGGACACACCAGAAAACTGAATCATTTTTCAATTTACTACGGGATAGAGGAGTAATATATAATAATAATGAATATATCTGTAAATCAACGTGATATTTACTTTCGTCATCATGTTTATGGAATGACTTCTCGTGTCATCTCGCGATAATAAATAAAAATAATCAGCATATTTGTGATTTAGTGGAAAAACTGACATTAGGCACTTCGTTTTTTTCGACATTTAGTAAATATCTATAAAGTTTTGCACAGATGTCCAATGGAAAAGCAACTATTGAAACAGAACAAGGTATTATGGAATAAAGGGCTTTAAAAAACAAAGATGAAGAATTTATGAGAAAGCCACAGTAAACAATAGTATTTTCAGCCCTGATTTGAATGAACTGACAGTTTGAGCAGATCTCACATATTCATCAGGTATTCAGGAAGTTTATTCCACAGGCGAGGAGCAGAGTAACTGAATGCAGCTTCACTTTGTTTGGTTCTGGATCTGGGAACACACAATAGACCTGTCCCAGATGACCTGAGGGGCCTGGATGCTTCATAGGGAACTAATAAATCCTGCATATATTTTGATCCAAGACCATTTAGTGCTTTATAAACTAGCAGCAGGATTTTAAAATCTATCCTTTGATGCACAGGAAGCCAGTTTAGTGATTTGAGGACCGATGGGATATGGTCTAGTTTCCTGGTGTTTGTAAGGGCTCTGGTAACAGCATTCTGGATCAGCTGCAGCTTCCTGATTGATTAAATGAAATAAATATTTTATTTCCCATTCTCCTCCTACAACTCCAACAAAATGCTTCGGAATTACTTTTAGCTTAGTTTCACTCAATGTTTTTATCATTATAATTGTTGTACATGTTGTGCCTTTAGATTTTTGAATTTTATGTCATATTATTCCCATAAATAATCATTTTAAACCACAAGTAACTGTCTTGTCAGCCTACAAACTGAAAAACAAAGATATATTGATTGGACATTTATCATGACAGCAACTAATGTGAACTTTTTTATCATAGTAATCTTTGAAATCAGCTGTAGATGTCATGGGTATGTGCCTCAATATTTTTGTCCATATCCAATTTTAACTTTTTTTTATACGTGTTATAAATAGGTGACTTTATAAATCACTCCAAAGTGATCCATTCAGGTGGAGATGAGGTGGTCAAGGATATTATCTGAATATATTCAGCCTTTCATAGAGATCTAGATTCCAAGTTATAAGAAGTTTTCGAAATAATACAAGAATGTAATATTGTTAACATGTTGTTCTTTCTTGTAGGTTTTTCCAATGGTGACCAAAATTCAATTCACTGCAACCCACTTATTATATTCTATTCCCATCTTTTGCTGTGTTTAAGTGTTTTGTACTTTATCAGGAAACTTGTGAGGCACTTTATACTGTGCTTTACAAATGGGTCAAGTCACACGCCTATTGACTTTAAATCAAAAAATTAGAATTGAGATAATGTTTTTAAACTTTTTGGAGTTCAATAGTATAACATCTTAAGTTTCTAAATCCATTAAAATGTTTGCCAAGAAAGGATTTTTAAGAAAATTACAGAACTTTTTTATATGAACTAAATTCAGTCCCACGGAAAGTTCCCCAAGAATGAATAATAACATAATTTATCATTTCTATAATTTGAAATCTCAATCATATATTTCTATTTTCAATATAGTTTTATGACCTTTTATGCACCCTTTTATCATTATAAAAATCATTTTGTCTGAAAAATTGGTATGAATGGCTTTTTTAAGCATTTTAATATCAGATGGTGCCGGTTATGTAGGGAATTCCACTTTTCTCAAAAAACATGTTTTTTTTAAATCACTAATTAATCAAATGAGCTAAACCAATGGAAATTTCTGAAAGTAAGCATTTAACCCTCTGCTTAAGCATGGCTTCATTGGAATTTAAGATTATTTTGTCACTAATCTAAAAAAAAGATTTATTTTTTTTCCCTACATAACCAAAAATAGGTCTCAACATGAAATAGCCAGCTTGTGAAGAATTTTTTTCTTTCATTTTCTATAGATTTAACTTTTCAAATCAATAATTATGATATTCTATTGTCTTCATATGGATTTGGTATACATGAATATTACATGCTCTGGAAAATATTTCCTCTTAATTGAGATCATATCCACTCCACAAACGATAAACTTGTGGTGCTGTGACCCAGTGTTTATGAATGAACATTGTAGTATACAGCTGGTCACTCTGTTATTAACTGATTTCACAGGCTGATTATTTCTTAAATAGATCAAGACCACCTGATACATGCAAACACAATTAAATTCTTGCAGAAATATAACAACACAAGTCACTTCCAGATGGCCGGTGCGGTGCCAATGCTGAGCAAGAATGTTCTATAATTTACCTGGTAATTAATCTACTAGCTAAATGCCAGAAAGACACAGGTACCTTCAAGGTGTTTGGTACTTGTGTTGGAAGGGGTAGACCTTGAAAATTAGGGCAGTATTGGGAAGTGAGGACGTTGGGTCAGTTCTCATCCTTAGAGACGGTCGGTTCAGGGTTAATGCATGTTGAGGATTTAGGCTCGGATTAGGTTTAGGGTCAGGGTGACGGGCCTTGAGATTCATCACGCTGAAGTCCCCACAGGTATAGCACAACATGTGTCAGGGTGAGTGCGCTATTTACTATTAACTGGTGTCTTGCCTGCAGGATATGAGACAAATACAGCAACATTGTCAGCTTTAATAATATCACCTTCCAAGTAGTGCAAGGTGTTCTCTCTCACACACACATACACACACACACACACACACACACGTCCTGAGTGGGTTTGTCCTACTGATGAGGTTGGACGATTCCATCTTGACCTGGCAACTATTCCTGTTGCCATGGGGAGACGGGAGATGGTCCCCACATCTGTTACCATGGCAACGGAGAGGCAGCGCATATAGGGCTTGTTTACTCTGTGGTCTTATCGTCTTGTGTCGGAGTCTGGTACCACATTCTACGGACGTCTCCCAACAACAGGATCAGAAACTCATTTATATGCTAACACACAAAACACAACACAAACACTTGGTACATAAACATTGTAGGTTAAGGCGCTAAATGCTACATGTATCATTACAGCAGTACGTCGGCCGCTAAACAAGGACGTATTGATTAGGCGGCGTTTCACTGCTAACCATACCATTTGGGAAAGGGAAAAAAAAAAAAAATCATTGAGTTATCCTCTTGTTCCAGCTGAGAAATCACTTGACCTTTCCGTTAGAATTTCAATAGAACAATAAAATCACTGGCAGCGACAGAATATAGCAGTAGCGTCACTTAAATTTCAATTATGGTATTGTTTTTCACCAGCTGTTTGGGGTTTATTGTTTTCTAAAAAGACATTAGTTTGTCTTGTTCTCAAAATAATTCTAATACCAAAAATCTAAGTTGTTTTAACTTGAGGCTGTTGACGTTGTTGTCTTAAAATTCCATAATTACCTGCCAACGTATTACAATTAAAGTGGTCTGAGAAAACACAGAAATTCTATCACATCTGTGGTTTTTAGACTGTAGAAAAACCATGCCACAGGATTCACAGGTGTTTTCAAATAGGGAGGGGGTTAAATATATGATTGACAGCTGTAAACGTTGACCGCTGAGCAGATTCAGTCAGAGTTTGATGCTCCAGTCTGTGGTAGCTTGGAAATATGGATTCTCTTTTTCACATGTGCATAAAACACTATCATGTCAGGTAAGATAAGATAAGATAAGATAAGATAAGATAAGATATGCCTTTATTAGTCCCACAAGGGGAAATTTCCAGGTTTACAGCAGCAAAGTACAAAAGCACATAAGAGCAAAAGAAGTGAAAAATCAAAAATAAAGACAAATCAAAAATCAAAAAAAGATATATACATGTTGCTGTGCACATGCTGATCATGCCACAGGTTGGATATGGATGCTGTTTATTGCACTGATTATTGTATGGTTTAAAGGTCAAAGGTTAAGGTTAAAGGTTAAGCTCATTTTAACCATCTTAATCCACACAGTACCTAGTATTAGCAATTAGCATTAGCACGTAGCACATTAGGGGCAGTGAAGACATTCTGGGACAAACTCCAGATGTTCATCAGTATCATGGTCAAGGAGAATTAACCTACATATAGCTCTTTTTTGACAGCTAGAACCCCTAGTTGGATCAATCATGACCGTGTTTTGGAATAAAACCAGAGCTACCACCCTGATAATGGGATTTAACACGGATTGTCAACAATTGATGAATTACAATTAAACTAAAACACATTTTAAACACCAGCAAATTATATATATTTCTGTTTAGTCTTTGATTTTAGATGGAGAGGAGAAAGCTGCAAAAACAAAGATGAATATTTACAAATTTAGGTGTTTTTTTTTACCCTAATTTTAGTTCCTACAGTTTTAAAGAAGCAGAACTTTCTCTTGTTTTGATGTTATCTGAGATAGTTTACTGTAATATATGCAGTAGATATCGTCTCCTCTGTCACATCCTTATTTTTTTTAAGAGAAATTGACACAAAACACTTTGGGGAAATTGTTTGTATATGGTGGGAGGACAAAGCTGCACTGTTTCTCTCCCTGTCTTGACAAAGATCCCTGCTGTAGATCAAAACATTGTTTGAGGGTCTAATAAAAGAGTTGTTGGAGCATCAACAGTACGTGGGCTTTTATACTTTGATCCTCTGCACTGTGCACTTTAAACAACCAGAACACTTCCAGTTGTAGAGGGAAAATAACAACATTTTTTATAAAGCAGGATCATTATTTGTGTGGTTTTACTACTTCTGGTGAACATTTGTTGGATATTTTTCTGTTACTGTCTGCCCTCAGATACCTGGCTCTGTACGCATACAAGCCCCAGAAGGCGGATGAGCTTGAACTTCGGAAAGGTGAAATGTATCGCGTCACAGAAAAGTGTCAAGACGGATGGTTCAAAGGCACCTCGCTAAGGACCGCTGCCTCCGGTGTCTTCCCAGGGAACTATGTCACCCCCGTGTCCAGGTAGGGGAACTCAGCTGATGCAGGATGCTGATGGAGCCTGCATCGTCACAGAATAAAAGAGCCAGTTGAATAGTAGCAGTCACAATGGAAGAAGTACTCTTGAAAATGAAACAAACTCAAGTGCTAAAATGTAAATGTTAATATAAATGCAGGGAGAAGTGCCTACTGATAGTTGAGTGGTGGTTGTTGGAGAGACTCAGATTGGCACTGACAAAAAAGAGCCTTGAATGTTTGTGGCATTTTTACCTCTACCAAAGAGGTTATGTTTTCATTGGGGTTTGTTTCTTTGTTTCTTTGTTTGATAGCAAGATAACTCAAAAAGTTATGGAAGGATTTGGATGAAATTTTCAGGAAATGTTGATACTGGCACAAGAAACAAATAATTACATTTTGGTGGTGACTGGGGGGTGGGGGTGTTTGTTTGTTTGTTTGTTTGTTTGTTTGTTTGTTTGTTTGTTTGTTTGTTTGTTTGTTTGTTTGTTAGCAAGATAACTCAAAAAGTTATGGACAGATTTTGCTGAAATTTTCAGGAAATGTTGATACTGGCATGAGGAACAAATGATTAAATTTTGGTGGTGAATGGGGAGGGGGTTGTTTGTTTTGTCTGTTAGCAAGATAACTCATCTGATTAACTGATTAACTCAGCTGATCTGCCTTGGTGGAGGTCTGCACTCTCCGAGTGCTTTTCTAGTTACCCCCGCGAGGGCGTGTCTGTTTTTTCTGTCTGTCTGTTTGTCTGTTAGCAAGATAACGCAAAAAGTTATGGACGGATTGGGATGAAATTTTGAGGAAATGTTGATACTGGCACAAGGAACAAATGATTACATTTTGGTGGTGAGGGGCAGGGGCACTGGTCTGCCTTGGTGGAGGTCTGCGCTCTCCAAGTGGTTTTCTAGTTATTACCTCCACCAGCAGGTATTGTGATTAACTTTGCTTTGTGTTTGTTTGCGTGTTTGTTTGTTTGTTTGTTTGATTGTTAGCAACTTTACGGGAAAACTATTCCAACCATCTTTACCAAATTTTACCCACAGATAGGCCTAGGCCCTGGGATGAACCCATTAAATTTTGGGCCAAGTAGGCCAAAGTTCAAGGTCACAAAATCTACAATTTTCTTATCATTGAGCAATTTCTGAAAATTCATAAAAAAATCAAAACGACTCCGACTAGCCTCCAATTTGATCCACCTGTAGCTTATAACAATATCTTGTATCTGGCACAAAATTGGCCACATCCACTGTGGAATGTGGACACTGTGGACATTTCAATTTAACACCGAAAATCCCATTTACGACACATTTTTCATTATAACTCAACAAATATTGATTGGAATTTAATACAATTTGACATATACATGACTGGTACCAAGCTTCAACTTTTTCTGCTTTATGGAACAACCTTGAAACTGTTTAATTTAAAAAGAAATAGTCGATCCACACATGCACACCATTCAGGGTGCTTGGTGGAGGTTTGCATTCTCTGAACACTTGTTTGAAACGCTATTCAAACCCCAGGTGCTTGAAATTGTCCGCAGGTTTGGTCATATGAACCCAGCGGTGCAACACAATCACACTCTGGCTTATAGTTTTGTTGTTGGCACAAAGGAGGTGATCATTTCCATTGTAATTTTTCTTGGTTATTTACTTTAGTTGAATAGAGATCAGGCAGAGCAGCATGACTGCGGTGCTTGTTATGGTATGTAATTCCACTTTCATGTGGTCACCCTCTTGTTGCAAAGTCACACCCAAACACAGCGGCTCTATCTGCCAATACTGTATTCCCTGCACTGATAATGTATTCTCTCTGCTCCAACCTCTTCTCCACATTATGCCCCACTGCTTTCACCTCTGGACATCAAAACTAACAAAATCATGGCGCCGTTATCACCGTATTTTCACGGCAGGAGACAAAATCTGGGAATATGAAAGCCTGTAAAAGTCATTCCAGCAAAATCTATCATAAACGTGTAGATGATGCCTACAAGGATGTCTAAATGTATGTGTGTGCTGTATATATCTTCACTTTAAAGACTTGAAAATTAATGTACCGTGAATGCAATCATCGTCGTCATCATCATCGTTGTCGTCATCATTACTTTTCACATCCTGAACACTGTTACCAAAGCCATTAAAACCAAATTAAAAAGGAAAAAAAATAGTGCGCTGAAATGATATTTGGCAGTTTAATTGCCCTCATGGCTGTATGCATGAAAACATTTGCGCTGGTTGTTCAGCTAATCTGTATTCTGCTCCATGATGCAGTAAAAGAAAGAGAGAGTGAGGTGCAGAAAATTAAGGCAAGGGACAAACAGAAAGGAAAACAGAAGGAGAGGCAAGAATTAGAAAGAAGGGAGAGGGAGGGTAAATGAGGCTGAATGGGTTGCAGAAAGGTAGAAGTCGAGATAAAGGCAGAGGTATAGATGAAAAGGCAGACAGAGGCAAGATAGAGGAAAGAGAAAATGAATCAGAGAGATGAAACCTTGCGAAAACAGCAGGTGTCCCTCTCCAGTGGATATGAATGGCTGCTTCACATTCTGCAGTTATGCAATCTGAGAGAGACACAGAAAGAATGGGCGAGTAATCAAATGAGAGGCAATTTGTTATTTTTACGCAAGCATACTCTCTCCATCCCTCCCCCTCTCCCTCCTTCCCTTTTCTCTCCTTCCTCCTTACCTCTCCCCAATCCTTTGTCTGCAGTGCAGCTCAGAAATTTCTCAATATGATAATGAGAGACTGCCAAAGATGCACATTCACTCACATGCTAACATGCACTGGAGATGAGAGGCTGACCGATGCAAACAGACAATATTTTTAATAGCCATATGTAATGTTGATAAATGCACAGATGCAAAACTGGACAATGTGTGTTATGAATGTGAAGACTTACTCTATATTTAACACTGGCTCAGTTAAAGGTCCCATCAGTCACACTGGCGGCAAATCAAACGTACACTAGTTGTATATGTTTAGTGTCTATGTAGTGTTTCTGCTGGTGCACACACACTCTCACACACACACATAGAAAGCCATAACTCTGCATGTGTGTGACAGGAAGTCGATGGGCAGCTATAAGAGTGTGAATACCACCAAGTCAATAATGTTCAGCTCACTGTTCTGCCATTCAGCACTCTGCAGACTGAAACATGAGCATCCCACCACTTCATGTATGTTACAGTCAGACGCTGTGGTGTAGATCCACCAGGCAGATAGCACAGACATCACTCAGGGTGACAGACAACATGGCTCGGCAATTTATTTTATAATGCCAGAAGGACGGACAACACACTGACGCATTGCACTTGTAATAATAAGCCGGAAACCTTTCATATTTATTTGTATTGATTGCGTACTGTATTGTAAGTTAGCATGAAATTAATTCATTATTCCAAGTAAGGCTGCACAGTTTGGTGAAAAAGTCACCGTGTTGTTGTCTTTTACGCAGATTACTTATTATTTTGAAATGTGTGTTTGCTTTTTCAATGCAAACGTACAAAAAATGCATATCGGCTAAAATTTGGTTAGAGGTCTTATTTCTGTCTTTGTGCATAAGAAATCAATAGAAGTGAATCCTCAAAGGAACTTTGTGTTGGTAAATGCAAGTTATGCAAATTTACAGGATTTCCGTTCTGTTGCAACATGTTGATGGTCATATGAACTATGTTTTCAGGTCAAAAATGTCCAATTTCGTCACAATTAATGCTATATTTTCATGTCACAAATGGCCAAGTTATATTTGAGCTGAAATTACCTGAAAAACAAATATTCTGTTCTTTTAGATTCCTCAATTTTTCTTACAAGATTCTATCCTAAATATCACATGTTTTATTTTTACAGGTTCAGTATGGAGTATGGTGCTGATCCATCCTGCTTATGTTACGCCAATACATACATTAAGAATGTCACACGTTACTTTTAAATCAACAATTTTCTAATAATAAGCATTTTTATAAAGAAAAAACAATTCTATATTGTTATTTACTCTTTAGTATGATGATAAACTATACAATAAATAATTCTGATCCTAGTTTTTGCACAGGGATCATTTGTGGAAACGGTGACATGGCTGCCGAGCATCAGTATGATGGGATCTGTAACAACCATGTCACATCCGTCCACTGCCACATTTTGCGTTTTTGTGTCAGCTGTTATTGTTTTAGATCCACAATACTAACATGTATGAATAAGAGGATAATTAGCAATAGTAAGTATATAAGTTTATTCCTAATAAAGTACTGGTACTGACCAGATCATCATGGGTAATGTCACGTCCGTCCACCAGCAAAAGTTTTCACATTCACGTGCTATTCCAAATCCAGTATTTCTGAAAATATAGCTTCCACTGTCAAATAATATCAGTAGTCTGTGTACAAATTATTATTTCAATACAGTTCTATGCATTTCTTACAACTTTTTTTTTTTTTTTTTTTTACAAAAATGGCCACTCATTTGACCCCCTAAGTAAATTTTAGCCGATATATTTTTCATTGTCATTGTCTCTGAGTCCAAAATATCAGTTTTTAGTTTAGTTTATTTCGAATATGCAACAAGACAAAGTAATCTTACTTAGTCCTTTGAAATAAAACAGGTAGTAAGAAGTCATGGAAGAAAACAAAAAGACAAACTAACAAAAACAGAACATTTACATGTACATGACTTCATTTGCACATTTGAAAAGGAGTGGGAGGAAGTATAACTTATTTAATCCTTATTTATTGCTTACTTATTTATCATAATAAAAACACTGAAACGCCACTGGCAATCAAAAGCATCAACTGATTTAAAATGTTTAAAATGTTTATAACCACTAATCCTGTTAATGTAAGTTTGTAATTCAGGTAAAATACACTTTCTCTGCTTTTCAGATATGTCATTTTTGGATGTTTAGCAGCTCTGTAGTGAATGTGCAAACACTGTCTTCTGCTGCAGCATTGATTCAACAGTAAAACCCATTTAATTTGACAAATGACTGGGTGTAGACACATTCAGCTAATGATATATTTTGCTGAAAAAGTCATTTATTTCTTCAGTTTTCTCTGTTTTGGTAATAATAATAATATCCCTTGAATTTACTCTGAACCTTTATGAACATATACATCATCTGTAAATTTAATATAGCATCATGCATGATTCTCAATGCAAAATGCAAAAATATTACAATAAATGTTGGTAAATCGCTTAGAAAAGGTTAGATGTAGAGAAAAATTCATTTGGAAGTTGCCATAAAAATAGTTCTAGGTCTTTAAGGGTTACACTGCAGCCTTTTGTGATTATATAATTGCATGGGCTGACGCTGCAATTGTGTTTGTGATTCAATTAATTGTGCAGCTCTTGTTCCAATTTTAGCACTAAACTGACATTCTGAACACACAGTTCATCTCTTGCCCCATTTGCGCTTTACAGTATCAACAAAATGTACAGATTCCCTTTTTCATTCATTCTCATGAATCCACAAAACACTACAGACACGGAGGTAAAATCAAATAAATAATAATAAACAGTACAGCTCTGCTTTTAGACACCCATTAACCTCTGCTGTAAAAATATCATATCTGTAAATATCTGACTTCAGCTGGTAATGTGTTACAGTGTTGTTAACACCTTTATGGAGAAAAGTGATGGTCCAACTTTAGGTTTTGCAGTGTGTTATTTTACAGCTTTTACACTGTGCTCTCAGTTACTCTCCCAGTTACTGCCTTGTCTTTTGGATTCATCAGAAAAGAAGCTCTAGGGTTAAACTAATGATAAATTTGAAGACTAATTTGAGGAAATAAAAATGACGGAGGCTTTCAAAACTTAGTAGATTGCATCTTTTCAGGATATGGCAGTGATGTCCTCGGGCAGACTTTTTGTCAATTATTTTTAGAGTCTGATTGTATAGGGAAGTAATTTTTCTGGGCGTTCGCAGTGATGCTGAGCCCATATAGTGAAAAGTGCGTAAGTTGCTGGGCTGCCTGATTAACCCCTTCATGCATACATCATGAGGAGAAAAAAAGCTTATTTTTTCCTATTTAAAATAGGGCTAAAGCTGAAATTTTTGCAGAACTATGTTTAGTATAAATGTTTTTTAGCTGTCTATGGATGTGGACACTATGCAACAAAGGGGTAAAAATAGCAACTGACAATAGTCACTTTTCCATTGGACATGTGCGCAAAACTTTACCAATATTTATTAAATGTCGAAAAAACACAAGCACATAATCTCGGTTTTTCCATTAAATCAAAAATGCAGTGATTTGTTTATTTATTATTGCAAGATGACATGAGAAGTCATTCCATCAACATGGCGACAAACTTAAATATCGTGTTGATTTACAGATATATTCATTATTTTTATATGTTGCCCCTCTATCCTGTACTAAATTTAAAAAATGATTTGCAGATTTCCTTTTCTTTTTTGTCAGGCAGATGGAAAAAGAGTTCATTCTTTTACCTTGACAACATGTGACCCTTCTGAGGAAGGCTACAGGTTGTAGCTGAAACGTGTCAAGGTAAAAGAATTAACTCTTTTTCCTTCTGTCTAACAAAAAAGAAAAGGAACTCTGTAAGAGTCCTAGTAGACAGTATGGACCTAATTGGACTTAAAATTTATTCATTTCCTGATGTGTCCACACATACAGCACCGTGTTTCTTTTAAAACTCTTCTTCTTTGCTTGATGTTGCTTGATTGATTTGGTACGTCAACATCCTTTTTTTTTTTTTTTTTTATTCACGTGACTCTAGTTGCAGAAAAAGGTCTTTCCATTGCAGTTTTGCGTGATATACCATTTGCGCTATGCCCGAAAAACCACCTCCAGCACAAAAACTTTTAATCGAAAACCAGGGTTTTGGCAAAATTGTCGTTTTTATGTTAGGCAAATTTTTATGCGCAAGTTATATTCACACAATTTGAGGGTCAATGGAAAAGTGACTAATAAGTATCAGATAATATATATATATATAATATCAGATCACATTTGGGTTATATTATGTTTTGAAGTATATACAAGCTAAGGAAATCACATACATTAGAAACAATAGAGACAAATATTTAATGTGACAGTGAATAAAAACTGAAACAATGATAATAATAATACTAAAAATATGAGAAAACACCGTTAACAGAAACGCCTCTACTTCTTTCTCTGATTTTCTCCACTACCCAGTACTGAAATTCCAAAAAGCACAAAACAATACATTTTTGTATATATGTCCAAAGTTTAACAGTAATAATGTGTGATCATTGTTGTTAATATGTGTATCACTGTATGAGCTAATGCAAATCATAGATAACACAAACAACATGAATTAATATGATCTGGCTCCAGTGTTGCATGATGCATTATATGATCCACAAGAGGTTTAGAGGGTGTTTTATGAACCCAAAATGGAGTTAAAGTGTCCACTATGCATGAAAGGGTTAATTAGAAACTATTTCAGTTCATTTTTGGAATAATCTACGACCTGAACTTCAATCAATATCTTCTTTATCATTATTTAAAAAGCATCTAAAAAGGACTCGAATTTATGAAAAAATGTAAGACTGTATATCATTTTTTGATTTGTATTTCTGTTGTTTTTACTTCAGATTATTACCTCCGCCAAGGAGGTTATGTTTTTGCCAGGGTTTGTTTGTTTGTTTGTTTGTTTGTTTGTTTGTCTGTTTGTTTGTTTGTTTGTCTGTCCGTTAGTGTGCAACATAACTCAAAAAGTTATGGACAGATTTGGATTAAATTTTCAGGGTTTGTTGGAAATGGGATAAGGAACAAATGATTAAATTTTGGTGGTGATCGGGGGTGGGGGGGCCCACGGGGGGGGCCACTGATCAGCCTTGGCGGAGGTCTGCGCTCTCCGAGTGCTTCTAGTTATTTCAGTTTTATCGTTTTTTTTTTTTTTTTTTTTTTTCTCCTGTGTGTTGTTTATTTCCGGGGAGGTATTTACAAAAGCCTTTCTTACCTCCGCCAAGGAGGTTATGTTTTTGCCAGGGTTTGTTTGTCTGTCTGTCTGTCTGTCTGTCTGTCTGTTTGTTTGTTTGTTTGTTTGTTTGTTTGTTTGTCTGTCTGTCTGTCTGTCTGTCTGTCTGTCTGTCTGTCTGTCTGTCTGTTTGTTTGTTTGTTTGTTTGTTTGTTTGTTTGTTTGTCTGTCCGTTAGTGTGCAACATAACTCAAAAAGTTATGGACAGATTTTGATGAAATTTTCAGGGTTTGTTGGAAATGGGATAAGGAAGAAATGATTAAATTTTGGTGGTGATCGGGGGTGGGGGGGCCCACGGGGGGGGCGCAGACCAGAAAATTTCATCAAAATCTGTCCATAACTTTTTGAGTTATGTTGCACACTAACGGACAGACAAACAAACAGACAGACAGACAAACAAACCCTGGCAAAAACATAACTTCCTTAGCGTGGGGGGGCCCACGGGGGGGGCCACTGATCAGCCTTGGCGGAGGTCTGCGCTCTCCGAGTGCTTCTAGTTTAGTTTCTATCCTCTCCTGCACAATGGTGTTACTTGCATGAAAATTGTGTTTTAAATTTTTCTCTCGCTGTTTATGATGTGCAAATAAAATAAAAATAAATAACAAAAATTAACTGTTGTTGATAGCTTCATGTTCATCAAATCTGTGTTATTTTTAATAATAATAATACATTTTATTTATAGGTGCCTTTCAGGACACTCAAGGTCACCGTAGAAAGTTGTTAAAAATAAATAAAACGCAATTAAAATTACATATATACATATTTAAAACACATACAGGGTGGGGAAGCAAAATTTACAATGAACATTTAGTTGTTTTTTCTCAGCAGGCACTACGTCAATTGTTTTGAAACCAAACATATATTGATGTCATAATCATACCTAACACTATTATCCATACCTTTTCAGAAACTTTTGCCCATATGAGTAATCAGGAAAGCAAACGTCAAAGAGTGTGTGATTTGCTGAATGCACTCGTCACACCAAAGGAGATTTCAAAAATAGTTGGAGTGTCCATAAAGACTGTTTAGAATGGAAAGAAGAGAATGACTATGAGCAAAACTATTATGAGAAAGTCTGGAAGATACTATTAAAGAAGAATGGGAGAAGTTGTCACCCGAATATTTGAGGAACACTTGCGCAAGTTTCAGGAAGTGTGTGAAGGCAGTTATTGAGAAAGAAGGAGGACACATAGAATAAAAACATTTTCTATTATGTCAATTTTCTTCTGGCAAATAAATTCTCCTGACTTTCAATAAACTAATTGGTCATACACTGTCTTTCAATCCCTGCCTCAAAATATTATAAATTTTGCTTCCCCACCCTGTAGGTACATAAAATGGCAGTAGATAAAAGTGAAATTATGGAATTGAGTAGGCCTGTCTGAATAAATAAGTCTTAAGCTGGGATTTGAAGGTGGTAATAGAACCACAGTTTTTTATGTGTTCTGGGAGGGCATTCCAGAGGCGGGGGGCTTTGTTTTTATCATTTCAAAAACGTGGTGTAGAGTCATTTTTTTGTTTTTGTGTCTACCGTCTCCTCTCCAGGGCTCCATTTGGAGTAGGTGCTACTCGGGGCTCATGTCTGTCCAGTCCAGTAGGAGGAGGAAGCGGGTGCAGTCAGGTGGGGAGTAAAATCTCCGACCCTTCATCCCCTGGGCCATCTTCATCCCGCCCCTCCACCCCGCTGCTAAACTCTGCCAACTCTGTTAATAGCGTCAGTCCCGCCTCCTCGCCACAAAGTGCTGCCGCCCAGCTGAAGAACTGCCTGCGCTCCAGCCAGCATACGGTTAACCAGGCACGCACCTCCATGCAGCTGGGTAAGCAGAAACACTAACACACAATTAAAGAACTACACAAACACGTAACAGCATCACAGGTTTCACTCAGTAAGCATTTTTAAATCTCTATATTTACACTGGTTCCGTTTAACATTTAAAAGCATCTGTTTCTTCTCATTTCAACAGTTTATTCATAACTGTAAAACGCACTGATTAGCAATAATTATCTAACACAACAGCACAGATCCACCAGACTATTTGATCTGCGACTGGAGGAACATTTTCTCCTGCTGTTGCCAGGGAGAACTTGTACTGGAGTAAAATAAATCCACATGCATTTGTTGAAAAGTATAAACAACTAAACAGGATTGAAATTTGATGTTACGCTGGTCTTTTTTTTTTTTTTTTTTTTTTTTTTCAATCTCTTTATTCTCTCACAGGTACATTTTGGGAATTGTGTTCAATATTTTTATTGTTTTTCAAAACAGCCATGTAGCTTACAGAAATACAAAGGAGAAAAAAAATTTATAAATGCAAAAGAAAGAAAGAAAAAGAAGAAAAAAGAAAAACAAAATTAAGGTCGTACAACTCAAGATGATAAGGTACATGATGTTGCATCACTAGTAAACTGGCTGGATTCCACATAGATTTCTACAAAAAAACAAAAAACAAAGAGGTGAGTGGCATGTTATGGACCACTTCCCTGCCCAAGGTCTTCATTGGTTTGAGCCATATGGTCCAAAAAGGCTGCCAAATCTTATAGAATGTTTTTAGATTATTACTCATGTTGTATCTGATCTTCTCCATGTGAAGCACAGAGGTCAGCTTTGTCAACCATGTTTTGAGAAGAGCCACAGTCTCAGATTTCCAAAGGCTTAAAACACAGGTGTCAAACATGAGGCCTGGGGGATGAATTTGTGAAAAATTGCAAAAATTACACTTAAGATATTAACAATTAATTGTGTCCAAATCATTTTAATTCGGGTTCCACATACAGTCCAATTAGATTTCAAGAAGGTCAGACCAGTAAAATATGATCATAATAACCTATAAATAATGACAATTCCAAATTTTCTCTTTGTTTTTTGGTGTAAAAAAAGTAAAGTTACATGAAAATGTTTACATTACCAAACTATACATTTACAAAAAATGCGAATAACCTGAACAAATATGAACAAACAGAAATGTCTTGAGAAAATGAAATGCAATTTTACCAATATTCTGCTTGTTACTAAATGTTTTGTGTGATTGTAATGCACATGTGTAAATGATAAACTGATAAACCGAGGTATAATATTGTTAAAATTGCACTTGTTTTTCTTAAGTCAATTCAAGTTGTTCATGTTATTCAGATTTTTAAGGAAACTTTGTAGACGTAAACCTGATCATAATAGAATTTTACTTTTTTTTACTCGTATTATTTTACTGGTCCGGCCCACTGGAGATCAAATCAGGCTGAATGTGGCCCCTGAACTAAAATGAGTTTGACACCCCTGGCTTAACCCTTTCATGCATACTGGTCACTACAGTGGACAGCTATTCTACAGCTTTTCTCTTCTATATTCATGGATTTTGTTGTTTTCGTTGTTTCGTTTTTTTTCACACATATCTTTATTAAGTTTTAAGACACTACATATCTTTTCTGACATGAATTGGTAACATTATGTAGATCTCTTCTGAGCATAAACCCCCAGAATCACAAAGCCCTCCCCATAGTTTTCACACAATTTATCAGTGAATAGATGTTTCTATGCGTCAAAAATTAAACGTGTGATGTCCTGGTGAGTGGACATTTTTGCAACTTCATGAAAAATAGGTCCATAAGATTTTTTTTTTTTTTTCATTATTTTTTTATTTTTATGTATTTTTTAAATTTTTAAAATTATTTTTATTTATTTATTTATTTTAATTTATCTTTCAGAAGAAAATTTTCAGTCACATTGTTTTTTTCATGCCTGAAGAAGAATAAAAACACTCAGGAAAAATTTTTGATTAAGAGTCTCATAATTCGTGCATGAAAGGGTTAAAATGAGCCTTTTTGCGATCATCATCCCATACATGATCATGCACTGAGCGGAGAGATCATGAGTCCTTAATGACAGAGAGTAACCAAACAATCTCAGGCTCAGGCTGGAACACACAGTGATATATGTGAGAGAACCATTTGAATATTTCACACCAGAAACCATACAATGTTGGACATGTCCAGAAAAGGTGCATTAGAGAGCCATCTGCAGACTTGCAGCGATGTTATGCTGGTTTGGATGCACCAATACTGGATATCACACACAACTGAATCAGATATTGGTGACATAAGGTGTGTTTCCATGAAGTTGTTTAATGAAATTGAAATTCCCGTTGGAAAAGCTTTAGGGAAATGGTATGACTAACAAATTTAGCAAACAAAAAAAATTGTTTTCTCTCATTTGAGGTGGTTTTTGCCGTTCATTTGCAGAAGAGTAAATAGAAATACATGTAGCAGAAATGGATAAACTCTTTTGAATATGTTCTGAACATTCTAAAGTGTGAGAACATGGTTGTACAAGCAGACAGACGACATCACGGCTATTTTAGGAAACCAAATCACTCTGCTTCTTCTACTCTGTTTATTAGAGCCATGTGCAAAGCAGCTGACACATAACGCAGCCCAGATTATTCACTCTAAACCACTTAATGGAAACACACATAATACACATTATCAGTTTTGTGGTTTTTCAAACATTTTATAGAAAGACAACTATTATAGCTCTGATCCGTGTTGTTCAATTCTACTGTATGTCATCATATGTGTGTGCGTGTATGTACTCTGTCAGTGTAAATAATTACCAAGCAATTAGCACACAGAAGACAGTGACAACCCAACTTATTAAATCTAATAATGACTCATAACTAAAATATGTAACACATTAAGTCATTTTGCTGTTCTGCAAAATAAGTGAAAAATAAATCTCCTTTTACACTGACAAAAAAGGATTAGCACTCGGGAGGATTTCACACAGTTTTTACCAAATAGTTGGTAAAAGATGATCTAGTACATAAAATAAATCTGCAAATTTTGCTCTTTTTTTGCAATAATTTGTTTTACAGAGTTAAAAAGCAGTGATTAATAATAATAATAATAATAATAATAATAATAATAATAATAATAATAATAATAAACTTTATTTGTATAGCACCTTTCATACAAAAATTGTAGCCCAAAGTGCTTCACATTGATTGAAAAAATACAATATTAAAATACATTAAGATTTGATTGTACATCAAGAAATAAAATGAAATTTGAGAGAAATACAATAAAATAAAAATAAATATAAAAACAGCGCACATTAAAATATTTGATTATGCATAGAATTTTTGAAGTGCAAGAAATAAGATGAAATTTGAGAGAAATACAATAAAATAAAAATAAAAGCAGCGCACATTAAAATATTTGATTATGCATAGAATTTTTGAAGTGCAAGAAATAAGATGAAATTTGAAATACAATAAAATAAAAAATAAAAACAGAAATACAATAAAATAAAATAAAAATAAAAACCGCACATTCCTGGTTCCTGAATTGTGACCCTATTTTTATCTCCTTTCAAAGGCTAATGAGAATAAAAATGTTTTTAATTTGGTTTTAAATATATTCAGTGAACTGGCTTCTCTAATGTCTTTTGGAATTGTATTCCATAACTTTGGTGCATAGTTAGTAAAGGCTGCGTCCCCCATTTTCTTTGTAATATTTCTGGGAGTCGCTAGTAACCCTGCGTTTGATGACCTCAGTGTTAATTAAGGTGAAGCTTGTTTCTTTGCATATAACAAACGCACAATACAGCTTATTAATTTAACACCATTTGTATTAATAACTGTTTTTATGTGTTTTAGCTGTGTTTATGTTTTGTTTTTGTTTTGGTGTTTTTTAACTCTGTGATTCAGGGAAATGCACAAGAATTCCAATTATACTGCGAAGTATCTGTGCAAATGGCAAAATAAAGTCTATTCTATTCTTTTCTATTAGACCTGAAGAAGTCACATCAGTTCAGCCCTAGTAAATGCACAATCAGAAGTGAGTTGTTGCAGTTCAGTACAGTACTGTGCAGAAGTCTGGCCACTATTGGATTTGTAGTTGTATCAATGTTATAATGACCATACATATAAATCAAATCCAATTTATTTATATAGCGTCACATCATAACAAAAGTTATCTCATGACACTTTCCATTTAGAGCCGATCTAAACCAGACTCTTGAATCAATTTACTGAAACCCAACAGAATCCTTAGAGAGAGAGAGAATATGTGGGAATGAGGATAAAAGCTACAAGTCAAACCAGGGACTCAATGCAATTATTGCGGACAATATTACAATTTGTGTCAATTTGCACAATTTATTTGGAGAAGGAGGGAAATAGGGGGAGACACATGGATGTACAGCAAACTGAACTACAACTGTCAAACAATAAAACAACTGGTGCTGGTATAATTACCAATAGCAACAACAAGTGTCCATAACTGTTAATACTACTACTACAAATACAAATATTAACAGTAGATATACTACTATTACTGCTGTTAGTATAACCAATAATAGAAACCACTACTATTTATTTAGCTACAGCTCTGGAAAAAATAAGAGACTTTAGAAATTATCACTTTCTCTGATTTGACCATTTATAGGTGTGTGTTTGAGTAAAATGAACATTTTTGTTTTATTCTCTAAACTACCGACAAAATTTCTCCCAAATTCCAAATAAAAATATTGTTATTTAGAGCATGTATTTGCAGAACACGACACATGGTCAAAATAACAAAAAGATGCAGACCTCAAATAATGCAAGGAAAACAAGTTTATATTCATTTCTAAACAACACATCACTAATGTTGTAACTTGGGTCAAGTTCAGATATCAATATTTGGTGGAATAACCCTGGTTTTTACATGTCTTGTCTCTCCATCGTTTCTGTTGGATGACTTTATGCGGCTCCTGGAAGAGAAATTCAAGAAGCTCAGCATTGTTCGATGGCTCGTGACCATCCATGTTCCTCCAGAAGTTTTCAAATGCCGTGTTTCCACTACGTGGAACCGGCTCGGCTCGACTCGACTCGACTCGGGTACCAGGTCCTATTCCTGGCGAATGTTTCCATTACAGGATACTACTGACTTTATAGTACCTGGACGTCATAGCGTTACTTCTGTGTTGTCTGCTCAGAGAGTTGCTGATAAAGTCACTTGTTGCGTGTTGTCTCATCAAGCTCATGCTGAATTTTTACGTCTGAACCTCCTCGACAAACCATGGTGTAGTTTTGTGGGCTGTCATCATGTGGATTAACCTACCGCTATATTTACTGTCAACTTCCGCATTTGTTTTTTGTAAAACAGCGGGTTACAGAGACGACTCTCTGACCAATCAGTATTCTGCAGTGTTTACACGTCACGTTTTAGTATCTGGTCCCCAGTCCTGGAACATCAGCGGAGGTGATACCAAAAAACTAGTACCGGGTACCAGATTCCAGGTCCTTTTTCGGAATGGAAACGCAAAAAGGCCGAGTTGAGTCGAGCCAATACCATGTAATGGAAACGTGGCAAAAGTGGGTTCAGGTCTGGAGATTGGGCTGGTCATGACAGGGTCTTCATCTGGTGGTCCGTCATCCACACCTTTATGGACCTATCTGAGGCCAGGAGCATTGTCCTGATAGAAAAACTAGTCCTAGAGAGTTTAGGAACATTGTCAGAGCAGAAGTCCAGTAGTTTTCAATAGTTATTTTTTGATTCCAGTTACTTTTTCAGTACTAATGTCACTGTTTTTGCCTCTTGTAAGAAGATAGTGATGGACACAGTAGTGTTTTTATACTTCTTTTTAAATAAGACCAGGTAGGATCAGGTGTTTATTCAATAGAATATGGTGTGTTTGTGTTGGAATTCAACGGACACAGGAATGGAATGACTGTCATACATGCACACATGCTCATTTTAGAGGAAATTGCAGTGGTCTCTTAATTTTTTCCAGAGCTGTATATAATAAACTTTATCACTACTACATGGATAAATGAGTGATGACAATGGAGACAGGAGAGAAGTATTATCACAGCAGCAGGTCCAGAGATGATCCAGAGATAACCTGTGAGGACATAAAACACAGACACTCCAGGGAAGAAGTCTAGTCAGTAACATGTATTTGCTGGGGCGTGAAAAGGGGTGAAGAGGAGAGAGGAGGTCAGAGAAGAGGAGGAGGAGAGAAGAGCTCAGTGTATCATGATGAGTCTCCCAGCAGTCTAAGCCTATAGGAGCAGAACTAAGAGCAGACTGAGCCGCCATAACTTTTAAAGGAGGGATATTTTCCTTTTTTAAATGCAATTCTCTTGTTACAGGCTGTAGGAAATCTACCTCGTAATGGAAGATCATGAAGTAAATTTTCAACATAGGTGTTTAATCATATTTTCAAAGATGGGGAATGGGTAGATAAGTGACTGACAGCGTTAACTGTGTTGTCACTCATATATTCCTTTAAAGGAGTGATATTTTGTTTTGTTTTTTTAAAATAGAATAATGCATTTTAAAACATTTCCCTGTGGTCTGCATAAACTGTAAATGCTATGCTTGGGTCTGAATTCTTCATTAACCCTTTCATGCATAGTGGTCACTACAGTGGACAGCTGTTCTCTTGTATATGCATGGATTTTGTTGTTTTAGTTCCATATCAGCCAACACAGTGGACACTCACACTGGAAAAATCTAACTCTGACCAAGTGTATTTTTCTCATTTCTAATCCAAATATGTCATCACACTTAAAATATGACATAAACACCTAAAGAGGAACTTTTCAGTGTGATATAAGAACTTATTTCGAGGCAATAGATCTGCAAAATCTTATTTCAAGAAATCTTACCAAGATAATCTTCACTTGTTCCATTGGCAGATTTTTTTGCTTGAATTAAGCAAAAAATGATACTCTATAGGTAATTATGTCTTATTTTACAGGGTGGGGAAGCAAAATTTACAATGAACATTTAGTTGTTTTTTCTCAGCAGGCACACGTCAATTGTTTTGAAACCAAACATATATTGATGTCATAATCATACCTAACACTATTATCCATACCTTTTCAGAAACTTTTGCCCATATGAGTAATCAGGAAAGCAAACGTCAAAGAGTGTGTGATTTGCTGAATGCACTCGTCACACCAAAGGAGATTTCAAAAATAGTTGGAGTGTCCATAAAGACTGTTTATAATGGAAAGAAGAGAATGACTATGAGCAAAACTATTATGAGAAAGTCTGGAAGATACTATTAAAGAAGAATGGGAGAAGTTGTCACCCGAATATTTGAGGAACACTTGCGCAAGTTTCAGGAAGCGTGTGAAGGCAGTTATTGAGAAAGAAGGAGGACACATAGAATAATGATGTGATGAATATATTAGAATATATTAGAATATATAGTGATGAAATATTTGACTAGAAATGAGAAAAACTTGGTAAGATTTAGATTTTTGCAGTGCATGCACCATCCCATACACTGCAATTCATACCATTACTGTAACTTTGCTGTTCTTGATAAACCTGATCTGCACTAACATGTTTCAGAGTAAATCAATTGCTTGTTATTGTTATTAAACTGTAATTAACAGGTTTTTGTGGGGTTTTTTGCTTATTATCTTTATGAAGTGAGTAATGACTAGTATTAGTGTATGTTAAAATGTGAGGAAACATCAGATTAGCTGCATTAAAAATGTTTTCATTTTGTAGTTTTCACACAGTTTATCAGTAAATATGTTTCTTTGCTTCAAAAATGTAATGCATGGTGTCCAGCTGAGTGGACATTTTTGCAGCTCCATGAAAAATGGATTCATAAAAACTACTCCAATCGCATTGTTTTTTTAATGCCTCGAGGAATAAAAACACTCATGAATAAAAATCTTGATTAAGGCTCTTATAATTCATGCATGAAAGGGTTAATTCAACTCCACAGGTCCATCTTCAACCCTATTTCTGACTAATGACACCAGAAAGGTCATTTTGAGTGCTGGCCCTTTAAATGCACATGAGCCACTTCAGGCCCCACCCCCTCCAGGTTGTTGACTGTGCTTTCTGTCCCGTTCAGCCACTTGTGTTCATTAATACAACCAACAACTGAATGTTTTAGGTAATCGGCTCCAAGTTTGGACATATTTTCAGTTTTTACTACAACCGCTGCTGCTGATAAACAATTATGTCGTACTCAGAGAAATGTTCATCAGAAGTCTTGACCTTATATGTGCAAATGTCGTGACGTAACTGATTATAAAACATAACAAATTAAGCAGGAAAGCAGAAATTCACTCCATTTTTTTGCCAGAATAAATATAAAGATAGCTTTGCAGCACCTGGAGGACAAGGTTATCGTTAACGAAAACTAACGAAATGACGAAAACTAGAATTGAAAAAACATTTTGGTTAAATGAAATAAATGAAAACTATAATTAAAAGGAAAAAAATTATAACTAACTGAAACTGTGTTGTGTGCTTACAAAACTAACTAAAACAGACAAAAATTGTAGATAAAATTCCCCTTGTTTTCGTCTTTGTCAATGTCGGATTGATACGAAATCGATTTATTTTACTGGAGCAATTTTAGCTGGTGGCACCATATGACACTTCACAGTCCGTCACTTCTAGTCATTTGTCGTTTAGACTCGGCTACTCGTCCCCACTCTACCTGGAAACATGGAGAATAAAGTTGGTAGAAAGCAGCAGAGTCCTGTATGTGACTACAACAGAGAGGAAGATAAAGAATATGAAAAAACTAAAATTACACTAAACTGAACTTGAACTAAGCATTTAGAAAAAAATGAAAACTAATAAAAACTAGCAAACCTGCTCTATAATCTAATTAAAACTAACTGAATTAGAGAAAAAAAATGTCAAAACTAAATAAAACTAAACTATAATGAAAAATCCAAAACTATTATAACCTTTCTGGAGGGTTCAAATTCAAACTTTATCAACTATTAGGGTCCAAATACACAAAAAAATGAACCAAAGACTAATAAAAGTGGGTTTAGCAAAATATGACCCCTTTAACATACATTTCTCTTTCACTGTATCATGATACAACCGCTCCTAAAGACCCGGGACCTCCCTTCTTAACACCACTTTAAATCTCTTGTTCAGCCAATTTTAGTTTTAGGTTTCATTCAACAGAAGTCAAATGTTTTTATTGTTTGTCCTCATTTTTGTTGTAGGAAGGTCATACTTACCACTGACTATGCCTGCAGAAGCTTTTTAGTTCAGTTTCTGTGTTTGTGTGTGTGTTTGTGTGTTTTTTTATTCCTCTGAACATATTTTCTATTTCTGTTTTCTTGCTGAATAAATGAACTGAGAAATAAATACACAGTATATGCTCATTATAACCCTGCAAAAACAACAAAGCTTGAGGTGGTCTGTGCAGTTTTTGCACAGCACTATATAGTATTTCAAACCAAGCAGCATAAACAGAGGAGTTGAAAGTGTTATCTGAATGTACATGCTCAAAACAGGTTAAACTTATAGATAACTAAAATACCTACTATGATTACACTGGTCAACAACAAATTTATTGTTTAAGTTTTTTGAGCTGATTTAGGATAATTTTGGTGTGCTGAAACCAAAAATCACATTAATTTTGCTCAATCAGGTCAACTTTCTTGCTTACATTTATGGGCATTTTCACATCATATGATACAAAATTCTTTCATATTTCTTGCAATAAACGAGTTCTGAAGATTTTACTTTTGCCAATTTATGATTAATGTTTTTTTTTAATATTACAGGTGAATGAAATGGCTTCGACTAGAAGATCTTGCAAAAATAAGCCTGACGTATTCTGCTACATCTGCGCTGAATACATAATAAATAATAAATACATCCTGTTAGAAAATGATTGTTTTTTTCTCTTAAAACCTATTTTGGGTGAGAACTATATAAAAAATCAACTGATAAAGTCACAAAAATGTCATCAATTTTGTGAGAAGATCAAATTTTTCAAAATATAATTAGCAAAAAAACCTGACCTGATTGAGAAAAACAGATGTCATTTTTGGATTTAGCGGTGCAAAATGGTTCTAATTCAGTTGAAAAAACCTAGAAACTTGTAAAAAACATTTTTTTGTAACCCAGTGTTATTGTTAAAATCATTCCGTGTTTTTGTGCCCGAAAGAATATATTACTATATTGGACTTCTAATAAATCCCCTACCCTTTCTGGATGGAGGAAGCTAATATTGGAGCACATTCCACTTGACTTTTTGACATGCTTGGCACATTCTAAGATTGACAAATTCAACCACATTTGGAAACCCTTCTTGAACTATACTGAAGGAAATGTGTCCTCAACTCTGTCTTGGGCTTTCATCTGCTCTTAACCCATAAAAGCCCAAACATCCACCAGCGACCCAAACAAACTGCTGATCTAAAATCTTTATAACTTCTGAACCAATAATCCTATCAATCCATGTAAATAATTGGTGTAAAATACAGTTTGTCATCTTTTCACAGTCAAGAGATATGACCCATGTGGACGTTCAGAGGCTCCGTAGTTACCGTGGAAACACCGTCATCTTCTCCAACATTGATTCACCAGTAAAACCCCTGGAGGTGGATCAATGACAGTGGATGGACACTTATTTTATGTTCAGTTAATGAGAGATTTTACTGAAAAAGTCCCTCTTTCTTCAATTTTCTCTGTTGTTGATATAATAACCTTTGAATTTACTCTGAGCTTATTTGAACGTCTACGATATATGATCAGTACGTTAAGTATTATAAAATACCAGATTTTCACTGGAAAAATGCAAAATATGGAGGATAATATTATAATAAATGTGGTAAATCACTCAGAGAAAGTTTATTTGGGAACTGCCACAAAAGTAGCACTGGATTTTTATGGGTTAAGGAACAGAAACATGTAAACTTTTTATGCTGAAGACCCCTAAAAATGTATTTATGTCCCCTTAGGACTCAAATATATGTAAATATACCATGCATTGACATAATGTTTGCATTTCATTTTCTCTGTTTTTAATATATTAATCCTCAACTTTACTCTGAGCTTTTATGAACATCTACATGATCAGTGATTTGATTTTTGATTTAGTGATTTCTTCTGAACATGCAATGAAATTTAACATATATGCGAACTAGCAAAACATACATAATAATATAAATATCAGGAATCATAACAATCTTAGACAGAAGAACAGCACAATAGTTCCATTTACATCCCTGAAAAGAGGTAGAAAGAGGTGCAACTTAGACCTTGAATTCAGTGAATTAAATGTAGGAAAATACCTGATTTTCATTTAAAAAAAAAACAAAAAACCACAAAATACAGAGGATAATGTTACAATAAATGCTAATAAACCACTTAAGGATGGTTAAATATAGAGAAAAATTCATTTGAGAACTGCCACAAATGTCCCACTGGGTCCTTTTGAGTTAAATGGACTCATTATAATTACACATTGTACTGTATAATTTATACAGATATGAAGGTGATGAGAATCTATCTCTATGATGACTGTAAGTCACTATTTTTGTTTTGAGTGTGGGGCTGAGCAGTTTTGTTTTGTTTTGAACAATGAAAATTGAATCAATATATTCTAAAAAAAAAAAAAAAAACCATTAAAAAATAAAAAAAAATCATTCAGTGTTAAGACTGTCAGTAACAAGTAGCTTATTGGAATGAGACAAAAAGGTTTGGAAACTGCACTGTACCATAGTAGGTGAGGGATCCATTGTCTTCTGGACCAAAACATCACTCAAGAAAGAGAGAAATGTGAACTTGGTGATGCAGGGATTGAGATACTCTTATGAATAGCAAACAGCAGCTCCCTATTCAACAGGAGGAACGGCTGCATTAGGCTTCTCAAAAAGATGCATAGCATGTTAAAGGACAGATGAGTCTTGCTTATGTCTCTCCAGAGGGATAAATGATGCTGGTGTTGCTCGCATCCACATTCTTTTTTTTTTTTTCCCTCCGCACAATAATCTGCCTTCCAACATTAGCTACTGTTGCACAATGGGGAGTACAAGTACATACGCAGGTAAATAATTTGGCACAGTCACAATGGTTTCTCATTATAATCGTGTTACTCCTTGTGCCTGATGTGTTTACACAGACAAACAGAAGCTTTAACAATTGCACACACCTGTGTCTGTACAAGGTCTAAATCATATCAACATTATTCTCCACTCAGAGTCTATTCATCTCCTCAGCCCCAATTTCACTCTTTTTTTTTTCCACCGTATCTTTTCTTTCTTCCTCAGAGGGAATAATGGTGAGGGTTTCTTTGGGAAGGCTGAAAGAGTACACACTGTGAAAGCACTGCCAAGAATAACACACGCACACACATACACATTGGCTACAGTCGTACACATACTACACATGTGCACTCCCACTTATATACACATGCAGCTGAATGACATCACTGTGATTTTGTTTTATGGAGGCGTAATGACAGAGCTTCGTGCCTCTCTCTCAACCTCTTTCCCTTTCTCTGTTTCGCTCTTTCTCTTTTTCAGCGTACACACAAACACACATCTGGTCCCCATTATAAAATAAAGTATGTGCATAGTTCTGGCGTTGGGTGGTTTTACACACTCACATGACCGCTGTGTCTCTCTGTGGACTTCAGCCCGAGTTCTGCTATGTAGTAAGAGCAGGTGGCTAGCAACTCTGTGTGTGCGTGAGTGTACGCCAGTGTGTACATGCTCGTGTGGGTGTGTATTTTTGTGTACTTTTATCCTCACAAGCACCAAATGTCCTCGGAGGGATTAAAGGCTGAGAAAAGTACTCCAAACTGAGGACATCCCAGTTTTTTATTTCTTCAAGGGGTGAGGTCGGAGTTGAGCTTTCCAGTGTTTTTATTGTTTTTGTTCTTTTTGATAAAATGGTCATTTCAAGTTGGGGACGGTTAGGGCGTAGGCACTGAAAGGCCGCAGTAGTACACATGAATATAAAGACGAGTGGGATTGATTTGTCGAAATACGTCACAACTGTTTGTTCCTTCACATTTTTCTTGTTTTAAAGCAGGGGTCTCAGACATGCGGCCCGGGGGCCAAATGCGGCCCACCAAAGGTTCCAATGCGGCCCGTGGGATGAATATACAAAGTGCAAAAATTCCACAGTCAAGAAAAAAAATGAAAAAAATATTACAATATGTCTATAAATAATGACAACTTCAAATTTTTGTCTTTGTTTTAGTGCAAAAAATAACATTAAATTCTGAAAATACTTACATTTACAAACTATCCTGAAACAATAAAATATGAATAACCTGAACAAATATGAACAACCTGAAATGTCTGAAGAAAATTAAGCGCAATTTTAAAAAATTTTCTGCCTGTTCCTCTGTGTTTAGTGTCTTTGTGGCAGATACTTCAGGGCAAAAATAGGGCTGTCAAGCCACTCCAGGACCCACAGAAACTGAAATCAAGGTCATCATCGAGACTGATGGACGAACAACAGTGTCTTTGTAGATCCGATCCATAATGCACATGTAGAAATTGATTGATTGATTGATTGATTGCCTTTATTGTCATTTGACAGTACAAAGTATATCAAACGAAATTATAAGTGAAAGTATAAATGATAAGGTGAGGCAGAATATTGTTAAAATTATTTTGTTGTTTTTTGTTATTTTATTGTTAAACTTATTTTTCTTCGGAAATTTCAGTTTTTTCAGGTTATTTACATCTTTTTTGTTTGGATAGTTTATAAAAGTAAGTATTTTCATAATTTAATGGGGTTTTTTTGCACTAAAACCAAGACAAAAATTTGAAGTTGTCATGATTTATAGGTTATTATACAATTATTTTACTGGTCCCGCCCACTGGAGATCAAATCGGGCTAAATGTGGCCCCTAAAAGAAAATGAATTTGAGACCCCTGTTTTAAAGTGACTATATGTAATATTTCTACTTTCGAATAGTAAAACGTGAGCTAAAATTATCATTAGAATTAGGGCGGCAACTAACGATAACTTTAATAATTGAGTCATCTGTAGATTATTTTAATAACAAATAGAATCATCGGATAATTCAGTTCAATTCAGTTTGATTTGTGGAGCCCTATATCACAACAAGGTTGCCGCACAGGGTTTTACAGAATTAGTTGGATATGAAAACAAACAACAGTCAAATGAACAGCAGATGAAGGAAATGGGTTAATGTCCCAGGCATCCCCCGTCCTTTGACCCTTCTTCTCGGAGAGGAAAAACTCCAAAAACCCAGTGGGAAAAGAGAAACCTCAGGGAGAACCACAATGATCCACTCCCACGGACGGACAGGCTAAAACACAAACACAACGCAGGATAAACACAAAAGACTCAATTTTCAAAGATCAGTATTTAACCCAAAGCAATATAGGCTTCAGGTATAGTTAGAGAGAACTAGCCCGCTACCGAGACTTGTTACGGCTAGAGACTAGCAAGCTTTAGCCTTCAACCAGTTCTAGGCTATCAAACTGGGGTTGTATTAGTTCCGGTCAACGATAGGTGACGTTAGTCTAGTGATAAACGCAGATGGATGAAAACATTATAATTACAACAATAGTGTCGAATGTAATTATAATTTTCTTTTTTTCTTTTGTTCGGACAAGGTATAGCATTAACATCTAAAAACGATACCTTGTCTGAACAAAAGAAACAAAGAAAAGTATAATTACATTAACAGAAGACAAAATGAACATCATTAGCCTTAATAGTGTCTAATAATAAGTAGCTGGCGGGCTAAAGTAATCCGGACACTTAGGCTATCTTAAGTTCGGTTCACATTGTGTTCGCGGTTGCCACTACAGCCCCGTTTGCCTGAAACGTACTGCGCCGTGGGATTTTGGCCATTTTTTTCTCCATATTCAAGCTTTGTTACATAAACACCGCACTACATTTCGGCCAAACAGGGCTGCCCAGCATCCGAAGCCTCATCCATGCTGCTCTGTGTTTTCCTATGTTGCACTACACAGCGTGCGGGCATGCCTCAATACTAACATGTTCAAGACCCAACTAATTGACTGCCGAATTCGTTGCCAACTCTTTTAAAAACCGATTTGGATTGATTTAATCCAGGGGTGCCCAATCCAGGTCCTCGAGAGCTACTATCCTGCATGTTTTAGGTGTTTCCCTCTTCCAGCACACCTGACGGTCATTATCAGACTTCTGCAGAGCTTGATGATAGGGTTATCCTTTGAATCAGGAGTGCTGGAAGAGGGATACATCTAAAACATGCAGGATATTAGCGCTCGAGGACCAGGATTGGGCACCCCTGATTTAATCGATTCATTGTTGCAGCACTAATTAAAATGTTTAGCTATGAAGTTCTGCCAAAATGTGTTGGATTGTAGAGATATGAACTTAATTTGTTCTTACAAATGGTTCGGTGGATTTATGTGGCCACTAAAGGGAGTAGTGAGTCATTCTGGCGAGGAAAACTAGCACCCTAGAACCTTTGACCAAAGCATCGGAGAGTGACCATATTGGATGAGAACCATTAAGAAAGAACTTTTAGAGTCAAAGAAAGTGACAAAGTGATTAAAACTAGATGCACTGTTGTTGTCGCCACTGAATACAGCTCTAAATGAAAAGAATGGAGTTTGATGCTGAAATGGCAGCGTTTCTTCTACACGGGTGACTGATTGTGAGGTTTATGTTGGCATTAAGTTATTATGGGATGTTATTATCGTTGCAAAGGTTCCATTTGTTTGTCCACGGTTCAGACTAAACTCTGACTTTGTTCGATTCCAAACAGATCTTTACTGCAACTATTGACAACACAAACCGTACAGAAAACAAAGGTGATATGTAGTTTTACTGTGGTTGTTTTCTGTCTATAATGTAAACTATCAGCTGATGTAGTCTCTGAAGATTGTAAGACACTTTTATTTTGGCTGACTGTCAAAAAAAGTAACTACGAGTTTTATTTTGAGACAAAAAACTTGATGATACCATAATGCAGATGTGTGTAAAAACAATGAACTTTATAGTTTATTCAGTGAGTGATACAGTCTATTGATACATAACGTTGATTTATGGGTGGTTTTGGTAGTCCTTTGTGTGTCCTGCTATTTAGAATTTGGAAAATCAACACTACATAGAACCCCTTTTACTCAACTTTAATCTTGGACTTCACCCACTAAGACATTTTCCTGTCATTACTGAGCTTACACACAGCCAGTGCTTTCATCAGTGACAATGGCTGCTATAAACATTTTTCTTCCCAAACAGTGACTAATAAAATAAATGACTGTTGTGATAAATGAGAACTGCAGCTACTGAAAATGCCTTTATCCATGATCATCACCTCTAAGCACAAGCCTTCATGTACAGCCTACACCTACAAAGAAACACACGTTGAATTATTTAGGATATTTTTCTCTTTTATTGAAAGAACCATGAAAATACCCAAGATACAAATATTTCATGATGATTTACTGATCTTCAGTTTCAAAAGACATTATAAATCCATCTATCATCTTCTTATCAACGAGTACAAGCAGCATAACGACAACAAAACCAGTTAAAATTGATGTTTCCTGCCCACATTCTGCAACTATATTCCCAGAGTAAAAGATTTGGAGCATCACTCTTCTTGCTGCTTTCTGTGGTACTGGTAGAGGTTCGCCTTCAGGGTTTTCTTGCAGAAGGGTGTTAGGAAGTCAGATGAAGCAGCATAAAGTGTGAAACAGTTTGCCCTGACTGAATGGGTGGACTTGACTTATTATTTCCAGTCGTAGTTTGGTCAACTTTAGACGCCAAAACAATTTAATTTGCTTTAGAAAGAGATAATAAAGTTTAATGATGTTTAATGATGTTTTAAATCCAAACTGACGCAGGGCTGCTACAAACCAATTGCACTTATTGTTTTTATTGCATTTTAACTGTATTTTAATCTCATTTTAAATTGTATTTTAAAATGCATTTTAATTGTCTTGCACTGTAAAGCACTTTGTGACTCCCTGTCTGTGAAAAGTGCCCAATAAATAAATTTACTTTACTATAATAATTTTTGTTAAAATTGACCATTTAAATAGCACAACGACACAACAAAGAAGTTCCTACCATATAGTCTGCCTGCCAAACAATGCTGAGGGCAAAGCAGTTCAATTCGACACATAAGGACATGGACTTCATGGTGCATTCGGGAGCACCTGGAAAACACAGAACTGTAGAACTCTACACTTGAATAGCCACAAATGTTGTTTTAAATCCTTTTCTTATTTTCCTTTAGTTAATAAAAAATAGCTACACATTTCATTCCTTCTTTCACAGAAACATTTTCAACAATTAGATACAAAAATCTTTTTTTTTTCCAGCCGCTTTGGCCAGTGAGTCAGAAAGTTAATTTAAAACCCTTCTATAGCTTAATTAGACCTCAAATGTATTATTTATTTTTATTCCTGCCTACAATGTCTCAGTAAATGCCATTGTTGTCCCTTGTTCTGTGTTAGTTTGTTTGTTTATTTAGAACACAGGTGTCAAACATGCGGCCCGGGGGCCAAATCTGGCCTGCCAAAGGTTCCATTCCAGCCTCACAGGATGAAAATGCAAAAATTAACCTGAACAGTCCAGGTTGTCCAAATCCTTTTGGTTCAGGTTCCACATACAGACCAATGTGATCTCAAGTAAAAATAACAACACAATAACCCATAAATAATGACAACTACAAGTTTTCTTTGTGAAAAATTATGTGGAAAAAATTTAAGTGAAAAAAATACCATTACACTGTGAAAATATTTACAACTATTCTTTCACAATAAAACGCAAATAAATACATAAATAAAAACAAATAAGAACAACCCGAAATGTGCAATTTTAACAATACACTGCCTGTTACTAAATGTTTTGTGCATTTATGGATCCACTGTGATCTGTAGGTGTGTTAATAGTAAGAGATGTAATATTGTAGAAATTGTTCAAATTTTAGTTCCAGACTCCAAAATTTTAACAATATTATGCCTGTTACCAAATGTTTATGTAACACTGTGTGTAAATGTACATGTATAAATAATAAATTGAGGCATAATATTGCTCAAATTGCACTAATTTTTCAAATGAAATTTCAGCTTTTTCAGGTTATTCACATCTTTTTTTGTAAAATGTAAATATTTTTCATAATTTAATTGGGGTTTTTTTTGTATCAAAACAAAAAGAAAAACTTGGATTTGTCATTATTTATAGGTTATTAAGTCATTATTTTACTGGTCTGGCCCGCTTGAGATCAAATTGGGCTAAATGTGGCCCCTGAACCAAAATGAGTTTGACACCCCTGATTTAGAATATACGTAACGTTAAAACCAAACAACAAAAAGATTTATATAAAAAGAAAGGAAAACATTTGAGGAGTGGGATGAAGTTTAATTTATAATCTCCCACCCTCTTACCTCATTCTTCTACCTATCCTAAATTCCCTAAATGTCACATCCCATAACTCAAAAATCCTACTCATATCAGACTCAATCCGGACTAACTATGACTGACTATGTAATAATCCATGTACGTTTTTGTCTTTCCTTAGTCCACAGTCCTCCTGCTGGAAGCCCAGAGCGCCCCACGGTGGCCATCTCCCCCCTGCGTCCTCAGAGCTCCTCCCCGTCCCGGTGCCCAGGCCAATCAGGTCGTCCTCTTTCCATGGTGTCTCCGGGCCCCAGCCTTGGGCCCTCTCCCCTCTCTTCTCCTGCCTCGCGGCCCCTCCTTCCCCTCTCCTCTCCGCTATCCTGTCTCACACCCCCCAATGTGTCAGCGGTCCTTCTGAACGGCGAACCAGGCAGCCCCATGCAGCCACCATCGCCGGGCCCCTCACATGCGCCCACCCAGGGTGTCCTTGCCCCCAAAGTAGAAAAGGTGAGTCTGATCTTTGTTAATAATGAGATAAAAAGACTTGCTCCAGCATAATGGTTTAAAACCATTCAAGGATTTTCAATGAAGATTGACCCATAAAGACCCAAACATCTACCACTGACCAAAACCATCTACTGATCTAAAATGTATAATACTTGTTAATCCGCTAATCCTATCAATCCATGTAAATAACTGGTGTAAAATGCAGTTTGTCATCTTTTCATGGTCATCAGATATGACCCATTCAGACCTTCAGAAGCTCTGTAATCGTCATCTTCTACTACACAGGTGTCATGTAGCCCGGGGGCCAAATCCAGCCCGCCAAAGGGTCCAGTCCGGCCCCTGGGATGAATTTGTGAAATGCAAAAATTACACTAAGATATTAACAATCCTTTTAGTTCAGGTTCCACATTCAGACCAATTCAATCTCAAGTGGGTCAGACCAGTAAAATACTATCATAAAAACATATAAATAATGACAACTCCAAATGTTTTTTCTTTGTAAATGTAAATATTTTCATGTATTTACACGAAAACATAGTATAATTTCACAAAAAATGTGAAGAACCTGAACAAATATGAACAACCTGAAATGTTTTAGGAGAAGTAAGTACAATTTTAACAATATTCTGCCTGTTATTAAATGTTTTGTGTATTTGTAGATCGACTGTGGTCTGTAAGTTATAATGGACATGTGTAAATGATAAACTGAGGCAGAATATTGTTAAAACTACACTTATTTTTTTCAGTTTGTTCATGATATTCACATCTTTTGAAAGGATAGTTTGTAGATCTAAACCTTTTCATAATGTAAATTTACTTTTTTCACTATAAAACATAGAGAAAAGTTTGGAGTTGACACTATTTATGTATTATTATGTTATTATTTTACTGGTTCGGCCCATTTCAGATCAAATTTAGCTGAATGTGGCCCCTGAACTAAAATGAGTTTGACACCCCTGATCTACAACATTGATTCACCAGTAAAACCCATGGAATTTGATCAATGACAGTGGATGGAGACACTTGTTTTATGTTCAATTAATGATATATTTTACTGAAAAAGTCACTTTTTCTTCAGTTTTCTCTGTTGTTGATTTAATAAGCTTTGAATTTCCTCTGAGCTTATTTGAACATCTATATGGTCAGTACATTAAATATTGGAAAATATGTGATTTTCACTGGAAAAATGCAAAATATGGAGGATAATATTATAATAAATGTGATAAATCACTTAGAGAAAGTTTATTTGGGAACTGCCACAAAAATAGCACATAGTCTTTCTGGGTTAAGGAACAGAAACCTATAAACTTTTAGTGCTGAAGACCCCAAAAAATTTATTTATCTCCCCTTAGGACTCAAATGTACATAAATACACCATGCATTGACATGATGTTTGCATTTCATTAAGTCTTCCATCATCAAAACAGTGTTGATTTAAGTTATCTTTTCTGGATTGTCAGAATGTCTATCCCAGACACAAAGATAACATCATCAATCACTGACAAGCAACGTTAGCAATACACCGTCACTAGCTTAAAAAATGCGAAACATGCAATTCACATGCTAATGCACACAAACACTGTCTGCAACTCTTTTTCCTGTTGTGTCTTTTCTGTCATTTTTGGTTTTGTTGCGTTTTATTGTATCTATTACATTGCTTTCGTTGTATTGCGATTTTTATTTCACGTTCATCTATTTGCATCTTTTACTATTACTTCTCTGTGTCTCACATGGATATGGTGAGGTCAGCATTTATAAACCCCTCCAGAGACAGCCCTTTTCCATTCTAATTTGGAAAAGAAAAACCACATATTATACTATTGTTATGCGCTTTACTCACACTCCTATTAAAACAGCTCTGCAGTCTCCACCCTAAGTTTGGAAAAGGCAGATTTAGAGCATGAAAACAAAGTAGTACATTTGCTTATAATGAAAAAAAAGAAAATACAGGTAAAACTAAATGTTGTCTCAAGCTGAATAACCAATAATCAAAAGGTGTTTCTGCAGGAGGAACTAATTGATTAAAGGATCATACTTGGAAGAAAGACAGATGGTTGGAAAGCAGGTTCACTCTTGCAAAAAATGATAAAACAACAGATGATGATGATGATGATAATAAAAAATAATGAATGATTCCCAACAGTATCTTATTGTTGGAGGAGAGTTTTCAGATACAGATACAGTATCAGTACAGATAGTGAAGATAGAACAAAACTTGCAATTTGTGACAGAAGGGAAACACAAAGAAATTAATCTGAAAAATGCAAAGTGAGTCCAATGGAAACTAACTGTAAGGACGATAAATCCCACTGATGATTCCACTCTATTCCTCTGAGGATGTTTTTTATTTATTAATTTATTCCTCTGAATAAAATCTACCTTATATATATTATAACTTTAACACCACCTCTGATGTAAAGTGAGGTGTGTTGTCACCTGAATATCGCAGGTTTTTTTGTGTTTTTGTCACGTGTCTGCTCTCGATGTTGTGAAATCAGAGGAGTTAAAGCTCTGGATGTTAAAACAGGCTGCTCTGACAGTAAAGGATGGCATGGAAAGCCCGCATCTGTCTCAGCTCCATTTGTTTCGCTGTTGGCTCCGCTGTCTGGGACAGCTAATCTAACTACATGGCTAGCTGACAAAACAGCTCATTGACTATGGAACAGCAGACAGCGGCCTTGTTTACATCGTCCCACTCATAGATGACTTCAACTTATATTTTTTAGGAGATTCAGTGTGATGTTCAGTCTTGTATCGGGTAGATGCTGAACACATATCATATAAGTTATTGGCTTGGTGAAAAGGTAATTTGTTAACTGTGTTGTCAGATTTTCATGCCTATGGAGGAGGTTTTTGTTTTTTATCAGTGTCTACGTGGCTCAAACTAGTAATGGAGTTCTTGAAACCTGGTCTTGGTCTCGAGACCAATTTTTTGTGGTCTCAGTCTTGTCTTAATCTTGACTCTCTTTGGTCTCAGTCTTGTCTTAGTCTCGACTCTCTTTGGTCTCGGCCTTGTCTTAATCTTGACTCTCTTTGGTCACGGTTTTGTCTTAATCTCGACTCTCTTTGGTCTTGGTCTTGGTTTTGTCTTAATCTCGACTCTCTTTGGTCTCAATCTTGTCTTAATCTCGACTCTCTTTGGTCACGGTTTTGTCTTAATCTCGACTCTCTTTGGTCTTGGTTTTGTCTTAATCTCAACTCTCTTTGGTCTCGGTCTTGTCTTAATCTCGACTCTCTTTGGTCTCAGTCTTGTCTTAATCTCGGCTATCTTTGGTCACGGTTTTGTCTTAGTCTCAACTCTCTTTGGTCTCTGTCTTGTCTTAATCTCGACTCTCTTTGGTCTCAGTCTTGTCTTAGTCTCGACTCTCTTTGGTCTCGGCCTTGTCTTAATCTTGACTCTCTTTGGTCACGGTTTTGTCTTAATCTCGACTCTCTTTGGTCTTGGTTTTGTCTTAATCTCGACTCTCTTTGGTCTCAATCTTGTCTTAATCTCGACTCTCTTTGGTCACGGTTTTGTCTTAATCTCGACTCTCTTTGGTCTTGGTTTTGTCTTAATCTCAACTCTCTTTGGTCTCGGTCTTGTCTTAATCTCGGCTCTCTTTGGTCACGGTTTTGTCTTAGTCTCAACTCTCTTTGGTCTCGGTCTTGTCTTAATCTCGACTCTCTTTGGTCACGGTCTTGTCTTAATCTCAACTCTCTTTGGTCTCGGTCTTGTCTTAATCTCGACTCTCTTTGGTCACGGTTTTGTCTTAATCTCAACTCTCTTTGGTCTCAGTCTTGTCTTAATCTCGGCTCTCTTTGGTCACGGTTTTGTCTTAGTCTCAACTCTCTTTGGTCTCGGTCTTGTCTTAATCTCGACTCTCTTTGGTCACGGTCTTGTCTTAATCTCAACTCTCTTTGGTCATGGTTTTGTCTTAATCTCGACTCTCTTTGGTCTTGGTTTTGTCTTAATCTCAACTCTCTTTGGTCTCAATCTTGTCTTAATCTCGACTCTCTTTGGTCACGGTTTTGTCTTAATCTCGACTCTCTTTGGTCTTGGTTTTGTCTTAATCTCGACTCTCTTTGGTCTCGGTCTTGTCTTAATCTCGACTCTCTTTGGTCTCAGTCTTGTCTTAATCTCGGCTCTCTTTGGTCACGGTTTTGTCTTAGTCTCAACTCTCTTTGGTCTCTGTCTTGTCTTAATCTCGACTCTCTTTGGTCACGGTTTTGTCTTAATCTCAACTCTCTTTGGTCTCGGCCTTGTCTTAATCTCGACTCTCTTTGGTCACGGTTTTGTCTTAATCTCGACTCTCTTTGGTCTTGGTTTTGTCTTAATCTCGACTCTCTTTGGTCTCAATCTTGTCTTAATCTCGACTCTCTTTGGTCACGGTTTTGTCTTAGTCTCAACTCTCTTTGGTCTCTGTCTTGTCGTAATCTCGACTCTCTTTGGTCTCGGTCTTGTCTTAGTCTCGACTCTCTTTGGTCTCGGTCTTGTCGTCTCTTTGGTCTCGGTCTTAATCTCAACTCTCTTTGGTCTCGGTCTTGTCTTAATCTCGACTCTCTTTGGTCTCGGTCTTGTCTTGGTCTCAACTCTCTTTGGTCTCGGTCTTGTCTTAGTCTCGACTCTCTTTGGTCTCTGTCTTGTCTTAATCTCGACTCTCTTTGGTCTCGGTCTTGTCTTGGCCTCGGACATATCGGTTCAAACTTTTGGAACTATTTGGGTCCAAATACACGAATCAATCAATCAAGAAAGATTAATAAAAGTGGGTTTAGCTAAATCTGACCCTTTTAAACATGACTCTACTGCTCTACTTTGTGGCTCAGAGGAAGCAGCAGAAGCAACATGGCAACTTCCATAACTGATATTTGGACTTCACTTTTCCATAGCAGTATGAAATAGCCTCATATAATCTATCTTTGTATTTACTTGGTGACCTTATGATTTTAGATCTTGAATAGTCTTAATTTGGCACATTATCTACTTTTCAGAGGGATCATGCCAGTAAAAAAAACAAACAATAATAGCACTGTCAGATTGTGTCCATTCTGCTGTCATTCATTTTAAATCTCCCATTTATGTTGCAATTATGGTATTTTACCGAGAATGTTTGCAGTATTAAGGTAGCTAACACAGTTCTCTAGGCTGGTGAGTGTATTTCAGTCTGTTTATAACACTACATTAGCATCTCTCGTACAGAGTTTGTGGGTTGTTTTGCTGCTGAAGAAATAATAACGACAAATTCCATCAGCTGCAGGTAAGACTTCTGATGTCTGACATTCAGTGAAAAGAATGTGTACATACACAAAAAAATGATTTTGATTCATTACAAGAACTCCAATGGGACAAATTAGTCCATCGAAGGCAAATGCAAATGTCGACTAGCGTTTATTTCATCTACAATTGTCAATACTGTAATTATTTTGGTTCAGAACAATACAAAAACACAGAATTTGCAGTCAGACACAACAAAACAGCCACCAAGACACAAACTAAACCTCTAAAAAACAAAGAAAATTTGAGGAAAATGTTAGTTGTAACTCACTTATATTTTATAATAAGTGAGAAAATTGTGATTCAGGTCACGGATGATGATTCTACACAAAATAATGCTGTATGATCTCTTGTCTACATCTCCAAGCCTTAATATTTACTCACTTTACTTGGACAGAAACGACAAAGCTGTAGATGGAAGGTGTTTTATTTGTAATTTCTGGTGTTTTTTCCCTTATTTCCACTTCTAGAAGATTAGAGGATGTGAAATCTTTATCATTTCTTTGCTATGTTTTGTCCTGAAGATAATATTATCATACTGGTACAATTAGATTATTGTATCATCATAGTATAATCAGTTAAATCTTGATTTTTTTTTTTTTTTTTTTCCTTTGTTGCTGAATCTGGCTGAGCTTGGCAGAGGAAGAACAACTTGTCTGAAGTGAGCCAAAGAGTCAGTTTAAGTTACAGACCATGGAGGAAATGATAAAACAGCTCTGATAACTGTCTGGCAGACGTAGTTAGGATAATCTCTGTCGGATACACGGTCACAGTGTCTGCAGCACAGCCAGCATTACAGACACATATCTTGCTGGACATGTTTGCAGATTGTTTCCAAGAAGTCTGGGCTCGCGGAGCAACTGCCAAATGAAATGGCTGTCAGAACTGCTTGCAGACCCTGAAAAGTTCAAAATATGTTGAAATATTAATGTTTAAGGCCTTGAGCTCAGACGACGTTGATCTTAAATTGGATTTTTATACATATATATATATATTTTTTTTTTTTGTGTGTGTGTGTGTGTGTGTGTGTGTCTCCTTCAGTTTATATAACGTATTTTGGCAACTACACAGTAGTCAAAGGCAATGTCTATATGTCAGTGAAAAATTGTCTAATATTGTACTTGTGAAAAAAGATCTCGTCTCTCTGCTTGCTTAAGATTTCAGCTGCCTCTAACTGCGGCTAAAAGCAAAGAAAACAAGTGCATTAAGCAGTGGATGTTATTCTGACTTGACATTTGTGGTTTTCGTGGATTCCCATTGTAATTTTCTGCTGCTTAGATATTTTAGCACCAGAGTAAGAGTGTTGGTGAATGAATGGGAGACTAATTATAGTAGTGGGTGGATGAAAACCAGCAACAAGAACATCACCCCTAACAAGATCAAGCAATTTTTTTTTGTTTTTTAGATCTGCTTCTTTAACAGTTTCTTTTACGAAAACAGTATAGTCAGTGAATTTGACAAAATAAGGAAAAGCCATGTTGTTGCTTCATGCATATGCACAAAGTAGAAAGCACAGTGATGAATATGCCACTGAATAACAGAGAAAACAGCAGTGACTGACAGTAGATTAACATGTGGTGATGTGCTGCCATCTGGTGGTTCATTTTGGAACAACACACCAGCCTTTGTAAACAGACACACACAGTGACGAGCACACACTCACAGGAGGCAGATTAAGCCTTTAAGCCTGCAGATGAAAGAAGAGAGAGAGTGATTATTCACTTTTTTTCCTGGCTCCTTCAATCTCACCTCCCCAGTTTCCTCTCTCTCCTCCTGTCACATTTCCATCCTTCCTGCCGTTCCTCCATCTCTCTCCTTCTCTTCGTTTCTTCTCCCTTATTCCCTCTCTCCTACACATTCCTGTTTTCCGTCCCTCAAAGCGTTATCTGTCCTCTCTTCCTTTATCTTTTCATTTCTCTCAGCTCTACCCTCCTCTGCCCTCTTCTTAATGCTCCATTTTTATCTCAAAGTCCTTCCTCCAGTTTTCCTTCCTCCCTCTTCTTCCACTTATTAAAGGGCTCTATTTACTTTACAGATCCATTGTAAACTTGCATGTGTTTGTGTTTCGGTGCTTTGACATTGTATACCTAGGGATGTTAGAAAATATCAGATCTGCATCGATATTTTTAGGTATTTAATCAAATGCAGATATGGGAGATTTATTTTTGTGTTTTGGTTTTCTTTATTGTTTGTATTTTATTTATTATTATTTAACACTGTTTTATGAAATAATGGTTATCCCATCCCTAAAAGCACTTTTTAGTGTCTGAGAGAGGCAGATGTTAGTTCTTTTGTTGGGATTGCACAAAAATAATGTTATGATGTTAATTATGAACTAATAGAATATGAACATTTGAGCAGGATCTTAAACTGTAATGTCTGTAAAACAAAATGTAAGTTTTAACACAGGAAAATTTTGTGATATAGCATTAAATCCTTTTGTGGTCAGATAAAAATTTGTTTAGTATTTGTGCATATTTCTGGTGTAATTCAATTCTTCCTGGAAAAAAAACATTTAAAAAAAAAAAAAGAAACAAACAAAAAATGGCCTTTCTAACAGTATCATGATATATTGTGATACATCGTATTGTGATCCTAGTATTGTAATTTGTATTGTATTGCCAGATTCTTGCCAATGCACACCCCTGTGTATACCTAAAGCGAGTGTGTATTCTCCAAAACGTAAGCATCTGTAGCATGATGAAATCAGTTAAAGTAATTAATACTTTGGGAAAAATATGGATGACGTAAACTAAACTAAAACTAGTATAACTATGAATCATTAGTGTTAGATTTTTTTTCTTCATTTAACCTCAAACATGTTCAAATCAGAAAAAAAAAAGACAAAAACCTTGGGAACCTTGAGGGCTTTAATAATAATCTACTCGCTGATATTCAGGTCCTACTTCTGTGTTCAGGATATTGTGAAAAGGGCTTTATATGTGTTTCTCCTCTGGGAAAAAAAAAAAGATTAAAAGATGATTAGATTGTTTGGAATAAAGAGCTCTGAAGTTTTGTCAAAGATGACAATGTCTGTACTGGTATGAACTGAATGGGCCGGGGGATTTATGTGACCACTAGAGGGAGTAGTGAGTCACTCTACTGGTCTCCCATGGTGATGAAAACTAACACCATGGGGAAAAAGTGATGAAATGGGATGAGAACTTTTCATCACTCCAGCTCAAAAAAGACACAATACCAGTTCGGCTACATGCTGCAGACAGTGTGGATGCCTTGGGGCAAATCATTTTCACATATTCTGCTCTTGTACAATGTTATTCCCTTTCTGGCTGGAGGTCTATAAAATTTTGAAAAAAGTATTCTAGATAGACATTACTTTTGAGTTTGTGTCATTATACTTAAGAGTTCTACCATCAGAAAAGGTCTCCTCTAATGACAAATGTTTATTTCCGATTTTAAGTGCTGCTTGTAGGAAAGCCCTGACAAGAAAGTGGCAAAAAACTAGAAATACCTACAGTGGAGGAGTGGATTGGCATTATTTATGACATTTTTAAGATGGAAAGAATGACTTTTGCAATAAGACTACAACAAGGTCTGTTTTTGAAAAGATGGGAAAGAAGGATTAGGTATGTCAGACCAGTTCAACCATCGTTTAAGGCCATGTCTTACATCCATTTCACCCCCTTTTTCCTTTGTAACCCTTTTCTATTGATGTTTTGTTTCGTTTTTTGTTTTTTTTTATTGTTGGTTTTTTTTTTTTAATATCATAAATGTGCACCCCAGCATTCCTGTTCTAGGGAGTTTAGTTTTAATTTTGTATTGTATAAATTACATCTTTTGTATAGCTGAGGGTAGACCAGGTTTTTCTTATCTGTATTGTCTGTGGAGTCACAGGCGTATCTGTGTGATTCAGTTGTAATTTTCAGATGAATGGATGAGAATGGGGAATTATATGAATAAACATGTGAACTATGGAAAATCCCAAGAAAAAAAGAATAAAAAAAAAAAGTAATGGGATGAGAACTGCTAAGAAACAACTTTTCAATTCAAAGAAAGTGACAAATAATGGTACAAGTTGAAGCACTGTTGTTTTAACCACTGGACACAGGTTTAAATGAAAAGAATGGAGTTTGTTGCTGAAATGCCAGTGTTTCTTCTATAAGGGTGAGTTTGATTATTAGTTTTTTGAAGATATGAAGTTATTAAGTGATGTTGTCATTTATTGATCCATGGTTCAGACTAAACTGACAGTTTTGACCTTGTTTGAATGATTCCGAACATATCTTTAGTTCAGCTGCTGACAACACAAACCATACAGAAAACAGAGGTGATTTGTGGTTTTACTGTGGCTGCTTTTGTCTAAAAACTGAACTAACAGAGTTATAATGTAAACTATCAGCTGATGCAGCATGTGAAGATTTTAAGACACAGTTTTATTTTGACCGACTGTCAAAATAATTGTCTAAAAGTGAAGTAAAAAGTAAAATTTATTTATATAACACTTATCACAGAGAAACCTCACAAAGTGCTTTACAGATTAAAAGGATACAAGAGAGTAACACACAATCCAGCCATCTATCCATTTTCTTCCGCTTATCTGGGGCCGGGTGACGGGGTTAACAGTCTAACACACACAAAAAAAACCAAAACAAAATGCTTTACTCAAAAGGAATACAGAGTGCAAAAATATAAAATATGAAATTCTAAATACCCAGTAAAATCAAGAAAGACCTATGAAAGCAATAGAATAAAGGTCTATATGAGTTTTAGTTTGTAAGAAGAAGATCTGATGATTCCGTAATACACGTGTGTAAAGCAGTGATTTTCAACCTTGGGGTCAGGACCCCACGTGGGGTCGCCTGGAATTCAAATGGGGTCGCCTGATATTTCTAGTAATTGATAAAAAAAAAAAATTAAAAAAAAAAACAATACTTACTAATAAAAAATATATGGTGAGTTGACAGAGACAATCCCAATACATAGAAGACATGACAAACTGTGAAGCTGAAACTGAAGCACTGTGGTACTGTTTACTGTTTATCTTTCAAATGTTCATTGTGGTCAGTTTCAGATGCTGCAGCTCTTTCATAATTCATAGTTTGTTATTTTTTATTCAGTATTAATTGTCAACCTTGTAAATCCAAGCTGGACTGACTGTACATATCCTGACCAAGGAAAATAAAATTCTCACTTTGTGTAATAATCTACACCTGGCTTTTCTGCCTCCGTCCATAATAATATACATTATATAGACTATATGTCATATAAAATTAACGTTTATTTGCAACATAGTATAGCAAACTATTATATAATCAAAACAAATTCATTTTTAAAAAAAACAACAAAAGTCTCAGTTTTGAATGTCTGGGGTCGCCAGAAATTTGTGATGTTAAAATGGTGTCATGAACCAAAAAAGGTTGGGAACCACTGGTGTAAAGTATGAGTTTTATACTTTATCCAGTCTGTGGATACATAGTGTTGATCCATCTGTGGTTTTGGTTCTAAGTGTGTTCTGGTACCAGACTTCCCCCTACTGTTCAGAGTTTGGATTAAACTATGCAGCGAAATTACCAACAAACCAAAGTAGTTGTTTCTTTTGGAAATGGTGCTTTACACTCATATAATCTGTTTATTTTGGTCTGGATTATTTTAAATTGATTCCTTTGTTTTTTCTGATAACTTACTGTTTACAACAGTAGTGACGCATAGGCATGTTTTGCCTGAAGCTGTGTTCACAGTAATACAGGGCCATCTGCAAATGCTTTGGTGTGACAGCTGGGTGAATCTGCCACAGGGGCCAGTCAGCACAGGGGCAGCTGGCAGAAGAAGAAGAACAGTAATGGATAAGAAAAGATTTATCTGTCAAATTTAAGGACACAAGGTTTGCCCTTTCAGTGTGAACATCTGCAGTTCACATAAAGCTACAAGTTTAGAGTGTGAAACTGAAAAGACCTGGATGGGATTCATTGCACTGGAAAGCTCATATGTTTTTAGGTTTTTTATTTAGATTCATTTATTTATTTGACATAACAGTAGCATTGGAACTGCAATATACAATATGCACCGCTAATTCACTACTTTAACTCTCCAAGCTCTAAACGACTGATGACCAAAAGCATCAACTGATTAAAAATGTTTAATAACTTTTAAGCCACTAATCCTATCAATACATGTAAATAATTCAGTTAAAATGCAGGTTCTCAGCTTTTAAAGGGGTGATATTTTGTTTTTTTAAATGGAATTATGCATTTTAAAACATTTCCCTGTGCTCTACATAAACTGTAAATGCTCTGCTTGGGTCTGAATTCTTCATTAATTCACCTCCACAGGTCCATCTTCAACCCTATTTCTGAGTAATGACACCAGAAAGGTTGTTTTGAGCACTGGCCCTTTAAATGCAAGTGAGCCACTTCATGCCCCACCCCCTCCAGGTTTCTGACCCGTTCAGCCACTTGTGTTCATTAATACAACCAACAACTGAACATTTTAGGTAATCGGCTCCAAGTTTGGACATATTTTCAGTTTTTACTGCAACCGCTGCTGCTGATAAACAATTATGTCCTACTCTGAGAAATGTTCGTCGGAAGTCGAGACCTTATATGTGCAAATGTTGAGACGTAACTAGCTATAAAATATAACAAATTAAGCAGGAATTAAAACAGGTTGTTGAAATCCACTCATTTTTTTTTTGCTTGAATGAATATAAAGATAGCTTTGCAGCACCTGGAGGGTTCAAGTTCAAACTTTATGAACTATTAGGGTCCAAATACACAAATAAGTGAACCAAAGACTAATAAAAGTGGTTTTAGCAAAATATGACCCCTTTAAGCAGCATCAGATATGACCCATTTGGGTGTTCAGATGCTCTGTAGTGAACGTTGGAACACTGTCATCTTCTGTAACACTAGCCGCTTTTCCATTGGACATCTGCGCAAAACTTTACTGATATTTACTAAATGTCAAAAAAACAAAAGTGCATAAAGTTGTTTTTTTCATTAAATCACAAATGCTATGATTTGTTTATTTATTATCACAAGATGACATGAGAAGTCATTCCATAAAAATGGTGACGAACGTAAATATGGTGTTGATTTACAGATATATTCATTATTATTATATATTACCCCTCTGTCTCGTACTAAATTAAAAAATGATTGGGTTTCCTGGTGTGTCCACACATACCGCGACATGTTTCATCTTCTTCTTCACTTGTTGTAACATCTGTCAACTCCTGACTCTAGTTGCAGTTTTGCGTGATACACCATTTGCGCTGCGCCCGAAAAACCACCTCTTGGCAGCGCCGGAACTTTTAATTGAAAAATGTGACTTTTGGCAAAATTGTCGTTTTTCCATTGGGTAAATTTTAATCGCAAGTTATATTTGCGCAATTTGAGGGTCAATGGAAAAGCAACTACTGATTCACAAGTAAAACTCATGGAATATGACAAATAACAGCAGATGTAGACAGTGATATATTTCACTGATGAAGTCACTTTTTCTGCAGTTTTTTCGGTTTTGATATACAGTGGTTCCTCGTTTATCGCAGGGGTTGTGTTCTAAAAATAGCCCGCAATAGGCGTAATCCGCGAAGTAGTCAGCTTTATTTTTTACAATTATTATATATGTTTTACAGCTGCGTAACTTCTACCGTCCTTCAGCATGTCCAGAAGTCCAACTTTTTGTGCGATGGTTAGCATCTTCCTCTGCCTTTTGGGTGTGACTGCAGGTGCCTTTGTCGGTGCACAACGTTTCGTCGACATTGTGGGTTTTGTCGGGGAGAAAACTTGCAAACATATAGCACTTCAGAGTCGCACTGCTAGTGATGGAACATTTATGTAACTTTGGCAAGAAGAACGCATTCTGTACTGTACAGGAGACACGGCACGGAGGAGATTGATTGACAATGGTCTACAGACCCTTAGCCAATCAGGACGCAGAACACAATGCGCGGGTTCTCCCTTAGCCAATCAGGACATAGAACACAATGCGCATTCATACACTGTAAAAAAAAAAAACACATGCAAAATTGCACAAAAAAAATTTGCAAAACAGCAAGGCCGCGAAAGGTGAAGCGCGTTATAGTGAGGGACAACTGTAATTACATTTTAGTAATATATCAAACTAAACAGGTACTTTCTGATCAATCTAAAGCAATGAGGATTAGATTGGATTTTTTTCACAGATTATTTTACTTGTTTGGCTTGAGTCCATTTGCAGACCGGTCTCGTTGTTAGTTTATGATGACAGTAAAATGCTTCTTTGTTTTGGTTTCAGTTTCTTTTGTGAAACTTTTTACTGGAGTGTCGTTGCTGCTCCCCAGGCTTTGTCTTACCCTGATGTGAAGATAAAACCAGTTCATTTTCAGACAAAACATCCAAATCCATCAGTGTTTCAGGGTTGTCTTTTCCATTCCATGCAGTTGCCATGACAACATACATATATATAAGAGTAGATATAAAGCCTTAAGGCATCAATAAAAATCATAATCATGCACAGGCGTCATGAGTATTGATCTATGATGGTTTGGTTTAAAATGTACTGTCATGCCAAGCAGCATGAAAAGAGACAAAGACATTCCTCTTTTGCTTGCATAGTTTTTTAAATGGAGAGTACAGACTCTCTGTAATCAAGCATGAATAAAGCAGCATGAAGGAAAGCCATGAATCTGACTGCTGTCATGTCTTAAACTACAAATCTGGCAACAGTAGAAACGACTGCTGTGATTTAGTTTAGTTTTCCAATCTTATGTGAAACCTAGAGCAATAGATCTTTCATTTCAGCTCGAACAGAAGATTCAGAGCCAGTATAATCAAGTGTGCAGCTCTTTCAGGTTTTCCCTAGGTTTCTGGAGAGCTTCGGTTCTCAAGAGGATGATGGGGATTGGGGGGGGGGGGGAGTTAGACCTCCCTTATGTAGATCTGGCTAAATTTCATACTTTTTTTATACAGTTTTAGACAATTAACCCTTAAAGACCTAGAACATTTTTTGCAGAGACTTCCAAATGATTTTTTTTTCTCTACATTTAACCTTTCCAAGTCATTTATCACCATTTATTCCAAAATTATCCTCTTCATTTCATTTCATTTATTTCGTTCATGGTTGTGCATTTCATCAGTAAACATTCAATAATCATCAAGTAAACAAACATGTACACACTCATGCTCGAAAAGGAGCGGGAAGAAGAAAATCTTTTATTTCCTGCCCCCTTCTAAATAATAATAACCTTAATGGTTAGCCATACACAACTAGCTATAAAATCATACTGTATAAAGTCAGACAAACCAAACTAAATACATCCAAAGATGGTACAAAATGAATACAAAACCAAGTGCAAAACTACATGTCCACAAAGTACAAAACGTAGGTAAATATATACCAGACGAAATGATGCAAAAACACTATACCAGACCAAAATAAGTAAATAAATGTCACAAGATGCAAAACAAATACAAAGCATTCATTTCGCATTTTTCAGTCAAAGTCAGGTATGTTCATATAGTTAATTTACTGACCATACAGATGTTCATAAAAGACAATTAAAGGTTATTAAATCAAAACTAGGGCTGTCAAAATTAATACATTAACACAGATTAATCCGTCATCATGATTGATCTGATTAAAAATTTTAACGCAATTGCAAGGCTGCAACTGGCAACTTGACGCACTCCCTCTGGTCATGCACTAAACTTAACTCATTCTGGAAGAGTATTTTTCATTGTTTTTCAGTGGTTTTTGGGAAGCACTGGGATCCAGACCATTGCCATCATTGGGGCTCCCAGTGCTTTACCATCAGCCAATAAGTATGAGAAAGTTGCTGTTTTGTTTGGTATGGTGATTGCTAAAAAGTTGATCCTTAGATTATGGAAGAAGGACTGTGTTAAAATTTCTTCAATGAGGTGACTGATGTGAGTGATTGACCTTGTTGTTTTCTACATTACATGCACTTTTCTTTCTTTTATTTGATATATGATTACTAATTTGTAGCATATTCATTTACTGTTGTCAGGACTGTGTTGCTGTAAATTCATTGATGTGCAGGAGGGGGTGGGGCTGTTTTATGTTTATGTTGTTTTTTGTAAAATGAAAAAATGAATAAATACATATTTAAGAAAAAAAAAAAAAATTTTACACAATTAGCCCATCTGCAGTACAGAATGACTCTGAACATCTCTGCCAATGCATTTGTCGCCATTTGTCCAAGTAGAGTTACCGTGACTCATGAACAAATGGTCAGTTGATCTGGTAGTGACAGGCAGCAGAACCAACCCATAAAAATGGAAGACACTAAACAGCACGCTGGTCCTCTGGATGGAAATATGAGGACAAAAAAACCAAGACAAAACAGTCGACCGACATAATGTGTTATACACACTCTGCAGGAAGGAGTTTTCTTTTCATGGAAGCACTTCAGCTTAAAATATCACATTAATGCGAAGGATACATTAGTCGGTGATTCTGCTAGCACTGCAGCGAACACGTCGCCCAGCTTGCAACAAACACATTAAGTGCAAATATATTCCCTTTTTTCTTTAGTCTGTTTCCTCATGCAAAATGAAACACAATTAATATAAATTAAAAATGAATATTTAATCGTGATTAATCAAAATTAACACACAGCAACCCTGTGATTTATCTGATTAGATAGATAGATAGATAGATAGATAGATAGATAGATAGATAGATAGATAGATAGATAGATAGATAGATAGATAGATAGATAGATAGATAGATAGATAGATAGATAGATAGATAGATACTTTATTCATCCCATAGGGAAATTTACAGGTTCCAGCAGTATCCACAAACTTCAAAACAAACAGTAGTAAAAACACAATCGTAAAAAAAACGCTTTAACTTTCCACAAGGAGTCAGTGCAAAGGAGACTGTTGTGCTTAGAGTCAGTGCAGTGAATGAGTCTGTGCAAAGGATAAAGTGCAATGTAAACAGTGTAACATTAAAAATGTTAATCATTTGACAGCACTAATCAAAACAGAAAAAACTGAAGAAAAAAATGACTTCATCAGCAAAATATATCATTGTCTCCATCCACTGTCATTTATCATCTTCCATTGGTTTTACTGGTGAATCAATGTTGCAGAAGATGACGGTGTTTCCACATTTACTACAGGGCCTCTGAACGTCCAAATGAGTCATGATGCTGGCAAAAGGCAAAAAAAAAACCTGAATTTACCTGAATTTTTTACATTGATTATAACATTTCAGATAAGAAGATGTTTTTGATCACCAGCAGCTGTTTGGTTCTTTGAGGGTTACAGCATTTTGCTTACGTCTTTGGAAATATTATGAACATGACTGGGGGGTTTAAGGGTCCTGCTGCAAGAAAAATTTGTTATTCAATAAAAACATATAATGCCATATTATTTTGGACCATAATATGTACAAAAGTCTGGAAAACAAAAAAGCAGATGATAATTTAAAAAGACCAAAAAGGCTTTAAAACATTTTTTTTCCACATTGATTTGACATTCATTTGACTTTACCATGTTAAAGCTGAAAAAAAAAAAAACTTTCCAAATCAAAAGACTAAATATAAAGATATGACCTGACATCAGCGAAGTCTCTTTTCCAGGTTTTTGTGTCGAGCTGCAGAGTTATAAGCAGTAGAGTCACGTTGGAGGAAAGCTTGTAATTACAGCTGTCAGTCATGCATTTTACCCCCTCACCTGTCTGAAAACACCTATAAGCGGCCAAAACCTCCCATCATGAGGTAGATTTTCTAAAGCAGAGTCTGGAGAAGGGGGTAGATTACAATAAGATGAAAGGAAATAGTGGAATTTTTGCCCAAAGGCACCAAAAAATACACACTGCAGCCCCAAGCAACACATTCAATCCCATTTTATTCCCTGTTTTATGTATTTTTGTATATGTTTCATGTGTTTTTTAGATTAATGCATGAATGCTTTGTGCTTCTTTGTGTTTGGAGGTTTGGTTTATACAGACACTACTGTATCATTTTAGTCTAGACATGTACGTTACTGTGCAAAAGTCTTTCAGCTTTGTTGTTTTTGCTGGGTTATAATGAGCAGGCATATTCAGGGTTTTCCCTCAGTTTGTGGAGGGATTAGGAGCTCTGATGGATGTTGTTATTGGTGTTTGACTAAAAACCCATGCTATATCTTTGCGTACAACAGTGCCAAAATTATTGCAATATTTTGAAAGTAGCTCAAAGAAACCAATAAGCTCAACTTTAGTAAATACGCTGAACAAAAATATATATGCACGACTTTTGTTTTTGCTCCTATTTTTCATGAGCTGAACTCAACAATCTAAAACTTTTTCTATGTACACAAAAGGCCTATTTCTCTCAAATATTGTTCATAAATTTGTCTAAATCTGTGTTAGTGAGCACTTCTCCTTTGTCCTTTGCTGAGATAATCCATCCACCTCACAGGTGTGGCATATCAAGATCCTGATTAGACAGCAGGATTATTGCACAGGTGTGACTTAGGCTGGCCACAATAAAAGGCCACTCTAAAATGTGCAGTTTTACTGTATTGGGTGGTCCAGGGGGGTCAGAAAACCAGTCAGTATTTGGTGTGACCACCATTTTCCTCGCACAGTCTTCTTCATGAATTCTCTGAAACAGCTTTGGAGATGGCTTATGGTAGAGAAATGAACATTCAATTCACAGGCAAAAGCTCTGGTGGAGATTCCTGAAGTCAGCATGCCAATTGCATATTCCCTCAAAACTTGTGACATCTGTGGTATTGTGCTGTGTGATAAAACTGCACATTTTGGAGTGGCCTTTTATTGTGGCCAGCCTAAGGCACACCTGTGCAAAAAATCATGCTGTCTAATCAGCATCTTGATATGCCACACCTGTGAGGTGGATGGATTATCTCAGCAAAGAAGAAGTGTTCACTAACACAAATTTAAACAGATTTGTGAACAATATTTGAGAGAAATAAACCTTGTGTGTACACAGAAAAAGTTTTAGATCTTTGAGTTCAGCTCATGACAAATGGGAGCAAAAACAAAAGTGGTGCGTTTATATTTTTGTTCAGTGTAATAAACATTTACCTTTTCATTTAATTAAAAAAAAACACAGTCTCTTCAGGCTGGTTTGGTGTATTTGTCCTCCAGAATTGCAGAGAAGTCTTTTCCTTTCAGATAAAACATCATTAACATTTCTGCACCTAGGTTTTCTAATGGCAGGAATACAAAAAGAAATGTGTGTCTTCAGTGTTTGAACAGGCAGAAAAATAAAACTGAATGACTTCTACAGGAAAAAGTCAGAATGTAGTTTGACCTCCACTTGCACTTAGTACATGTTGAGCTCTTGTTTGAAAGGCTTCTCAGTAATTTTCTGGTACATTATGCCAATCCTCCTGCAGAACTTACCAGACTTAAACTGTCTTTTATTTATTATCCCTTCAAATGGTCCAATACAGATTCCCAGGGTCATATTTTTGTATTGAATGGTTTGTTTTTAAAGCTATTCACATATTTCCTGTATATTCCAGTTGTATTGTGATACATAAAACTGAGAAATGCATGTTTATAACCTTACTAAAACTTTTTTGTTTTGTTTTGCTCAAAGTCTTTTTGTCAGTATTTATGTAGAAACTGTACAGACTATAGATAGATAGATAGATAGATAGATAGATAGATAGATAGATAGATAGATAGATAGATAGATAGATAGATAGATAGATAGATAGATAGATAGATAGATAGATAGATAGATAGATAGATAGATAGATAGATAGATAGATCACCATTTAGCAGATTAGCTTTGATTCTGCATACAACCACATACATCATATACATTGTTTGCCTGTTGAAATTATATACAAAATGCACTTAAAAACAGTGCAGATAAATTAAAGTAGTGGTGTATGGTAGGTTTGGAGAATAAAAGAAAGAAAAATAAAAAAAAGGGGGGGGGTTAAATTATAAATGCAAATAGCGTTATCGGCCAAAAGTTATTATGTTATCGGTTCAGGACTTTTATTACGTTATTGCCCAGTTATTACGTTATGGGCCTATTATATTTTAGAAATGGCAAATTTATTACATTATGTGTCGTTATTACATTATTGGCTTCTACAGATACAAGTTCTCTATAATAGACGGTCAGTCCGATACAGCATCCATATGGGTGACATCCAACTTCTCTTTGTGCATTAGAATAACATAAAACAACAACGTTCATGGTGGTCTAATGCATTATGCACTCTGCAGGCAAAATTGGCCCAAATCTGACCTTTTTTATGACAATCTAAACAGCACAAATTAGATTTATTTTTTCAAATCAGACCCAGGCCACTTCATTATGTGGGCCTAAATTGGATACATGACTGATGTTTTGCAATGTGACTTCAGTCTAAACAGTCATGTCCCATTTCATCTTACGTCATTGAAATGCAACAGACATCCCAATTCTGCAATGAAGGAGGCGGGACCTGGCGACATCCACATTTACTTCCATAAATCCAGTGTGATGCGTGTGACACCACTTCAGGACAGTACACTGTTCTCACGAGTCGGATGGCATCGCACTTAAATTATAATGTAAATAACAAAACAAAAAAATCAAATTTTGGCAAAAAAAAATTGGAATTAAGCGTTAAGATCTGAACAAAGTGTAAGATTTTTGCACAGTATTGTATTATGAAATATTTATCTCTGTTTATGTATAAGGATAAATGTCTCTTCCATGCATCTCTGTTTACTTCCTTTCTCCACCCTCATGTTCCGTTCTTCTCTCCTTTCATCTTCAGAAAGAGAGAAAAGCAGGAGGTTTGTTAAAGCTCTTGTCGGGGGCGGCGGCTAAGAAGAAACCTCGGTCCCCTCCCTCTTCTCCGCCCACCCACGACCCCTCGCTGTCCGGCCAGGGCGCCGTGGCCACAGACCCCGCCCACCATCCTCACCACAATCATCACCATGCCCGCTCAGGTTCCTGTCCGATGGCGTCGCAGGGCAGAGCCGGCTCTTGTCCCATAGAGAGCGACATGGCGGGGGCCATAGGGCTGGAGCCGCTGCACAGAAAGTCCGGCTCCCTGGACACCAACTTCCCCATGTCGCCCCCGGCAACACGCGCCGGCAACGCTCTGATGGTCCTCAGGCCTGAGCCGAAGCCACTGTCGAGAGAGAGGTGGGCACACCAGAGATATTTTTATGATGCATAGTTATAATCACGGTCACACACCTCGTTTATGTTTGTTGGTTTCTGAATTTGTTTCGGCTCGGATGAAGCTTAGGCAGTGGAGAAATTAGTATAATTTTCAAAAATGCAACACATTTAACTCTCAAGAGATTTACAGCATTTGTCCTTATACACAATAGGAAACTATATAGCTACAAAAACTGATTTAACCCTTTAATGCCAAATATATCCTATTTGATACATGAGTTTTGAAGCCCTCTACTTCAGGGGTCTCAAACATGTGGCCCGCCAAAGGTTCAAATCTGGCCCGTGGGATGAATTTACAAAGTGCAAAAATTCCACAGTTAAAGCTATGGAATTCATTTTAGTTCCGGTTCCACATATAGACCAATATGATCTACAGTCAAATAATGACAGCATAATAACCTACAAAAAATCATGACTCCAGATTTTCTACTCAGTTTGATGTGGGAAAAAAAAAAACCATTACATTATGCCTATAAATAATGACAACTTCAAGTTTTTGTCTTTGTTTTAGTCCAAAACATAACATTAAATTATGAAAATATTTGCATTTTCAAACTATCCTGTAACAATAAAATGTGAATAACCTGAACAAATATGAACAACCTGAAATGTCTAAAGAAAATTAAGCACAATTTTAACAATTTTTCTGCCTGTTACTAAGTGTTTAGTGTCTTTGTAGATCTGATCCATAATGCACATGTAGAAATGGTAAGTTGAGGCATAATACTGTTAAAATTGCACTTATCTTTCTAAAGAAAATTCATTTTTTCAGGTTATTCAATTTTTTTTTTTTTTACTTGGATAGTTTATAAAAGTAAGTATTTTCATGATTTAATGTTTTGTTTTTTTGCACTAAAACAAAGACAAAAATTTGGAGTGGTCATTATTTATCAGTTATTATGCTAGTATTTTACTGGTCCGGCCCACTTAAGATCAGATCGGGCTGAATGTGGTCCCTGAAAGAAAATGAGTCTGACACCCCAGCTCTACTTGATCAGTGTGGTATTTTTTTTCTTGAAAAACCTGATGTATACAATTACATACATGCGATTCATGGATATTCCACCAGGGGGGAGGAATTTGTTCACCGAAGGCCTTTCCAGTGACACTACAAGACTGTCAGAAGGCAGAACTTTGCCAATTTTAACATGTTTGTCTCATGTTATGTTTTTGTTTCTTCAAAAATAATAATATTTGAGCATTGAGACCCGATGCATCAAATATGATACAAAATTGAAATTCATACATGGAAATTGATATTTGAAAAAATATTGTTCAGAAGGACCAATAAAGGCTCCGGTTTCAAAGAACTGGATTTTTCTGTCAACGATGTAATGGTTCAGGCTGTACAGGGTTAAAATGATCTTGTCTTGCATAACGCCCCTGAAACTCCAAGACAAGAAATAAACATGTCAGCTCAAGAACACTTCTGCAAAGTATTTCCAGTATGTTGTTTATGTTTATGCATTTGGCAGACGCTTTTTTCCAAAGCGACTTACAGGGGAAAACCAATCAAATCACTCAATCAATCAAATTTTATTTATATAGCGCCAGATCACAACAAAAAAGTTATCTCCTGACACTTTATATATAGAGTTGGTCAAAACCATACTCTAAGCCAATTTACAGAAACCCAAAAGAATGTTGTTTCCTGTAAAGTGATTTTACAAACAGCAAATAATAGTCTGATAATTCCCACATAGGATCTCAACATTTTTCATAGTTTTGGAAAATCTATGGGTTTCAGTGGAATAATTTTTACATCATAATCTTCTATTTCTAACAATGACTGTTTTCAGTGAACATGGATATTCATAATAAATCCAAACAAGCTTGAAATACAACAAGTAGGCCTTCACTAAAACCTCTGGGTACATTTTAAAATTTCATAGCCAGTATTTAGTGTTTATGTTGTTTAAATTATACTGGAGTGCATCACAGTGTGTTATGTTAATGTATCATCATGAGTAGTTATGTGTATTTTGTATCGTCACCATGTAAACTGATTAGCCATTGCCGTGCAAAAATGAATGGGAACTAAATTAACAAAACGGCAACAAAAAAAACTCAGCAACTCACAAAAAAACATTTAATTTGTTGAAAATTCCTACACTTTTCATGTTGACAGCAACACAGCACTGCCACACATGTTGTTTGTGCTAAATTACTTCTTTTGAGGTTTTTGTGGAATTTTGTGGTTATAGATTCCACATGTGTCAGAAAAGAAAAGAAACCATAATCCTCCCTGCAAATACACAATTATTTCGGGAAAAAAAAGTGGAATTCTGGAAAATTTAAGCAACATTTTCATCTCTTATTGTATCTAACAAATACTGACACAAATAGTCACAGTCTAGAAACACTGAAACACTAAAAAACACATGTCTGAAGCAAACAACAACTTCAAAAGGAATGAAACAGAAAAAACTGGACACATAATTACATTCCAATCTCAAAGCTGTGAGTTATCAAACTGTCTAATATCACAATTATGAGCAGAAAAGAAATAGAGACTGTCAGGACTGCAGTGATTTAACACTGTAGGAAAGTTACGCCATTGTTTTATACAGATGAGTGTCTTACAGATGCGTAGACTGACATCCATGTGTAGCTGCAGTACTTGAGATCAGTGTCTGGACCACATTTCAATGGTCTGAGCCTCATCTCAAAATCGATTGTGTTTCCATCGGGTTTCGTCTCGTCTCAGACAAAGAAGATTGTATTTCATCTGAAGGGATATTAAAAACCACACTTGTCTGCACTGTCTGTTTTATTTAGCATCATTACAGAGATTTGATGCTAAAGTGTCCTGCTTTAAATGCCTCAAATAACTTCACTCTTGTCTTACGAGTACTTCGAAGGAAACACAGTTGCAGATAAAATGTATCCGTATAATAAAGGAAAAAGTTTATAGTGAGTACTGCAATGGGTTAAAAGGAGACAAAATAATGTTCTGAGTGAATGTGGAAAGTCACTAGCATAGTATATTGTACTATTCCGAGATATTTGGCATTCAGACTTTCTACACATATGTAGTAAATGTAGTGTTTTGAGCGTCATTAGCTCAATCACTCATTTTTTCCTTCACTGATTGTTGGATACTTGAAAGAAAAAACATTTATCCTCTGTTTGTAGAGGTTTAATCACCTTAAAAAATATTGTAATTTCAGTTTTATGTTCAGAAAATTAACTGCTTTGGTCATTTCAGTGGATGGAATATATTAGTAACAATTGAATCACTAGCTAAGATATTGTCCCATTTAGAAAAAAACTGTCTGTTGACCCATATTGGAAGCAGCAAAATGGGCAAATATAAGGATCGGAGTGACTTCTGGGTCAGAAGGTTGTTTTCTTCCATGACTTCTTAATACCCGTTTAATTTCCAAGGACTAAGTAAAATTACATTGTCTTGTTGCATACTCAAATTAAACTAAACTAAAAAAAACAACAACAGTACAATAAATAAAAAAAAATCATTTACATTTGTTTGTGTCTGTCTGATGCAGCCAGACCTTTTGAAACACGAAACAGATTTTTACGCAAATATTTTATGATAATAATTGAGATAGTGTAAAATTTTAAGGATGTCCAACAACTACTGTATTTGAGAAGCCTCTATCTCACAGGTGTCAAACATGCGGCCCAGGGGCCAAATCCGGCCCGCCAAAGGGTTCAATCTGGCCCCTGGGATGAATTTGTGAAATGCAAAAATTACTGAAGATATTAATAATCAAGGATGTTAAAATCATTTTAGGTCATGTCAGTCTAAAGTGGATCAGACCAGTAAAATACTATCATAATAACCTATAAATAATGAAAACTGCAAATTTTTCCCTTGTTTTAGTATAAAAAAAGTAAAATTATACAAAAATATTTACATTTACAGACTAGTCTTTTACAAAAAATATGAATATCTGAACTATCTTAAGAGAAGTATGTGGAATTTTAATAATATTCTCCCTGTTATTTAATGTTTTGTGTATTTGTAGATAAACTGTGATCTCTAAGTTGTGATTCACATGTATAAATGATAAACTAAGGCATAATATTGTTAACATTGCACTTATTTTACTAAAGAATTTTCAGGTTCATATTTGTTCATGTTATGTTCAAGTACAATTTGTGGATATAAACATTTTCATTACAGAATTTACTTTCTACACTCAAAAGTTCTTATCCTATTACTTATATTATTTTACCAGTCCGGCTCACTTTAGATCATATTAGGCTGAATGTGGAACTGAACTAAAATGAGTTTGACACCCATGCTTTATCTCAGGGGTGTCAAACTCATTTTAGTTCAGGGGCCACATTCAGCCCAATTCGATCTCAAGCAGGCCAAACCATTAAAATTATAGCATAAAAACCTATAAATAATGACAACTCAAAGTTTTTTTTCTTGATTTTAGTGCAATAAAAAAATTACATTATTAAAATATTTACATTTACAAACTGTCTTTTCACAAAAAAGATGTGACTAACCAGAAAAAAATTAATTTCTCAAGAAAAATAAGCTAAATTTTAACAATATTATGCCTCAACTTATCACTCGTACATGTGCATGACACACAATGTTACACAAACATAATATTGTTGAAATTTTGAAGTTTGGAATGTGTAGCTAAAACAAGAATGTCTGCAATATTATGTGTCAACTTATGAACACAACTTACAGGGTGGGGAAGCAAAATTTACAATATTTTGAGGCAGGGATTGAAAGACAGTGTATGACCAGTTAGTTTATTGAAAGTCATGAGAATTTATTTGCTACAAGAAAATTGACATAATAGAAAATGTTTTTATTCTATGTGTCCTCCTTCTTTCTCAATAACTGCCTTCACACGCTTCCTGAAACTTGCGCAAGTGTTCCTCAAATATTCAGGTGACAACTTCTCCCATTCTTCTTTAATAGTATCTTCCAGACTTTCTCGTAATAGTTTTGCTCATAGTCATTCTCTTCTTCACATTATAAACAGTCTTTATGGACACTCCAACTATTTTTGAAATCTCCTTTGGTGTGACGAGTGCATTCAGCAAATCACACACTTTGACGTTTGCTTTCCTGATTACTCATATGGGCAAAAGTTTCTGAAAAGGTATGGATAATAGTGTTAGGTATGATTATGACATCAATATATGTTTGGTTTCAAAACAATTGACGTAGTGCCTGCTGAGAAAAAACAACTAAATGTTCATTGTAAATTTTGCTTCCCCACCCTGTACAAATCGGATCTACAAATCCACAAAACATTTAGTAACAGACAGAATATTGTTAAAATTGTACTTAATTTTCAGGTTGTTCACATTTTATTGTACGGGTTATTAGACTATTATTTTACTTTAGATCACATTGGGCTAAAACCAGTTCACCATCTTTGAGTGTTCATATCTTCAGTGTAATTTTTGCACTCCATAAAATCATGCCGCGGGCCGGATTAGAACCTTTGGAGGGCCGGTTTTGGCCCACGGGCCACATGTTTGACACCTGTGCTCTATTTGGTCTGACTGTGGTCTTGACTGTGTTTTAGTCCGCTCTGGTCTTGGTTGTGACTTTGATGGTCTCGACTACGACACTCAACCCATATTTTATTTCTGTTGCATCATCAAAGATTCACATATAAACTGAAGACAACCATCATCCTCAGCTCTGACCAGGTTTCGTGTGTGTCCTCGTCCTCGTTGCAGGTATCGTGTGGTGGTGCCCTACCCGCCTCAGAGCGAGGCGGAGATCGAGCTGCGTGAAGGCGATGTGGTGTTCGTCCATAAGAAGCGGGAGGACGGCTGGTACAAAGGCACTCTGCAGAGAACGGGACAGACCGGCCTCTTCCCCGGCAGCTTCGTCGAGAGCTTCTGAAGTAAAAGCGAAAAAAAAATGTACAAAAGAACACACACTGTTTCTGTCTCTGAGTTACAAAAGGCACACAGAAGCCACCAGTTTTTACTTTCATACACACTGCGGTACATGAACGTGGAACCGATATTGGTTTCGAGGACATTGGTCTGATTAAAGTGCACTTGCCTTATGGAGACGCAAACCCTAAAAAAAATGTAATTAGTCTGAATATTTTCCACTTTTTAATGTTCTTCGGAATCTTACCCTACAGCGATCTGCAAAAAGAGACTGGATTTTAGGCACAAAAAAAAATAAAAATAATAATCCAATACAAAAATATTAAACATTGAAACTGAAAAATATAATAAACGAGAAACCAGCATCGGTCCAGCTGATTCACAGACACACAAAACGGGAAAGCGAGCCCTGTCTTCAACCAGCCCAACCACACAGGAAGAGGGGCGGCTTTTCCATTTTCATTTGCCCGGGGACAGCGTCGGGTCCGAGGGTTTTGTTTTTTTTTATTAGATTGGTTGTTTCGACCCACATCGTTGACTACTGAAGGCACAAAGACTTGAATAGCACAGACAGACACAGAAGCCTCCCAGTCCTCCTCATCATCCACCAGCAAACACAAGCACAAGAAGCATCGCTCTGCTTCGGACTGCGACCTCTCAACTTGACGCTTTTATTATTTCTTTGACGGGAAGATGATGATGAGGTGTGTTAACGTACACATCAGGGTCATTGTAAGCACATCTCCATATTTAGTATGTGTTTAAACCCAATATATAATATAATAATAACAACAGTGCATGTAGCATTCTTATGTTTTTTTTTTATGTGTGAATATAAATTTGGCGATACATTTTTACATTAATTTATCTTTCCTAATTTTTAAATATTATTGAAATTTGTAGACCTCCGAGAGCCGGCTGGAGCTAAATAAAGTGTCCAGTCTAAAGTAAAACGAAACAGAAAGCGACACAAAAAGGTTTCTTTTTTTGTTTTTGTTTTTTATTACAGAGAAAAAGAAACACTCCTGGTCATATTTGACACAACTTGCCAATACATTTACATTTACAGTATTTTACATGTGATTATTTGTTGGAGAACTGAAATTTCTATTGCTGCAATATTTGTAGCAACTTATTTTATCAGATGGTTTAAGTTATAAACACGGTGGAACCTTTGGGAAATGCACAAACATTTCACAAACATTAAAAGCAGTAAATTGAGAGGTGAAGTCCTGCTCCTTCTTGCTTCAAAAAAAAAAAAAAATTAATAATATTTCAGAAAAGATAATATCAAAGATTCTGAATAGATAACACCGCTCTATAATTTCGAAGAAAATATCAGCTTCAGACATTAAATGTGCTAAATCTTACATACTTTATTAAGATAAATTACAAAACAAATGACAAAGGTGCTGGTTAGCTCATGTTTCCAATATATATGATGATGTGTTATTGCGCATATATGTTGGTTTATGTACATTTATACAATGGATTTATAAACATTTATTTATGATTTTTTTTTTTTTTGCTTGAAATAAGCAAAAAAATCTTGAATTAAGCAAAAAAATCTGCCAATGGAACAAGTGGATATTATCTTGGTAAGATTTCTTGAAGTAAGATTTTCAAGATCTATTGTTTAAAAATAAGTTCTTATATCTCACTTACAAATTACTCTTTAGGTGATTATGTCTTATTTTAAGTGTGATGAGATATTTTGACTAGAAATGACAAAAATACACCTGGTAAGATTTTGATTTTTTGCAGTGTAGAATGTTTAAACATAAAATGGTACAAAAAAACCCAGTGCATTTCTTTGGGGGTAAATTTGACCCCTTGGCTGTTGTAGCCCATATTTTAATGTGGATTTATGTTTATTATATTTAACAATAGAATATGTAAAATGACATTATTTTAAGAAAAGTCAAAAACTGTGGAGCTTCAACGTTGTATTAGATTGAGGAAAAACAACAATGGGTAAATTTGACTTGTTAGCTGGTGTAGTGTTAAATGACTTTCACACCTGATAATAGTGACATATAGTGGTTTTTAGTTCTTTTTATTTTTTCTTGTGGAGAGGTTAGTGATGATGTGTATTGTGTCAACCTTTACAGCAGATTATGACTTTTCTGACTTGCAATATTATCTTTTAAGTTGAGAAATATCATAAATCAGAAAGTAAAAGATGGGATCAAATTGTCTTTTACACATAGTTCTGAGGCACAGTGGGAGCAGGTCTTCACTTCCCTATTCCTCTTCCTCAGTCATCTCTGTTATTGTCCAATAACATTAATATTGTGGAACCAGATGTGTTTGATGCTCATGGAAAACATCCATGTGAGGGGGAAACACCTGGAGTCACAAGGCAACCGGTCGACTGCCAGACTTACACAACTTTTCCTCTTGTCATTTCATCTTTCAACAAGTGCTTTTGTACAGTTTCAGTGTGTAAGTTCGTCCGCTTTGTGAATATCTATGTCCTGAATGTAAACCCAGGCTTCTCTAGTTTACATCCAGCCACAACCATCTACCTTTATCCCCTGTTTGTGGAGGTAGAAGCACAGCGAAAGTCGAACGAAGCACAAATTATGCAGGCGAAGTGACGTTCATTCACTGGTTGGGGGACATAAACTAGCATCTGTACGTACATATAATAAATACAGACTTTTTTTTCTTTAGTTCTTTAAGGTGTGACAGCAAACTTGCCAAATAAACAGACTGTCTAACATAACATGCTCTCCAAAGACTTACAGAAAACAAGCACAAGCTTAAAGTACAAATATTTCAACTCTACAGTACGTCTGTCACCTCAGATTAATGGGCTACTAAAGTTGTCACATGATACATTATTATTTTGGGGCCATATTTTTTTTTTTTTTTTTTTTTTTCCAGTTTTCCACATGTCAAAATTAAAGTGTAATGAAAGGAGATGAAAATGGGAAACTAGGAGATCAAACTAGAAGATATTTGTGTTTTCGTTTTTGTTTTTTTATAGAAAATGTGTTGATATTTTGATGTTTAGCGTGGACTCCGAAGTAAGGACAGCCCGCGATGTCGCCACTGTCGCTTTTGTGGAAGATAAAAGCACAAGCAATTTGCAGTTGTGATTTTTCTTTAATAAACCCTCGACCCTGATCCCTTAAACTGTGAAGGAAACAGGACAAAAATGGAGCGTAACCGGACAAATGGGAAAAAAAAAAAAAACCCACACAAACACACATACACAGAGTCATTACAGAGTGAAGGATTAGCTGAAATCATCTCCCCGCAGTGCATTATGGGTAATCCTGTGCATCTGAAGCAACTGATGAAACCAAAAACACTCTGCAGTTGAGACTTTCATTCTTTAGGAGGACATGGCTTAGACAGAAGTCACACACTTCAACACGAACACACTGGGACAGACTAGGGCTAGACTGACATTTAGCCACTTCAACAATTTTACACATTTAGTGTCCAATTAATGAGTTTAGTTGTGTCATTTAATTCTATTCTGCAGTTGAATGCTGTCGTCCAGCAGAGTATAAGCGCATATTTATTTCAACAGGGCCAAAAGTAAATGTCAGTTTTTGGCAGAAGTTATTAATTATTGGAGGCTTCAGTACAAAACGTCTCCATTGGCCTTTGGAAGCTGTCAGTCAAACCCTAGTGCCTACAAAACGCCAACACACACACAGTGTTTACTTCAGGCAGACCTTGTCTTTTCCTTCGTCTCTGTTTCGATACGATGACCTGCCTGGTGTTTGTCTACCAGATCCGTTCTGTTTGACTTGAAGACAAAAGCAACCAGCAGATCCCAGAACAGCTCTGCACAAACGTGGAGGGAGGATAGCCTCAACGCTCCCTGAACAAAGGACTTGAATTTCTAAAAAGTCCTCATTTGAGTCTTTGTTGTTGTTGTTTTTTTTTTTTAATGTTTGTTTTGTGAGGTCGAGGCTGTGTGGGGGAGTAGAGTTTACAAGCAGTCAAAACATCAGGAATAAAACCACTGCACAGTGGTCACTTTATGTAAAATAACTTGAACCGCCGGTTTAAACAAATGTTTTCATGCTGTTTGTGTCTTTATTTTTGTGATGTAATGCTTCTTGTCATTGGTCTCGGCTTCCTGGTTGTAAATACCACTTGAGAACAAACACACACACACAGTTTTGGTCTTGAACCCTGTGTGTGTGTTCAGAGAAATCCAATCATGGCATCTTGACAAATGTGAACATTAACAAATTGTGTAGTGTTAGTAATTCCAACTGGACATGAACGCAACATAAAACACACATAGAGCGCCGAAGTCCCGCCTCTTTCTCTGTGCTCCATGGGACTGAACTTTGGAGAAAAAAAATCAACAGCAGTCAATGGCAACAAACAAATAATCCTTTGATAATTGGAATTGTGCGACATCTGTCAGTTTAAAAGATAACTAGTGCGTTCTAGATCCTCTGATCCGGTTCATTCCTTTACTTTCTTTACTTTCTCGGTAAATTCCACAGGCATTTTCAGTTGAATAACCTCTCAGCAGGCATGTCTGTTTCTGCACATTAAATTTGACACCATGCCAACGTGGCCCTATTGTTTATCTGTTGCTATGTAACCAATTTCAATGATGATTTTGTGATTCTGGGCTTAGCAACATGACTGAGAGGCCATTCTATTCCAAAATTACTAATATCTCCCAAAATGTCAGTCCTATCAACCTGCCGTTTTCGCTAGTCTCTTCCTTGACTAAAAATACATAAGCATGCCCAACTGCAGCAGTCAGCTCTGGACGGATTTTGTGTGATGCCCGAGACACACACACAGATTCCACTTCCTTTTTGTAATATAGGATTTTACAAGTCAAGAACTTTGTGGTTTCTGGCAAAGATGGTAAAGGAACATCTAGTTTTGTGATAAAAGGTTTAACCGACAGCACCTTTTCTTACATGTGATACGACTCACCAACACCAAAACAGCTGGTATGTGGGAACATTTTACCTTAATCTCCTAGAGCAAGGTGAAAAGGTATTAAGAGGTGAAAATCACCACAATCGGGTCATGTCGAAGCTGCAGAGACTTATTCAGGGGCTGTGGAGAGACATGGTTGCTATGACGACACCTTTGTAACTTTGGGGTATGTAGTCTTTCAGTTTGATAGTAAAATAGTGTTATAACAGACTGTGACTTTCTTGGCTTGTAAAATGATTTATTATCCTATGTTTAAATGAGCGGCAGTTAATTAAATGGTAGAATCCAAACAGGATAAAAAACAAGTGGTGCCTGGCACAACAAACCCCGCCCCTTACACATATTTGTCCATTATAAGTAAATACGAAGATTTTTTAAAAAAATAATAATAATAATTAGATTTATATAACGCTTTTCTATGAACACATACTCAAAGAGGGTACAGGGGATCCATTATTCATTCGCTCACACATTCACACTCTGGTGGTGGTAAACTACATATGTAGCCACCGCTGCCCTTGGGCAAACTGATGGAAGCATGGCTGCCAATTTGCGCCTACAGCCACTCCGACCACCACCAAACATTCATACACATTCATACACCAGTGTGAGTAGCAGCACTGGAGGCAAGGAGGGTGAAGTGTCTTGCCCAAGGACACAACAGCACATGACTAGAACAGAGCGGAACTCGAACCGTCAACCCTTCGGTTATTGGACAACCCCCTGAGCCACGGCAGCCCCGTCATAAAAAGCTGAACTTTGACCTACCTTTCCCGAAATGCAATGACATCTATTCTGGATCACTGGCAATCTATAAACCCAATTTAGTATGAATTGAACCAATAGTTTTGCTGCTAAAATGTTAACAATCTGAATTAAAAACAATACCCCTTGCCTCCCCTTCAGGCGTCGGGGTAAAAAAAAAACTTACCTTTGTCTCACCATTGACCAAGGTTCTAATAGTTTTGGATTTTTCATTACACTTTAGTTTTATTTAATTTCGACTTTTTTTCTCTAATTCACTTATTTTTAATTTGTTTTTAGAGCAGGTTTGCTAGTTTTTATTAGTTTTCATTTTCTTCTAAATGCTTAGTTTTAGTTTTGTTTTAGTTTTGTCGTATCTTTTATTTTTTTTGCCGTCATATTCACATAAATCCCAGACAGGACTCTGCTGCTTTCTCCCAACTTTAGTCTCCATGTTTCCAGGTAGAGTGGGGATGAGAAGATGACTGTAAATAACAAGTGACGACAAGTGACGGACCGTGAAGTGTCGTACGGTGCCTGCAGCTAAAATTGTTAGAGTGGATTATATTACTTTCTTATCAATCTGACATTGACAAAGAGGAAAACTAAGGGAATTTTATCTATAATTTTTATTCGTTTTAGTTAGTTTTGTAAGCACACAATACAATTTCAGTTAGTTATTGTTTTTTTTCTTTTAATTATAGTTTATATTTATTTCAGTTAACAAAAATGTTTTTTTCAATTCTAGTTTTCGTTATTTTGTTAGTCTTCGTTAACGATAGTAACCTTGCCATTGACTGTGATCTACTTTTTCTCCAGTTAGCTCCCATAATGCACCACCAGAAGGGCCGGGTCTTCATCTCTCTATTGCACATTCGTGGCGTCCTGGTTCTCCATCAGACTTGATTTCTTTCTGTCCGCTCCCTTTCTTGTCCCTCCAGGAAGCCTGAGCCCTCACCCTACCATCTTGAATTAGATGTCGGCCATATTTGTTCCTATGGATACTTGTGCGTTTGAGTGTGTGTTTGTGTGTGAGCGTGCGAGGGGAAGGGGGGTGGGGCTCTGTATGTAGCTTTTTACATAAAAAAAAAAAGAAGTTTTATGAAAACGTTTGATGCAGCGTGTATGCTCACGCCTCATCGGGACTGACTTGGTTGGGCTGAGTACACCACGAGAGAAACAGAAAAAAATCAAATATATATATAATTCTATATTGTGCAGAATATTTATAGGCCTTTTGTGCCAATGAAGTCATGCTCTGCGCTGGCCATGCCCAGCACTTTCTACCATGTGATCATTATACATTGTCTTGTACTGATGACCCGTGGTTGATTTGATTGTTTTTTTCATGTCAAGTGCATTTTTCGCAATAAATGCCTTTGTTTTAAAATGCGTCTTTTTGTCTGTGCCTGCAGCTTTATAATCACAATGGAGAAAACATGAAACAATACACACTCAAGTAGTCTAATACAATACAAGCACATTACCTGGATAGCCTATTAGGACTTTACGGTGGGCCCTTGAAGGTTTCATCCTTCAGAATCATATTATATCCTGCTCTAATTATAATTATCTGCACTCACAATGTGCTCATTATGAGTTTATGGAGCGCTGTGAGCAACACTGCAGGTACGGCTGTCTGACGGAGTATATTACCCATAATCAGTGAGAGGCATGCTGTAAAGAATGTTTAAAAATAAAGAAGACGCCCGCCTTCTTTTCCCATCAGTCCCTCCATCCCTTTCCTCTGTCCTCTTTTCCTTCCTCCGCTCTTTCTTTCTCTCTCCGTCTTCCACACGCTCTTATGCCAACACCAGCGTGGATGAGGTGTGTAATTGGTAATTCACCAGGACTCTCCTTAAATGACAACCTCATCTCTTCAGCAGCCTGGCCTGTCTCCAATGATCACCTCTATTTGCATTTAGAGTGACTAGCAAAAGGTGACAAGGGTATGACAGCTATCTGGAATGTACGGGCGCTCAGAAAAACTTGACACTAACTCGAGCTGCCATGTTTAAGGAGAGCAAGACGAAGGCAGCAAATTGAGATTTTTCAGATTTCTGCAGTGCAGAGATAGTGTTCAAGCCCAAAAAGGAGAAATCACTTCCCACCCAGAAGCTATACCACCTTGAGAATATCTAAAGGTATCTGCACACACACACACACACACACATGCATGCATCTGCACACAGTTTGCTTTGGTGAAGTGCTTCACCTCAGGGTGTCCTATTGCCAGGTGCTGCAGGGCCCTGCAGGGAATCGATCAGCATCTCTCTCTGTCCTCTTTGCGCCAGAGCTGTCTGTCTACCTGTCTACATGCCAGCTCTGAGTCACTTGAAGGGCATCAGAGCCTGAGGGTGAGACACTGCACAGAACAAGACCTCTAAACGGCAGAGCAGGGCGGTCCCTTTGTGAGAGTGTTTTATATATATACAGTCTACTCTCGTTAAACCGCCCGCCGTTGTACCGCCATTTCCGCTTATCGCCATCCGCCAGCCCAGTTCCATGCACAAACAACAGTTATACCATTGATTTCCCGACCGTTATACCGCCAGCGTCGCGACGCGGCACCTCCGAGGTGCGCCGCCGTGGCACCTCCGAGGTGCGGCTCCCAGTGTTGTCTTTTCCGTGGAAACCGGGTCGAAATGGCTCTTTGAGTGTTAAAGGTTGCCGATCCCTGCCTTACAACATAACAGAATCAAGATTTATTTAGAAACGCAATTAGAACGGGTTAACGGAGGCAGCATAGACATCATATAGTAAAGACATGCACATTATGGACGCAACCCGTTGTAACGCCATTTTCGCTATACCACCAATTTGGCCGTGAACGGAAGTTGGCGGTATAACGAGAGTAGACTGTATATAGCAAAAGGTGGGCAGGGACCGTGTTAAGCTACTGCCTTCTCCTAAATCTGCCTCCCATGCAAAGTGGAAGCCTGTAATCCACTTTCCTTATGGACAGGTAGAGCAGTCCAATCTGTTAAAGAATACAGCGAATAAAGAGCAAGGATTCACATCATTGGTGTCAAAACCGGTACACCAAACAGATACAAATACACTGTAATTTCCTAGTTTGGGATAAATCAAGTACGTCTATCTATCTATCAGTGGGTCCAATCTGGCCTGTGGGATGAATTTGGAAAATTCAACAATTCCACTGAAGATACTGTCAATTATTTCTGTTCAGATTCCACATTCAGCTAAATTCCATCTCAAGTGGGTTAGACCAGTAAAATACTATCATAATAATCTATATCATATATGTTTTTGAATTTAATAAGCATATTTTTATGGAAGTAAATCTATCTCATCAGACTTTGAATTATAAAAGCCACTGAATTTTACTAGCACTGAATTTTTTTGCCCTGAAATTAAGTATCTGAATTTTTTCGGCATCACATGACCAACCTAACGTAACCTGATTGGCTGGCTGGCAGTTCCACTTGAGAAAGAATTATTGCTTATCCTTGGTGTCCCGGATGTGTGATCTGAATTTTTTGTATCTGAATTTTTTGCATCTGGAATTTTTTTTTATTCTAAATTTATGAACATAGTAAAATTGAGAGACAAAAAAATTCAGATACTTAATTTCAGTGCAAAAAAAATTCAGATACTTAATTTCAGTGCAAAAAAATTCAGATACTTAATTTCAGTGCAAAAAAAAATGAAGATACTTAATTTCAGTGCAAAAAAAATTCAGATACTTAATTTCAGTGCAAAAAAAAAATGAAGATACTTAATTTCAGTGCAAAAAAATTCAGATACTTAATTTCAGTGCAAAAAAAAAATGAAGATACTTGATTTCAGTGCAAAAAAAAATTCAGATATTTAATTTCAGTGCAAAAAAAATCTGATACTTAATTTCAATGCAAAAAAATTTAAGATACTTAATTTCGATGCAAAAAAAAATTCAGATATTTAATTTCAGTGCAAAAAAAAATCAGTGCTAGAAATTCAATGGCTTTTATAATTCAAAATCTGATGAGACAGATTTACTTCCAAATATTTTTCTCTTTTAGTGTAAAAAAAGGAAAATTGCATGAACATATGTACATTTACAAGCTATCCTTTCACAAAAAATGTTAATAACCTGAATAAATACGAATAACCTGAAATGTCTTAACAGAAGTAAGTGCGATTTTTACCCTATAACGCCAAACGTATCATATTTGAGACAGGAGTTTTGAAGCCCTCTACATGATCAGTGTGATTAAAAAAAACTATACAAAAAACTGATGTATACAATTAGATACATGCAATACACAGATAATTCACCAGGGGGGAGGAATTCATGCACCAGAGGCCTTTCCAGTGACACTACAAGACTGTCATTAATGAGGAAGGAGGCAGAACTTTGATAATTTTGAAGAGGAATTACCAATTTGTTAGACATGTTTGTGTTATATTATGTTTTTGTTTGTTCAAAAATAATATTTGAGCATTGAGACCCGATGTATCAAATATGATACAAAACTGAAACTCATACATGGAAATTGATATTTGAAAAAAATGTCTTTTGGTTGTTCAGAAGACCCAATAAAGGCTCCAGTTTTAAAGAACTGGAATTTTCTAAAAATGATTTAATGGTTCAGGGTTTACAGGGTTAACAATATTATATCTTTTACTGAGTGTTTTTTTGCTTTTGTATATCTGTATAATTGTGATCTTTAAGTTGTGTAATACACGTGTAAATGATAAACTGGGACATAATGTTAAAATTGCACTTCATTTTTCTTTCATGTTATTTACATTTTTTAAAGGATAGTTTGTAGATGTAAACATTTTCAATAATGTAATTTTACTTTTTTCACTCTAAAACATAGAGAAAAGTTTGGAGTTGACATTATTTCTATATTATTCTGTTATTATTTTACTGTTCTGGCCCACTTCAGATCAAATCGGTCTGAATGTGGCCCCTGAACTAAAATGAGTTTGACACCCCTGATGTACACATTACAGAACACATTCCAATTTGCAAAAAAATATGCTCACTTACAATTAAAGCCCACAGTGATTAAAGTAAAATGTGCAATAGATTACAACATCTGCATTCTCACTGCAGAGATCATATGTTATTGCTGAGAGCTGAAATGTTTGCTTGAATGTCACTGAATTAATGTTTGTAGAAGTTAAATGTTGTATTAAGTTGAATCAATGGAGATGAGTCAGAAGCTGAACTAGCTCCAGGCAGAAGACCTTGTTAAGGAGAGTATATAGACAGAGTAAATAGACGAGAAATACAGGCTACAGAAGATGGAAGACTGGAGCCTTGACTGAAAACTGAAAATTCTCTAAGTAATTCACTTGTGATTGGCTTTATTTTTTTCATTTTCATGGACTTCGAATTTCCCCTGGAGATTATTTTAAAAATGAGGTATTTGTAAGTAAGTACTAAGTAGAATTTATTCATACAGCACCACACAAAGGGCTCAACACATACGATTACGTGTAATACAAAGTGGTGAAACATAAACCATAAAAACAGGTCTATTATTGCTTTTTAAGAGTGAACTGAATCAGCACAGAGTGTTCAATCTATGACCTTGGTGTCATTGAAGCATCGATCCCCCTCTGGCTCTAAAAGATCCAAGATGTACAGTATTTCAGAACCAAAATTCTGAGCTGAATTCTAAAATGACTTAATGACCAAGGGAGGTGTGATGAAACTAGGAGTAATATGCACACTTTGATTTATTCCAAAAAGAACAGAATGAGTCACCTTTCAGATTATAGCTCTCCATTGGTCATTAGAGCTGTCAATCACCTGTTTTTATGTCATTAAATATGTTAACCCCTTTAGCCCTCTCAGCCTGCCGGCGGGCCAAAAAAATTATATTAATATTCATCTACTATAAAAATATAATAAATCAGGACAGTGGATGTTTTTTTCAACTTTTGCTCAAAGTTTAGACCCTAATGTTAATAAAAGTACATCAAAAGTGTATTTTCGTGCAAACTTTAATGTTCAAACAGGATTTTTAATCTTTGTGGGGTGAAATATACGCTATTAAAAATCTCCGACACGAACAATTAATTTATGCATATCATCGTCAATCCAGCCGAAAAAAAAACAGGCGAGGGTAAAAAATTCTAATTTCTCTTTTAGTTTGTTATAGTTTATTCAGGCAAAGTAATGAAATAAGAGTCCGTAAGTATAAATGAACTAAGACTTGCTTGAAAGGCCGAATGGCATTAACGGGAGATTAAAAAAATTGTCTGCGTTATTTAATGAATGAGTTAACACGGTAATAACGCGTTAACTTGCCCAGCCCTAGCAAAAATATATTAATGTAAATTTCATAGTTAATCTTTTTTTTAATCATCACAGTTGAAATGTTACTGAGCTGTCAAATTAATTATACTTTATTATATTTTTTCCACAGGCAGGAGTTCGCCTCTATGTACAATAACATGGAGGTTTACCAGATTTAAGCGCTATCCTGTGGCCAACCACCAGGGGGAGCTCCAGGTTGTTGTTTTTTTTTTTTTGTTTTTTTTTGTCTTCACTTTTGAGGAGCTGTCACTGTGTCCATGACATCAGGACTACACTTACTCCATCTCTAGACAAACGGCTCATCCTAAGGTAACAAAAATGAATTCTCACTCTCTCTCTTTTTTTTTTAACTATTATACAAATGTCAAACACATGACAAAAGTTTTGGCAGCAACACAAATTATTTTTTATCGTGAATGTCATTTATTAAGTCTGTGTCCTTATAAAAAGCTTAAAATTCTTAAATTGTTAAACTTGTAGTTCTTAACTCTGGAACTTCCTGTTACTGTATACAACCAGATACTATATTTTTATTCATATTGTAGTAAGCTGATTGTTGTAACAATGTCTGTGCTCTTTAAAAAAAAAAATGTAGTCATGGAAAAATTATTAGACCCTCCTTTTTTTCTTTAATTTCTTGTTCATTTTAATGCCTGGTACAACTTAAGGTACATTGGTTTGGACAAATATAATGATAAAAAAAAATAGCTCGTCAGAGTTTAATTTCAGAGCTGATATCTACTCATTTTCCATGTTTTTCTTGATAATAACCAAAATCTCTTAAGTTCTTACATCACTATCTATGGCATTGTACTGACAAAAACAGTGCTTTTAGGCATTCCATGTTTTCTTTTCTGTCTAAGTCACGATACACACAGGAGTTAGCACTTGATTGCATAACCACTGTTTTTGATGACTTTTAATGGACTATTTTTTTTCCCCGCACCTGTAATTGTTCACCAGTGCACCTCAGACACACATTAAAAAAATGTGGAAAAAAAAACCTGATACAGTAAAACTCACAAACATAAAATTTGTGCCACTCCCAAAACTGTACATCAATGAAGGCATGTTAATGAATATCATGTGCAGTTACCTCCTAATCCCCTCAGACCTTACACACTGGACTTTTGTAGCACACAACAGTACATCAGAGCTCCTTTAACCCATAAAGACCCAGTGTTACATTTGTGGCAGTTCCAATTTTTTATTTATTTTTTTCTCTACATTTAACTTTTCTTAAGTTATTTATCAGAATTTAGTATGACATGACCCTCTGTATTTTGCATTTTTTTCAGTGAACATGGAGGTATTTTCCTATATTTAATTTACTGGTCATGTAGATATTCATAAAAGCTCAGATTAAAGATGAGAGTTGTGTCAAAAACAAAGAAAACTGAAGAAAAAGTGACATTTTCAGCAAAACTCATTAACTTAAATCAGTGGTTCTCAATCTTTTTCTGTCGGGGCCCCCCTTTGGAGCATGAAAAATCTCCAAGCCCCCCTCAACCCCAACAACATTGTACCTGTGGTGCAATTATTACTTTTATTGAAAGAAACATCAATATGGTAAGAATACTTTTTGCTTTTCCTTGAATAATTTGTTGTGCAAATTAAAAATAACGTAGAGTTTTGATTGAACAATACAAATGAACTCAACAAGACTGCTCCCTGAGACATTATTTTTCAAAATAAAAATAGGAAATGTGTAATTATCTTACAACTATGACAATAAGGTACTTTTTTTTTTTAGAATAACAAACACATTTTGGTAACAAAGATGAACATTTTAACAATATCAGAGGCTGCAATGAGCCCGTTTACGTTGCACATCTGAGAACATCAAAGTGCAAACTGTACAAACTGTGCAAAAACAGAAACATTGCACATTTTTCTTTTCCAGTCCAATCCTTGTCCACTCTCCAAACCTAAACTCTTTGTCTAGTCTAGTGACAGATCACTGTGGCAGCAGATTTGTTTGTTGTACGTCCCTAAAATAAGTCCAGGGTGCTCCAACGCTAAAACATTAGTTCCACTTGCTACATGTTCGAACCTGAAGAAAAAATAAACACCTAGGAATGATCCCATGCACGCCCCACTTTTTGAGAAACACTGACTTAAACCAAGCATCTCCATCCACTGTCTTTGATTTAACTCCATGGGTTTTACTGGTGAGTCAGTGTTGTAGAAGATGATGTTTCCATGGTAACTACAGAGCCTCTGAACATCCAAATGGGTCATATCTGATGACCATGAAAAGATGACAAACTGTATTTTGCACCCATTATTTACATGGATTGATAGAATTAGTGGATCAGAAGTTAATAAACATTTTAGATCAGTAGAGGTTTTGGTCGTCGGTGGCTGTTTGGGTGTTTATGGGTTAAAGGAAATAGCATCCTCTCCCTCTGCAATATAATCTATTTATTCCATTTTTTGAAAGTCTGCCCATCTGCATCTCAGTGAGAAAGTTGTCTTTTCACAAGTATCACTTTAACCAAATCCATCCTTTACTTAAGGTTGGGAGGTTCAGGGTAACAACATTTCTTGGTAATTGCCTTTTTACTCGCACCGAACAAGATTTTACACAAATACCAGTCTTCTGTAGTAAACACATCCACACTGAGGCTTTAATTGCATATGTCTTTTTTATAAGTGAGGAATCCTTATGAGTTAATGTCAGTAGGACGAGGTTTAATAAATCAATCAAAACAAACACACATCTTGGCAAAAATACACAATTTATTTAGAAAGAAGGAAAAAAAAAAAGGCTCCCAAAATAACACTGTTTATTCCTTAAATATAAGTGTTGTATGAATGCATCTACCATCAGGCACTGCTGTGTTTCACTGCATGTACAAGTGAGTACCTAGTGTATTTCTAACCAAACTTTACACATGTAAGGCACTAATGTGTTGTAAGTACAAGTGGAAATAAAACAAAATGGCAGTGTTTGGAGTGAATGTTGCGAAATCACACTTAACTGGAAATCAGAAACGGTGTTCTGGTTTAGTCTGGGTTGTAAAATACTATGCGAGTCCCTGTCCCATCCTGACTCCAGAGAGGAGCGAATAAAAACATGATAAAAATACAGGAAAAGAAAAAAAAAAAAAAAAAAAAATCATAAGATGCATCTTCTATCTCTCCCTGTTTGTTTCCTGTGAGTCACATCTTTTCAGACAGACTTCACTCTGTTTGCCAGCAGGGAAAAATAAGACAGGAAGTAAAACATGATACGTATAAATAGAACTGTAACATGTACCTAATGGAAACTGAGCCCCAGCCTCACTCTGGAAAATTGTGGAGGTGAAACTCTTTCCCTTTGGAAAAAAAAAAAAAAAAAACCATAAGAAAAACACTGGAGAAGAATCAGTGGCTTCTGCAGGTTTGTGTGATTCTGATAAGCTCTTATTAACATTAATAGTAAAGAAACATGACAAAGTATAACTACTAATGCCCTATGATGATGCCTGCGCTGGCTTTTCATGATTCCTGCAGTGAAAATCCTTCAGAAATAATCCCAAACACAAAAAAATCCCCTTCCAGACAAAGAAAATACAACTGAAAGCCTTTGTATATAAACATACACGGGTCTCAGTTCTTCTTAGTCATAGGGAAGATTACTGTGGGTGTGATTTCATAGCGACTTGTGTGATTTTTGAGCGTTAAACATATGCTAACAGAGCGAAATAACTTTTAATGAGTGGTAGCTGTTACTGGAATGTGAAACTAACGAATCCTCCATTGAAGCGCATGCATGAATGGAGCTTTATAATGAACAAGTATGAATAGTGCATAAAAAGATATGGCAGGCGTATGAAAAGTCCCTTATTTTTTCTGCAGAACCCACTGAATTATCTCCACGTCAACTGATCTGTGTGGAGGATCTGTGTGAGGAGGTCGTGGGAGGATTAATCCGCTAAAATTTCCCTCATTCTGGTTTAAAAGCAAAGCACGGAGGTATACGGGATACAAACGTTTATATAAAAAATGAAAGGATAAATAGACAATATTACACAGATGTATAAAACCCCACAGAAAAGATTAAAAAATTAAACAGAGGGAAGTGTACACATTATTCTTGGATACAGTCATGTAACTTTGGCACAAAAAGATCAGCTCACACACAGCGGGGGTGCGTTCTCCTGGTTAGTGTTTTTAGACTGGCCTCGGAGGGCTGAACTGGTACTGAAGGGGTGAATGTCACTGGTCACGCTGGTCTTATTGGAGTTCAAGTCACATCCCAAAGTCTTTACATGAAGCCAGAACTAAAAGAAAGAACAGACGAGAAATTTGATTATAGCCCCTTATTGGTCATTACAACTGTCAATCACCTGTTTTTATGTCATTAAATGTGTAAAAACACAATGATTCAAAAGATGGCATTAAAAACGCCTTTAGAAATAAAACGCTTTAGATGTATACTTGAATTTTTACTTAAAGAGGTAAAGAGGCCCCACAGGAACCTGAGTTTAGAAAATAAAAAAAAAACATGTTTTGCATTCAATGGCAAGAGACAAGCAGTTTTTAACTTGTTTAATTTCTGTCGTCATTTAGACATATCCTCCTGAGACCCAGCAATGCATTTTCGCCCTCTGTAGTGGACAAGAGTTTCACGGCTTTATTTTAAAATAAAAAATTGCATAATGTCCACTGAAAAGGACATTATATTAATAAAAAAATATATATATATCCGAAAAAACTGTTGCATCATGCTGTTTCCAATTACGGCAATTATTTAATGTAAAATAGTGAAAATGTTTACTTACTAGGTGTCAGCAGGATATGACAACTGTCAGTTTAATTTTTTGTTTGTAAGACCTGTACTAGAGGGAGCTCTACGTGTTTTTGTCTTAATTTTTGAGAATCTGTCACTGCGTCCATCTTTATAAACAGCCTATATCAGAAGGATTCCACATGCTTCCTCTCTAGACAGAAAAAGCTCATTCTAAGAAAGATTTTAAGGAAATACAGTAAAAAAAAAAAAAAAAAAAAATTCTTAATAAAAACTGTGACAAAAGACATTTACAGCATCGGTAAGAATCAGCTTTCCATCAGTCACATCAGTAACATTCTGTCTATTAAGAGTCCCATTTATATTATTTACATCCGTCACTCTTCTATGTAATTTGTTTGCTTAAATATGTCACTTATGTACTGTATTTTGTTAAACCTGAATAAGTAAATGAAATAAAATAGTATTATAATAATAATATATAATAGTATCAAGTAATCTGTTTTCATCTCTAGTACACCCCAAAAGTGCTGAAGAATGTGGCCAAAAATATTATAACAATTCACACTAATCAATACTGATTATTATTAAAGTAAATGCAAAATCATAAAGACTTTCACGCTTAACGGATGATTTTTTTATAGTATTTGGGGCGTTAAATTATTCATGAAAGACGCAATGAGAGAAAAATGTAAGACAAAAATGTGACGAAAAAACTAGACTAAACAAACAAGACACATAAGACGTCACACAAAATGATGTGGTGCTTATTTTGTTCTTTTTTTGTTTAGTTTTGTTTTGATTTAATGTTGTGTTAAATTGAAATACCTGACAAAGGATTTTCCCAAGTTTGCGGAAGCTTCAGATACACTGATGGGGGTGATGATTAGGGGTTTTGAATAAAAATGTATTTATTTCGCCTTTGGAATTTTTTTTTTTTTTTTTTTGCATATTGGTGGACAAATTGGAAAAGTAAGAGCCGATAGTATATAAGCAAAATTACCGAGATCTGGCTTCTTATTTGACAAGATAAAAACGACATAAAAGATTGTTTTTTGTGCAGTGGACTATTTCAAATCTTGAGGTAAAACTTTCCAAACATTTATGTTAAGTGAATCTACAGAGCATTGAAACACTGACTGTTTTATTAAACTAAATAAATAAAAATGCTACATTAATAATAATTGTGTTGATGTAAAATTGTTTTGTAGCACTGTTTTATTCTGCTGCCTCTGCTTTTACTTTTGATCTGCTCTTGTGGATTTTTAAATACTGGACTCACTTTACTCTAACCAGCAGGGGGCAGTGTTTCCTATTCAACAGGAGGCTATGACTACCATAACCGGCAGCAGTAATTTTAATACTCCATTTCATCATCACCATCTGATGAGTAATTACTGTTCTGATGAAACGGCAGCTTTAGTGTCTACGTGTACGTACTTCTTGCGGTCCTTGTCCTTCTTGCCGTTGGCTGTGAGGCTCTGAGCCTGTAGAAGCTGAGCGGCAGCTCGTCTCTTTCCGAAGGAGCTCTGGTCGTCCTCCAGCAGCCTCTTCTTTTCCTCCAGAGCAGCTTTCTCGTCCGCGTGGAGGCGCTTCAGCTGCTCAAAACGACTCTGCAGCTACAACGTGCAGAAAACAACCACTTAGTTACAAAACTGCCTTAACGGGAATCTGCTTCTTTTAACTACTACTCGATTAACATGAAACAGTGGAGATGTTTATCTGCACAACTTCCTCTCAAAATAGAACATTTAAAGTGAACTAAACCCCATAAGGGTGATGCATGAAATGTGTTGACTATAATCAGCTTGGTGTGCTGTATTATCCTGCTTGTGACTTTATTGAAATAATGCTTTTATAGATAAAAAAATTATGTCTTATGTCTACAACTGAATAATCTCACAAAAAACAAAAGTGTTTCATGCCAGAGAATCAGACAAACAGTCAGAAACAACAATAGATACATAATTAACTAAAGATGACAAAATCACTGTCATTGATCAACACTGCACCACTGGTAGGTGCTATGTGGGTTCCTGGGGTGGGGGTTGAGGGGGTTTGAAAACATTCTAAGTATATGTTTTCCATGTTCTTTTTGACTATTATCCTTAATAAATATAAAATATATACATATAAAAGAAAACTAGTGAATATTAAAGGTGCTCAAGGTCATTCATTTTAGCACATTCTCAAGTTTGCTGAAGCCTCATATGCACAGGTGAATGGTTTGGGAGTAGAAATTTTTGTATTAAAATATATATTTCACATAATTTTGAATAATTCTTATTACCATGTGGGCAAACTGAAAAGTAGGTACAGGTACTAAATCACAAGTATCAAAATAGGACCACTGTGGACCAACTACAACCATTAGATGTAGGAAAAGTAATTTAGTTACTTATATGTAACAGTCTCTCTAGCAGGTTGACTTTAATTTAACTCTAATAGGTTTGGGTGCCGTTTTATAATCATAGCTGCATGTTTAATTCTTTTCAGTGACACATTGTGTATTTGTGTGTGTATTTGTGCGTCTACCTCTCTCTCAGCATCCTTGAGCTCAGCCTCCTTCTCCTTCACCCTCAGAACAAACATCTGCCTCATCTCATCCTCTCTCCTCTGCAGCTCCTCCAGGAACTCCTGCCGCTTGGCCTCGTACGTCTGCTGCAAACTACACAAACACACACATTACTTCCACACCGGTTGCCAGTTGTCAGTGTGTGCCGGTGTTTGGCAGAGCCGGTGCAGGTGTTTACAAGTCGATGGCTCACCTGACAGGTTTGCACTCCGGGTCAGTGTCTTTGAAGCCCATTTCCTCCAGTTTGCAGCGTCTGTACAGCTCATAGTGGCGAGTGTGCGTCTGCTCTCTCAGATCCTCCATGTTTACACAGATCAGCATCTCCCTCAGCTTCATGAAGTCACAGTGATTCTCATTCTCCACTGACACAGACAATTAGAGAATTAATGGATGGATACTTCCCCGGGAAGCTCAGGAAGTTTTTAGTAATCAAATGACTTTTATCCTACCTTGTACAATACCCCACGGATACTGACGGGCCTTCACCATCTTGTTGCCAACAGAGACTTCCTCTGTACTACCGACTACAGCAAATGGCAAATGGCCCTACACAGGAAATATCAGGTTATACCTTTGAAAGAAATCTGCAATCAACTTACTACCATTAACGTAGCACCTAATTTGACTGTAGGGCGAAGTCAAGGGACGTTTAACATCCTGGTCAAAAAAAAAAAAATTTATTAAAATAATCTACATCAAACGTATATATTTGGGTAGGGAATTGCTTATATTTTCAGGAAAACGTATTTTTTAAATGAGAAGAAATTTGTGAAAAAAATGTTTTATGAGTGTGAATGTTTGGAAAGTGACAAAGTTTTCTGCCGTCATTCTGGGTTCATTTTAAAAACTCTCATAAATAAACTAAATTTATTCCAAATACATTGATATTTGACTATTGTATTATTTATGTCATATTCTAAACACACAGTGTTTAAAATTCATAAATGCATGTATCTATGCAAAATATATTTGAATATAATGTTCATATTATTCGTATGTTGTAAATATTGTAAACAAAAATGTATATGATATTGATAATTGACATAAAAAATGTTTAATTAGATATTTACTTTCGTTGTCTATCCGTGACGCTGCCATTTGTCAAAACTCTTCCTATTTAGGTATGATCAAATATTTTTTTCCTCTAACCAATTATTAAGTTGTAAAATAGAGGGTTTAAGGTATACACTGAAAACATTTTAGCATAAAATGTCATAGGAACTTCACTTTTGAGAACTTTGTAATTCTTGCAAAAAATAGACGTAAATTTTTTGTCCATCTGTGACGCAGTAGTTTTTGATATTTTTCATTTAAAAATATTCAAAACTAAATTTTGTCCTTTGAGTCTGTTTAAGATGGCATTTAGACCTTTCCAGTTATGTGTAATATTTGTCTTAAATTTGTCTGGTTCAAAAGTTATGAATCAAAAAGTAGTGGGCTGTCCATCTGTGACACCCTTGACCTTGCCCTGTAGTCTATAAAACTTATGGACAGCCGTCTGTTACACCAGCTCTAGATACTCACATTCATTGACGTGTTGACCTTGGCTACAGTTTCATCGTCCAGAGGGAACTGGTAGATCTGGACGCCGTTGCTGACCAGTTCACTCATAATCTTGATCTTAAACTTGTGCAGCTCGCTCTTACTGATGGTGTCAGCTTTGGCGATCACTGGGATGATGTTCACCTACAGCAAGAGAGGACACAAGTTCTAAATGACAGATTATCCCTTCACACCCGTTGGCAATACATGACTATAAATATCTACAGGTTTTTTTTTAAGGTAATTGAATGCTTTTTGGAAAATATACAGCTCTGATAAACTCGTAAAATCTCTGGAATGAGATCAAGAGGAATACGAGTAGTAACAAGCCATCAAACAAAACAGAGACGCTTGCATTTAAAGTGTGGCAAAGTAAAAGACTGGTGTAGAGCATGACAAGACGCTAGGAAGCTGTGACTGAAAATTAGGATTATTAAAAAAAGATACAGAAACTACAGAAGTCCAAAGGGTCACAGATGAGCTAATGCTAACCAATAGCTTACTTATTCTTGTTTGTGGAACCTTTTAACCACGACTACAGAGGAGCTGTCTGTCAGGAAAAAATGTGTTTTAATAGAATAACTGAAAATCCAAAATGGCGCGACACGCCATTTAAAAAAACAGATTCAGAAGTTTACAGTAAATATACCGGTAGGCTAATCCATGATGACAGCCCGCAAAACGACTACCGATGAAAAGATTCAGCATGAGCTTGATGAGGCAACACGCAAGTTTATCAGCAACTCTCTGAGCAGACATCATGGAAGTTACGCGCAAAAATGTTAACAGCTGTATCTAGAATACACAGAAAACAGTATTTATAGATCGTGTTTTTCACAGCCGTATATAAATCATTTGCAGTTTACAGGTTTCTATTTGAAAATTTGCCAAAGCTGTGGGATTATTTTGGATAAAACTCAGATAAACTTTACATCCTCCACTATTATTTCAAAAACCATGCACTATTTCTGTAAACAAATGCTGAAAATTCCAATATATTTATATGGAATCTTGAGGAAATGTTAACCATAGTTACGAGAATATCCAAAAATGTTCATTTTAGGTACAAATATGCATAGAGCACCACTGTATGCATATTTTCTAGATACAAATCAAACATATTTATAAGAAATACAATTTCCAGAAGTACAAATAATAACATGACTTTTCTGAACATTATTTAGTATAGTCACATTTTTGGTCAGATTTCTCAACAAATCTGCTGCATAAGGGACTTAAAGAGACTGCATATTTTAAAGGTTGGAGCTATAATGATAAATTCTAATTCGGTAGTTCTGGCAATATACACTGAATAACTGGGCTGAAATAAGATATCTGCTGTTATTTCTGGCCCACTTTAATCACACATTCCATTCCATTCCATTCTTGTCTGTCTGTCTGTTTGTCTGTCATCTTGTCGTACCCCAGACAGGACTGGAATGAGTTGTGTCACCAGTCAAGCTTCGAATCCGACCACATACTTGCATACACCAACAGAATACAGTAGTGGGTAAACAAGACAATAAGTAAAGATCTCTTCCAACAGCTGTGGGGGTCACTGACTGTCTTTCTGTCAGTGCTGTAGATTCAACAAATGTCTCTCTCTCTCTGCGTATCCGTACAGTGACACAAAAGCACAACTCCAGTATGTGTGTGTGAGGTGATTACAGCATTCCACTGCTTTTTCTAGTCCATTCACACGCAAATCCAGGGTTAGTGACACTCCAGAGCAGTGAAATCACACAAACGCACAAAGAACACAGGCTGCTACACACAGAGAGCATGGGAAAGTGTCTGACCACTACAAGAGGGAAGGGAGGGGTTTATCCAGTTGGATCGTGAACCTCTCCCAACAGCCGCACATTAAAATACTAAGAGGAAAGGAGCAACAACCACAGCATAGATTCAATGTAGAAAACTCCCACACTCTCTAACATGAACATAGATTTGCATTCATCAGTCAGTCAAACACTATATTTAGGATTCTGACTGAGAAGATCAAAAATTCTTGTTTTCTTTTCGTTTGGTGGGTAGTCTTTCACCCTGTAGACCACCCTCATTGAACTCTCCAGTATCAGTGCAATATATTTTTTAAAATTTATTTTGTTTGTCATTTACTCCCATGGGGCACGAGCCTCCACAAATTACTTATACAACCGCACCGTAATGTATATTTTGCATGTGTCTTCTATTAACACTATTTTGGTGTGAATTATATTTATGGTTTTTAAATCCCTTGCAATTATTGCTCTTATCCTCCACTTTAAGATTTTCTCTCATCTCCATTTCTGTTTTTTTACTGTTATTGTTCTTGCTCTTTGCTGCTTTTAAAGTGTAAATTTCCCATGTGCTGGACTAGTACAAGATTATCTTATTCTATCTAATGGCCAAACCTATTTCCATAATTTTTAATCATGGTTCCAGTGCTGTGGGACAAATTTAGCACCATCTACTATTATTTTGGAGTAGGTGTAAAAGTGCTCTGGGCTATTTGGCTAGTTTGTATTCTCAAACTGAATCACACTCGAGTTGGGTGGCACAAAGTCCAGGACACAAAGTGACAGCGCCTTTGCAGAGTAGTATAAGAAAAAGGAGTCGTTTTGGTCAAACATGCGCTCAAGGAAGCGCACAGTGTTACTAAAATGATAAAATCTCTACAAACGGAAACCCCACATCTCTGTCAAAACCTGCCTTTTTCAGTGTATAGTTGCAGCTCAAAGGCTGTTTTTTTCATGTAGCAAAATAGTAAGTTGCAGACAGCGGAAGGAAGAAGATTGACAATCGTGACAATTTTTTCCAGCAGATTACATCCTGTGAGCCAGACTATTTCCTGGGTAAAGTTTGATTCTTCTTAATTTTTGACTGCAAATATAATCACATTTTCAGTCTACACATTTTTTTAAGTTTGACTTGTGCTGAATTTATGTACACATTATATCTGATGTGTCTTTTTTTCAGGAATTACTACCTTGCTGTCCAGTTTCTTCATTGTGACCAAGTCCAGAGATTTGAGTGAATGGCCTGAGGGGGAGATGAAGTACAGGCAGGCATGGACTCGTGAGTCATGGTAGTTGTGGAGAGAGCGTTTGATCTTTAACTCCTCCTGCAGATAACTCTCAAACTGCCTGTCGATGTAGTCCACCACCGGCTGGTAGCTGTAAGACACAAATACATGCAGCACTGATCAAAGATTTTGGTGGTAAACAGAAGGGATAAGTACAACAAGCCCATAAACATTTTAACCTTCACAAGGAGCAAAACTTTAAATACAATATTTATTCAGCCACTCATTCTTTCTCTCAGAAACTTTTTCTTCAATGTGAATAACATTCATACCTCTCCTGCTTGTTCATTTGGTCTCCAAAGCCGACAGTGTTGACCACAGTGAGGCGAAGTCGGACATTACTCTCCTGCAGGTCATAGGTTTGAGCTCGCAGCTTCACCTGGGGCTCAAAGTGGGATGATTCAAAATTCTCAAAGTTGGTGTTGAACAGAGTGTCCATCAGAGTTGACTTGCCAATACCCGTCTCACCTGCAGTCAGAAAAACACAGGATTCAATTATAGATATTCAACTTCATCACCGAGATCCGATAGTCTACTGAGAACATTGAAGATTGAGCCCAAATACTACTGCCACAAAGTATGATGGCTGAATCCTGCTTGACAAAGTGTTTGTTCAAATATTTCAGTAAAGACACAAGTATATTCATAAATATGCTCATGTTTATTCACGTATATGTGAGATAACATACCAATGCAGAGAATATTGAAGCAGAAGCCTTGGCAGATGGACTTGTTGACAAGCTGATCTGGGAGGCTGTCAAAGCCCACATGGCCTGACAGGGACAGGGGCCGCGCACCCTTATCCTAGAGAAGACATTACATAGAGATATTTTCAAAATGCCACAGCTGTTTTAGCTCAAGTATTTGGCCATGCTTAGGTTTTCTGGTTTAGCAAGTTTATAATGAGCTCACACATGTAATTATTAGTATCTGCATAAAGGAAAAATGCACACATACACTCTCAAAACAAAAAGTACTGAAGAAAACTATCTATTGATCAAAGTGGAAAGTCAGTCTGATTGCATTTAACATGTCTTGAAATCTTTTAGGCTGTAAGTATAAGATTTCCAAGTTTTAAAGGGATTGAGATAAGGTTTTAATCAAAAAAACAGATAATGTTTCTTACTGTTTAGGTGACTTTTTGGTATGGGAACTTACATTCTACTAAATACTGACTTTTGCCGATAGAAAACATGTTGCAATAATTATGATTTTGAAGTCAGATTTTGTGCTGTCTAAACTCTATTTCCTGTGTTTTCTTGTTGGAACTTTCTAACAAGACTGATAAATAACTATGTAGAGCTAAAACGGGCCTTTTTGTTCACTTGAAACTTTCAGTGGCAGTTTTCACCGGAGTGTATACAATTTTGCAGATACCAGACAGTTTATACGGTACCGTATCTTGAACAACAAACTAGATGTTCACTACTTCTATCAACATGGCTGTTAACCACACCTTAAAAGTTACTGTCCTATAATATAATTCATAACTACATGTGAGAAATACAAAGCAGGCAGATCTCAGTTGATGCCATTGCTAATTCATTTTTCTCATACTTTTGCAGTCCTCTTAATCTGCCCCTGAATGAACTCCAATACAGGGAGTGTCATTAGTCCAGAGATGACTAAAGTAATGGAGTAGATCACATTAATCATTTAAGGAAGTGTCCCTTATACATGCAGTGTTTTGTGAAATATAATCTCCTTTGTGCCTCCATAAAGTGGAGAAATAAATGTTGTCACGTGTTTCAACAACTTCTTTCATGTCATCACTTATATGGATGCTTAGTTTCACTCAAACACACATAGTTATCTAGTGAGGCAACACGCGAAACTAAAAGCTAAACCAACTCCCATTCGTAACAACATTTCAAAGTAAATTGTGGCAGTTTCTTTATAATAATTCAGACACATGGATGTTTACTCCTGTGCCAAACCGCAATCTTTATAAACTTTTGACTGACGCCCGCTAGCTATTAGCAACTGAGCCAACTCCGCCGTGTTCTTCTACCTCACTGAAGAAAAAAAAATGTTGTTAAGTAGAAACACCACTATCTACTACCCCGATAGGTAGTGGTAATGTGAAAAAGGGCACGTTTTATAAAGTGAGAACTTTTCTTTTGTCAGGTTTTAATAGACAACTTAGAAGCTAAGACAAGCTAACTTAGTGATAGCATTGGACACTCCCTTCTCATCTGTCAAAAATAATATCATAAGTCACTAGCAAAGAGAGAAAATACAAACCGGCTGCCGTGCAACATCAGAGGAAGACATAATTTTATACTATTAAAATCCCGAGTGATTCGGAAAAAACAAAAACAAACTAACTAAAATCGAACAACTTTTTTAGAGTCCGATCTGGACCGCCTCATTCAGTTCGCCGTCGACAACTGGACAGAACGGACCACTCTAAACAATATAGGGGTGAATTGAATTTTTTGGGTTATTAATTAATATTATTCTAAAATAAAACACCACATTTTATAATCAAATATGCACATAACTCATACAGCTAATGTGTTTTAGGAATTATAACTACCCTGCAGCTGTTATTAACCGCTGAGGGACGACGTATATATATTGTCGTAATAAATCCCCCTCTTTTTGTGAAGTGGTACAGCTCAGACGGTCAGACAAAAAGCTGCTTTAGGTGCAGTACGGTAAGGATCAAAAATCTGATTAAACGCATGGAATTAAAACAGTTTTGACAATGGTCTCAAAAGTACACCAGCACATTAGATTAATTTGAGTCATTTTTATAGAAGTAGTGTAACTCCTGATTTATTTTATGATTTTATTGCAGTCATATCTACATTATCAACGTTATATTTCATTACATTCATTATATTTACATCAGGCTTTAACAGACTTCGTTGACGTTTTTTGTGGCTTTATAAAAAATACTTACACCTAACACTGACTTGAAATCTATAAACATGTCCTTAATTTTACAGTATATTCTATTGATCTAGTATGAAGCTAGACTTTACAAAGTGTACTGAAATGCGACATGACTCTTGCTGTATTGATGTGTACTTTCGGTAGCGCGCGCCCTGTCGGTAGAGGCTCCGCACTGCTGTTTCCCATGGATGAGAGGAGGAGGAGGCCAGAGGAGGAAGATGCTGTCATGTTGTCACCCACATCAGGCAATGACAGCAACGTGAAAATGGAGATACTGTGAAATATTTTCGTGCAAACTCAGTGAGGTGCGTGCACGGAGGCCGGTCGGGATGGCCTCTCAGCGCGCGGAGCGAGCCGTGTTGGAGTTCCTGATGGAGAGAGGAGGGAGGGTCCAACAGATGGAGCTGATGGAGCATTTCCGATCAATTTCGGGACAAAATGACTCATCGGAGGAAGGGGTGGACAGCGAGATACTAAAACGCGTCGTGGACACCGTGGGCTTCGTTAAAGTGGAGGACGGTGTGAAATTCGTGTGTTTAAACGCGGAGGGGCACGCGGAGGCAGTGATGCGCGCGGACACAGACGACCACGGTCACGCGGAGTGTAATGGGAACATCCAAGACACACTGGACGACTATGTCAACGGCAACCCTGACAACGGACAGCAAACAGGTGAGGAGGCCCTGACCACTCTGTTTATTTCATATATCTGGTGATTAAAGTCCTATTTCCATTCTTACATTTATTACACATCTTAATTCAGTCTTCCTGCCTTTATTTATTTTGACATATGGACAAGTGTAGGTCCATGTTGTGCATGTGCAGTCATTGTCTCCACATTGTTTTGTTTTCTTATTATTGATTACAACTGACATGGAAAAGCATCACTTTAGATGATTAATAGATCTGTGTTTTCACAATATTGTGGGATAAGAATCATTATACAAGCTTTATTTTTTAATATAATGTGTGGTCTACTGCTACTGCAAAGGCTTCTGTAAGCAAGGCCATAGTGTTTTCTTTTTCTGTTGTTTTTTTTTTAAATCATATTTAGGATAATAAACACCATCTATTTATTTATTAACTGTTTTTAACTGTTGTAATTGTTTAACCTTGTTTTTACTTTTAGCCCCCTCACCCCCTTACCCCTCAAGGAGCCATTACTCTTTGATCAGGCTGCATTTGTAAATAAGAATCTGTTTGTAATTGCTTGCCTGGGTAAATAAAGGTTAAAAAAAAAAAATCAGACATTTGAGGACACAATTAACTTATTAATTTTTATTCAAAGTCAAAATGGGATTAACATGTAGTTCTGTCCTGTCAAGATACAAATTCACAGCACTTCTTTTTCTTAACGATGAGGCAAAAAAGTAACATTTATCTCTATAATAGAAGATTCAGCTTAAAATCCTTGCATGTAAACTATTAATTTAAAATCACTGTAATCTTTAAGAGAATTGATATGTATCACACATAAAATATACTCAAGCATATATTTTCTTACAGCCCTACAAACATACTTGTGATCACTAGGTTCTTCAGTAAAATGTGATTGTTTAATGAAAAAAAAATGGAGTGAATGCAACACTATTCATAAATATAATGTATTTTCACTCTTTTTCTCCATGTGGAAGTCCACCCTCCAGGCCTCAAAGCACATCCATGAAATAAGAGCACACATAAAAGTGTTTAAACAAGTTTATCATACAGCATCAAAGGTGTCCTGTTAAGATCCATATTCACATCACTTCTTTTTCTGTACTGAGGCAAAAAAGTAACATTTATCTCTATAAATAGAAGATTCATCTTAAAATCCTTGCATGTAAACTATTAATTTAAAATCAATGTAATCTTTAAGAGAATTGATATGTATCACACATAAAATATACTCAAGCATATATTTTCTTACAGCCCTACAAACATACTTGTGATCACGTGGTACTTCAGTAAAATGTGATTGTTTGATTAAAAAAAAAATGGAGTGAAATCAACACAGTTCATAAATATAATGTATTTTCGCTCTTTCTCCCCATGTGAAACTCCACCCTCCAGGCCTCGGAGCACATCCATGAAATAAGAGCACACATAAAAGTGTTTAAAAAAGGTTATCATACAGCATCAAAGGTGTCCTGTTAAGATCCATATTCACATCACTTCTTTTTCTGTACTGAGGCAAAAAAGTAACATTTATCTCTATAAATAGAAGATTCATCTTAAAATCCTTGCATGTAAACTATTAATTTAAAATCAATGTAATCTTTAAGAGAATTGATATGTATCACACATAAAATATACTCAAGCATATATTTTCTTACAGCCCTACAAACATACTTGTGATCACGTGGTACTTCAGTAAAATGTGATTGTTTAATGAAAAAAAAAATGGAGTGAATGCAACACTATTCATAAATATAATGTATTTTCTCCCCATGTGAAACTCCACCCTCCAGGCCTCGAAGCACATCCATGAAATAAGAGCACACATGAAAGTGTTTACACATGTTTAACATACAGCATCAAAGATGGATGACTATTAAAAACATGATCTTATTTCTCAGAGGCATCCAGTCCACCAGTCTCCAGCCTTGACAATGACAAACAGTCAAATGACAACGAGCGACCCGAAGCCCCCTCTCAGAATAATACGACCAGCACTGAGACTCCTGCATCTGGTGGAGGAGGGGAGGTGAAGCTAAGAGACAGGAGGAGGCGGGAGTCGGCCCCGGTGATCGGGACGTCTGACCTGGACCAGGCGCATCCAGGAGGGTCCCACAGCCAGCAGATTAGAGGCCTGCGTAGGGTGTCCAAAGGGTCCCAGCGGGCCATGCTGACCAGCTGCCTATCAGAGGACAGCGGTTTTGAGGGGTTGGATGCTATCGGGGATATTAACACCCCCAAAGGAAGTCGGAGGAACTTCATAGAGCTGATGATGAGTAGTTCTCCTCAGGTAGGATGCAGTGTCTTTCCATCGTGAATAACAGTTTGCATCCCATGGCTTATCATTATGCTCTGATAGCGTCCTAAAGGTCTTTACCACTAACTGCTCCCTTATTGTTCATTCAGGTTAATCCACAATGTTATCTGCCTCACTTACTCTTAATGCAATTATTTACCACATTGTTCCAGTTTATCTTGTCCTGAAGCCTCCACTGGTGACTGTCATAAGACAACAACGTCAGGCTTTCAAAGCTGATGTGTTTTCTCTCTTTACGATGCCTCCTGAACACTTTACAGTACAGTGTGATTAACAATGGTACCACAGTATCCACTTTATGACCCAGATTTTTACATAGAACAAGATATTATAGCAGTTTATCATGTGCAACCTTAAAGCGTTATGATACACTTAAAATCACGGAAAAAATTATTAGACCACCCCTTGTTTTCTTCAATTTCTTGTTCATTTTAATGCCTGGTACAACTAAAGGTACATTTGTTTGGACAAATATAAAGATAACAACAAAAACAGCTCATAAGAGTTTAATTTAAGAGCTGGTATCTAGATATTTCCCATGGTTTTCTTGATAATAACCAAAATCACTTCAGTTCTTACATCAATAGCTATGGCATTGTACTGACAAAAACAGTGCTTGTAGGCGTTCCATGTTTTCTTTTTCTGTCTGTTTTAGTCACATGATACACACAGGAGTTAGTACTTGATTGCATAACCATTGTTTTTGATGACTTTTGATGGTCTAATAATTTTTTCCACAGCTGTATTTATTTTGGTACTTGTAAAAAAGCAGTTTTTCAGAATGTCTGTTAATTTATTGTATCTGTGCATGTTTTGGGACATGTCACTTATATGCACATCTTTCTTTTCCTCTTTTTTTAGGTTAGGAGATCTCTTATTAACCGAGGCTCACGTCTCCGAGATTCCGTGAAGAGTGACGGTGACTCAGCATCTCTGCTCTCTTCAGCCACCGATGAGGACTGTGCCTCGGTGACCCTGGACCCACTGGAGCACGAGTGGATGCTGTGTGCGTCCGACGGCCTGTGGGAAAGTCTGCAGCCCCTGTTGGCCGTAGAACCCAGCTTAGTGGTCAAAAGAGACTTTGTGACGGGCTTTACCTGCCTCCACTGGGCTGCGAAGCAGGGCAAAGCTGAGCTGCTCTCCCAGCTGCTAGCCTTCGCCAAGGAGAACGCCGTACCCGTGAATGTAAATATCAGATCAAGTGCTGGATACACGCCACTGCACCTGGCAGCCATGCATGGACACACACAGGTGGGTGGAATGGAGATCTGTGGTAGAAGGGTGTCATGTGTTACACCTGCTCAGTGAAGCAGAGGATAAGTGCACCTCTTCTTCTACTCAGGCTAGAATAAACAATAGTTAAATTCTGCTTCTAAACAGGATTATTGTAATTAATGAAAACTAGGACTAATAAAACTAATAATGAAAAAAATAATTGAATTAACCGATAAAAAGTAAAACAAAGTATGACATGACAGTTAAGTAAAACCTGCAAAACTAAAATATAACACAATTTTAGGTAAAATCATCTGTTTATATTGCATATTGTCGCTGTCAGGCAGAAACCTCTTATGTCCAAAACAGTTATTTTTCAGGAAACAGTAAAAACTATGTATAGTCTAAACAAATGAGTGTAGTTAAGAGATGTAGCCGCAAGCCATTTTCAACACAATTCATTGGTTAAATATTTCTAAAACCGTCAGGCCAATTGAAGGCTGACCAACAGAATCATTTAATGACAAAAAAAGGACCAAAAATGGAATTACGAGGTTTCTGCCCAACAGCGACGATATGCAACCTTTAACAAGCAATAGTTTTGTAAGTCGTATTTGATGTCATGTGTTTATACACTTTTTCAGCTTCTATATTCCAGAGCTTCACACGTAATACATAAAAAATAACTAAATAGATATTCAAGTAAAATTACTAACTTAAATCAAGCTGCAAATGCAGTACAGCACACCTTTAGTTTTGTTATTTTTACAGGGAAGACATACGTGTTTCTCAGTTTGTTTAATAAGGTATAACAAGAAAATACAGAAAATATTTGTACAGTTTTAAAAACGCATCTAAAACACATTTTTTTTACAGGGAAAAGTCAGTATTATATTAGTAGCCCAAATGGTAAGAAACATCTGAGACATGTTGAATGAACGGAAGTGTAAATCATCAGAAAATGAATGCACTGGATCTCATATTCTCTGAAAAAAAGAATTGGACATAAAGGCAAATAAAAGTAGCACTAAATTTGAAACTGTGGTTTGTAGAAACCTAAGAAATGCAAGGATCCCATTGTGAAACCTGAAACTGAAACCTTAAACTCTTGCTCATTACTGTAGATATATAACTAATTATGTAATATATGATAAAAAAAAAAAAAAAAACAACTTTAAACTTTAAAACTACAATAAAATGTACCCTGCTAAGTATTCTAAAATAGGAGTTAACTGTTTCTCATCAAAATATCATGTTTCATATTTCACAGTGTGTTTGGGAGTTTACATCTAGAGCACAAACTTAAAATGAGAGTTTCCCCAGTTATAATGAGGGAGAAAATACTAAGAATCTGCCCCAAATAGAAATTAATCTAATGGCTGGACGATAAACAAAACAATGCATAATTACTACTGTGTGTCATTTAAATATTTTAGGTTCAACCAGTGACCCCTAGTTTCTGTGTTGTATTGTCTGTGGATAAAACAAATAAATATAAAGTATAAAAAAAAAAGAATCTGCCCTAAATAGAAATTAATCTGACACCGTATGTATCTCATGATCACATTATATTAAAATAATTTGTATTTTTTTTGCTTATGTTCACTGATGTGGGTCAGTAATTCACCATAATTCTGGATGACTGACAGTGAAACCAGGTCTTGTTACAGGATGACACAAAAAAAGGGAACTTTTTAACAATCCAATAAAACCAAAGAAAAATATTTTATTCATAGTAATTGAAACCTTAAAACATGCCATTTAAGAAACAATGATGGAATTTTCATTTTTTTAAAATTACTTCCTGTAGATGGCGTCCTCCTGTACGAATGCATTCTTGAAATCTGCTGTTGAGATTCCTCATTGACCGCTGCAACATCTCAGCTGGGATACTGTGAATTTCATCCTGCATTCTCTGTTTTAACTCATCCAGAGTTCTTGGTCGAGTCGTGTACACTTTACTCTTGAGATAGCCCCACAAGAAAAAATCACAAACAGACAAATCTGGCGATCTAGGGGGCCAGGGAACATTACTGAATCTTGAGATCACACGGTTACCGAACAATTCTCGCACAGCCGCCAATGGTTACTAAAATGGGGGTGTGTTTACTTGCTCAAGGTCACTGTCTCGCAGTGCTGCCACTTGCTCATGTCTGCCAATACGCACTTCAAAAAATCCCGTTTTTTTGGGTCACCCTGTATATGACTGTTTATCTGTGATTGACAGGTGGTTCGCGTGTTGCTGTCAGACTGGGAGGCGGACCCCGAGGCTCGAGACTACAGCGGGAGGCGAGCCATCCAGTACCTCCCCCCACCGCTGGCCGCAGACCTACAGGAGGAGGGGGTGGTCACCTCACCTGGGACTGAGTCCGACAGTGAAAACGCAAACGGCGGAAGCGGCTGGGGGCGTGGCTGGCGTTTTCCCAGAGTTCTGCAGGGTAATCTGAACCCACTGCGGCTGCTGAACCCACCGGCCGAGGCGGCGGAGGATGGGAACGGGGCCGGGAAGACCAAAGGAGGGATGCAGAGGAAGTCATCTCTGAGTCGCCTGAATGCTCGCCTGCACCGTGGACGCCACCGAGCACAGATCATCCACAGCGCCTCCTTCAGGGACACGGGAGAAGTCGGGAGAGGAGAAGATCTGCCCAGCAGTCCACTACGAACACGACCTCTGTCCAACCTGTTCGGGTGAACTCGCACAAAAATCACAAAAATCTAAACCAGTGTGATGTTATTTACACGGAACAGTTTACTCACCTCTATAAGCTGAGATTTCATACATTTATCACTGCAAATAATATTAAACATGTGAAATAGTGATAAGATGACACAGGTTTTATGATTACAGATTTTTACTTTAGTATAGCATTATTTAAACTTATTAACCACTCATTTTCCTTCTAAAAATCTACTTTATTTTTGTTCCTTTTGCAGTTGAGTGAAGAGCACAAGTCACAGTATTTTATTTACAGGTCACCGACTACTTATATATGAATTATTTTAGATTTTTGTGTTTATGTTTATTCCTGTTTATTCCTGAGGCTCTGAAAATATGAGACCAGCTTCATCGCACGATATGATGAAATGTTATTTACACAAATGATAAAGATACACACACACACACACACACACACACACAGGGCTGGAGTTCTGACATGTATGTGTCTGTTTGCAGAAAAGTTAATATATTTATAGAGCACATTTTCTATTTATCAGCCACTTCTGATTGGATGGTGCTACACACTGAAGAAAAATTTCATAAACAATCCAGTGGACTTTCTTTTTTTACATTTTTTTGTAGCAGATTTAATATTCACACTGTCGTAAACAGAACTGTTGTATGTCCAAACGACCATGTACAGTCTTAAGTTTGCACTTGTCACTTTGGTAGGTGTTCACGGGATCAAAGGTGTTTTTGGGGCCTATGTTTCAGGGCCGATACTTGTTAATTTTCTAGACACGGCATACATCTATTGATGTATGAGCTCAAATGTACCTCAGATCATCCAAGTCTGGTTCACTCTTTGTTATCTTGCTTCATTTTATAATGTTTAATCAAACTGTATGCAGATATCCTGTCATTTTGCATTTCCAGAAGTACTTCATATAATAAATGACATGAATTTTTCCGAGAAAGCTTTTCTTTTTTTTTTTTGTAATTCCAGAATGTAGACACGTCAAGTAAATATGTAAATGAAAATCATACATTTTTGTCAAATTTTAGTACTTTTTTTTTTTTTGTAGTCAACCAGCATAGCACTGCTTAATTTTACAATAAATATACAAATATACAGTTGATACAATCACCCCCCATGACACTGGATTAGATGTTAAGAGCTTTACTGCCCCTCATGTATTGGTCTAACCTCGCATGTGCACAATCATTTCCTCATTATTGACTCATTTTTAGTGTCGTCTATGGGTAATAAAGTGTGAACATTGTGTTTAGCCAAGGAGCACACTGACTTTCTGACTGTTTGTGTCCCAAATATGTGAACCTTGCTCTCCCAATGACATACTGATGCATCCTAGATCTCATGAATGTACCGTTAGTATTTTGTAGCACAAATTGTAGGGCTTTATGTAATAATTGTAAGGTAACATTTTTGGTGTAGATATGTACTGTACAGTTGGAATTTTGACGTACTGTACGTTTTGTTTTTTGTTTTTTTTTTCACATGCATGACATGGGGAAATGTAACTGTGCACTGTTTATGTTTTGTCTGTATACCATCGTGTCTGTCTTATTTGTGGAAAACTGTGAAGTCATTACATACACTAAAATAATGTATCTGGGCCACATCTCGTCATTTCTCGTCTTAAATGTGAAATAAAGCAATAATTGTTTGCATTTAACATTGATTGCTCAGATTAAGACTACATTTCTCTAACAACGCATTTAGCGATACACAGAGTATCGATATTATTAATTTATTTGGCCTTTAAATTAAAAATAGGAATACATCTGATTTTCACTAAATGTAAAATGCAGAGGATAATAATACAATAAATTATGATAAATCACCTACAAAAGCTTAAATGTCATTTGGAAATCAGCAAAAAATAGTTATAGGTCTGTACAGCGCTGTTTTTGTACCATTGTTTTATATGCTTTAATCTATTCTTGTATTTTATTCTTTTACTTTGTTTTTTATTTATTGTTCTGTGCAGCACTTTGGTCCACTGTGGTTGTTTTAAAGGGCTTTACAAATAAAGTTGGATTGGATTTTAAGGGTTAAAAAGCTATTTATAACAGATTAGAAGTGAAGATCAAACAAGTAAATAGGAGAAATATTCAGATATTATCTTAGATTCTCAGTTTAATTTTAAAAACAATATCGAAAAGATACGTAAAACAATTTAAGCTAATCTGACCTCTTTTGGAATGATGTGAAACTGCCTAACATTTGACTGTTTTTCAAATTTACATGATCTTCTTGCATTTGTTAAATGATTCTACTGTGGCCTCAGACCAAGACTCTATGGATGGTGCCTTAAAAATGTAATAGAAGCAAGTAAAATATCATCACTACCACATTTTAAGCAAAAATAAGATGAAGTTTGGACGATTTTGTTGATTTTAACACCATGAAGTTATTATTTGAGTATTTAAATGTGCTTTCTCCTCAGTCTCTTTCGATAAACTGCAAAGCTGCAGCAGATTGACCAGAGCAGCTTCATGTGACAATTGACCTAGAATTATTTTTGAAACGACTTCTGAGTGAATTTTTTTTTTTTTTTTTACATTTAGTCTTTCCCAAGTGATTTATCATTGTTTATTTTAATATTGTCTCATACGTTGTGCATTTTTTATTGAAAATCAGGTATTTCCCTAAAGCAATTTACTGATCATGTAGATGTTCATAAAAGCTCAGAATCAATTCAGCTTGATTTTCATGCAATCAATATAAAATAAAATGTAGTTACCCAGGTCTCGGTGTTTGTAGCATGAAAAAAAAAAAAATAAAAGGATAAAAATATGAAATAAACTATATAAAAGCTTAATAGAATAGAATTAAAACGACCATAAAATGCACAAAAAAATATAAAATAAACTTCTGAATATGTGCAATATTGCACAGCTGTTATTATATCAAAACAAAAAAGTGAAGCAAAAGTATCATCATTATCATTTACTAAAAATCTGTAACCACTGTCATTTGTCAAACAGCATGGTTTTATTGGGGAATCAATGTTTCAGAAGATTAGAAGACTACGGAACCTCTGAAATGAGTCATATCTGATGACCATAAAAAGCTCAGAAACAACATTCTGCTCGAATTATTTAAATGCATTGATTGGATTAGTGCTTATATATTGTTAAACATTTTAGATCCGTATATGATTTGGGTCGTCCGTGGCTGTTTAAGTGTTTCAGGGTTAAAGGAACAAAACTGTCACTGCCTGATCATCTGAAATCTGCTACAAACTTCACCACTGGAAAGACAGACACTAAATCCTGGTTTCTTCACTGACAAAGCTGTATATATGTCTGCTTTTTAACATATTGTGTGTTCTTGTAAAGGTTCTAAATGTTTTATGCATTAGCAGATCCACTGTGATCTGTAAATTGTGTTAATAATGAATGAATGAATGAATGAATGTTTATTTCAGTTAAATACAAAATACAAAACACATACATATTAAAAAAACAAAAACAAAACACCTACATATTAAAAAAACAAACATAAAATTAACACATTGTGTAACTGAAAAAGGAAGAAGCTGAAGCCGGAGGCTTATTTCTGCTTCTTCTATTCACATCCTTAGTCCAAGTCCACACCTTAAGTTGCAGCAGATAAATACTTAAACTTAAATTATACTACATTCAGTGTAATAAGTTATTTTGTAATCATATTACTTTCATAGCCCTTCATAATTTGACAAATTAAAGTCTTTTTGAAACTCAACAGTGAGCTACACAATTTCACTTCATCCTTCAGTTCGTTCCATAGCTTGACACCAATAAATGAAACACAGTGATATTTAACGTTTGTTCTAACTTTACATTTTTCAAACACAAACATCCCTCTTAAATTATAATATCCTTCTCTTAACTTAAAAATTTTCTGAATACAAAAAGGAAGGTTTTTACTTTTAACGCGAAACATAAATTCCATTGTTTTTAAATATACAATGTCAAGAAATTTTAGTAAACCAGATTCTACAAAAAGTGGATTACTTGATTGGAGATAACCAGCTTTGTTTATGACTCTAATAGCTTTTTTTGGAGTTTAATTATTGGGTCTAAATTAGTTTTATACACATTGCCCCATATTTCCACACAGTATGACATATATGGCATTACAAGTGAACAATACAATATATGCAAACATTTTTTGCTTAACAAGTCTCGAGTTTTATAAAGAATCGCAACAGCTTTGGACATTTTGCGTAATAATAAGCTAAGACATAATATTGTACAAATTATTCTTATATTAGTTCCAAGTTCCAAACTTCAAAATTTTAACAATATTATCCCAGTTATCAAATGTAAGTGTAACATCATGTATAATGCATATGTACAAATGATAAGTTGAGGCATAATATTGTTAAAATTGCACTTATTTTTCCTAAGAAATTCCAGTTTTTTCAATTTATCCACATCTTTTTTGTGAAAGAATACTTTGTTAGTGTACATTTTAGGATAATTTAATGTTTTTTATTGCACTACAACAAAGAGAAAAACTTGGAGTTGTCATTATTTCTAGATTATTATGCTGTTATTTTATTGGTTTGACTTGCTTGACATCAAATTGAACTGAATGTGGCCCCTGAGTTAAAATGAGCGCGACACCTCTGGGAAAAGTGTTAACTACAGACACTGTGATATTTACATAGGATTTCTGTCAGAGTACCTGTGCGCTTGTATCTGCCCTTATCAAATAAACCATACATTAATAAAGGTCTCACTCTCAGTACAGAGATACAAAGTCTGAGACCTCCGATCCACACAGGCTTCCCCACTGTAAAAAATAAAGCCCCTGTTGAATACTGGAGTCTGAATAAAACAGGCGATTTATCTGCCTTTCCCGCTGACACCCACTGATTGTCCTTGTCTGGTAGTGCTGAATAATTGATGACTCGATGACCCCCTCCTCCTCTCGCAGCTTTGGCCCAGCATTTTGTCGTATATCCACAGCTTCCTGTCCTATGAAACTGTGCACCCTGCATATTCCCAGCCACTCCTCATTCTGCACCTGGTGTTTGTGTGGCAGCTCTAACGTTACAGGCACCCATCGTCCTCACAGGTTTTATTAAATGAGTCACGCTGGGTCATGTTGTCAAGTCTTTTATTCGCAGTGTGTCACTGGGACTAAGAGGCAAGAATAATTAATATTCATAAGCCATCACACATGTGAGGACAGTATGGCACACAGAAGCACAGCTCATGTCCTCCTGTGATGCAACATGTTCTTTCAGCTTTGTGCAGATGTGTGAGTTTTCAGATATATGAGTTTTGTTGTTTTTTTTTTTTGTTTGTTTTTTTTACCATTTTCCTATACACAGTAAAAGTGTCAATTTAAGTCTTAGAGAGTTGAATTTAACTCTGTTTCCGATAACATCTGGTCTCACTCAAAATTAGAGTAAAATTTACTCTATGGCCAGTGAGATAATAATAATAATAATAATAATAATAATAATAATAATAATAATAATAATAATAATAATAATAACACTGGTCAACAACAAATTTATTGTTTAAGTTTTTTGAGCTGATTTAGGATAATTTTGGTGTGCTGAATCCAAAAATCACATTAATTTTGCTCAATCAGGTCAACTTTCTGAACTATGCTACATATTGGCTTTTTTAACATTTTTGCTTACATTTATGGGCATTTTCACATCATATGATACAAAATTCTTTCATATTTCTTGCAATAAACGAGTTCTGAAGATTTTACTTTTGCCAATTTATGATTAATGTTTTTTTTTAATATTACAGGTGAATGAAATGGCTTCGACTAGAAGATCTTGCAAAAATAAGCCTGACGTATTCTGCTACATCTGCGGTGAATACACCATTGTACCTAACAGGAATCAAGTGATCAAATGATTTTTTTTCTCTTAAAACCTATTTTGGGTGAGAACTATATAAAAAATCAACTGATAATGTCACAAAAATGTAATCAATGTTGTGAGAAGATCAAATTTTTCAAAATCAAATTAACAAAAAAACCTGACCTGATTGAGAAAAACAGATGTCATTTTTGGATTTAGCGGTGCAAAATTGTCCTAATTCAGTTGAAAAAACCTAGACAACTTGCAAAAAAAATTTTTTTTGTAACCCAGTGTAATAATAATAATAATAATAATAATAATAATAATACATTTTATTTATAGGCGCCTTTCTTGGCACTGTAGGACACCGTACAGTAAAACAGTAAAACAGGAGAGTATAAAACAAGCAATAAAGCAGAGTAAAAAATAAAAGGCAGGTTAAAAAAAATTGGACAATGCAGTTGTGTTCACAAAGACAAAGAGGTCCTAAACAGATGCGTTTTGAGTCTGGATGTGAAGAGAGGGAGTGAAGTGGTGTTTCTGAGATCCGGTGGCAAGGAGTTCCAGTGTTAGGGAGCAGAGCGGCTGAATGCTCTGCTCCCCATGGTGGTGAGATGGGCAGAGGGAACAGTGAGGTGGATGGAGGAGGAAGATCTGAGGGTACGAGAGGGAGTGGCAACATGAAGAAGATCAGACAGATATGGAGGGGCCAGGTTATGGATGGCCTTGAATGTCATTAGAAGGATTTTAAATTCAATCCGGAATTTAACCGGGAGCCAGTGGAGCAGTTGGAGGACAGGAGTGATGTGGTGAGTGGAGGGGGTCCTGGTGATGATGCAAGCAGCAGAGTTCTGAACTAACTGAAGTTTATGGAGGGATTTGTGTGTGAGACCAAAGAGGAGAGAGTTACAGTAATCTAGACGAGAGGTGACAAGGCTGTGAATAAGGATAGCAGTGGTATGGGGTGGAGGCGATTAATGTTACGTAGGTGGAAGTATGCAGACCGAGTGATGTTATTGATGTGGGATTGAAAAGATAGAGTACTGTCGTTAATTCTACTCAATTCAGTGTCAAAATTAACAATGAAATGTGTAATAATATTTAACACTGTGAGGTTTTCACACCGTTAAGAGTAATATGATTACACTTTATAGAGCTATTTTTACTCCAAATTTAATTTAAAAAAGACTCTATAATGTTTTAATGTTTATTTCTCTGCAGTGTTATTTTCTTCATCAATTTGCACCCTATATAAACTAATATTGAAACAATGTAGGGATCGTGATGGGTGTAAGTTTGTTCTAGGAATGTCATTTACTCTACCACATATTTTTTCTTTGAATTAATAAAGATTACCTTGCTTGCACCCCAATGTTAAATACTATAGTTTGCTTTTCCCTAATTTGGTTTAATTTGGTCTAATTTGGCTTAATTTGGCTTATTTTGATTTAATAAAATACTCTTGTATTAAACTTCATTATGGTGTGTTCCCCTTTTTTTTTTATTGTGGCTTCTGAGCTAGGTCATAACACCCAATTATAGCTTTTTAGTGACAATCAGGTTCAGCGTTGTTCTGCCTCTAGGTTTGACTAATGGTGGCATTAATAAAAAAAAAAAAAAAACACGAAAAAGCCAATAAACATTGTAAAACAGACATATTAACCTAAACAAACATTAACACAAACCCCCCTCGTAACCCCTGCACATAAAATAGAACACAATGAGTAAAATACCCTGTACCATAAATGCAATGCGGCAGACTGGCACTAATCATCACTCTGTAGAGTTGAATTTTACACTGCATCTGTGCAGAACTTTACACTGACTTTTATTTTATTTTTTTTAATTCACTTTTTATTGACATTCTGTATCAATTTTGACAAAGATATTCATTTTAAATGTCATCAACATTATATTAATCTGAATGTCCCATTTTTTTTAACAATGAAACAAACAAAAAGAACATAAACAAGTAGGGAGTGAATTGCAGTAATTACATTTACTATATCTAATCTTCTATACAAAAATAAAAGCATCAAAGTCCGGTCTGCATGGCGTAATGTATTCCATCCATTTCTTCCAGCACATAACAAACAAGTCCTTCTTTTAGTTCACCTCTGCAGTAAGTCTCTCCATCTTATATATGTCCACTATAATGTCCATCCACATGCTCAGCATTGGGCTTTCCGATTACACTGACTTTTAACTCTACTGTTAGACAAGCTTTACCCTCCATAGAATTAGAAATACTCTATCTAGGTTAAAATAGCCTGGCTCTGAAATATTGACACTGCATTTTTTACTGTGTATATTTAACACAAATATCTACACTTATTACTACTTCCATTTACAAAACACACTTGTTATTTCAGTCTTAATGCATTTGAGAGGAATTACTGAAATTTTGTATCACTGCGAAACGCTGCAACACCAATACTGTAATGGAATCTTTGCAAAATCTCTTAATGCAAACTCAGTCTGTTGTTTAAGTAAAAAAGAAGATCAATGCATATCACATACACTAAACATAAAAACTAAAGTAAGAGGTCTTATTATTACAAATTCAGTGCTATAAAATTGGCTGAAGAAGTTGCCAACGTCAACAAAATAACCAAAGCATAACTGATGGGATGCAGAAAAGTACCAAAACAAAATGAAGTATAAGGTGTAACAGGTTGAAGGTGATGGAAATGATGTGAGGGACAAAGGAAATTAAAACAATATAAAATATCTAATGAGATGGAAGCTGCAAATAAGAAGCAGCCAGATGAAAATGGTATAAAGAATAGAATAGAATAGAACAGAATAGAATAGAATAGAATAGAATAGAATAGAATAGAATAGAATGTCTTTATTGTCATTGTACAGGTACAACGAAATTAAAAAGTGCAATCGTTCTAGGTGCCATAAAAAAGTATAAATAATGTATATAAAAGAGTATAAAAACTAACATATAAAAGGAAAACCCTAATGGCATAAATATCTAAAGCAGCATTAAAAAAAAGAGTGTTACTAGAGGTATGAAAGACACATAAAACGTAATCATATACTCTGGACAACATTCAGCATTCCACACAATTAGTTAATGTCCAGCAGTATTCAGTGCAATTATGGCCCTGGGATAAAAACTGTTTGTTAGACGGCCTTTAGTGTCCGGAAACGTCTGCCAGAGTGTAAAAGTTCAAAAAAGGATGCAACAAGATGAAACACCTGTAGCTTCTAATTTTTTTTTTTTTTTTAATACTCTTTATTTTGATGTTTTAAATCACTTTTACAGTGCAGTAACAACACGAAATAAAAATAAATAAATTAATTAAAACAAAAAACAAAAAGGGGGAAACACACACAATACAACAAGGGGGGATGTTGTTCCTTATGCATTTGACTGCTTTTCCGTACTCAATCTGATATCAAGAATTTCTGTCCTTGAATATGGTCCATTTCTCCCATCTTCGCTTAAAAGTTCCCATCTTAATCCTCAGTTGAAATGTTAATTTTTCCATGGTATATATTTCCTCTATAATGTCCAGCCATTCTTGTGGTTGAAGAGGGTCCCTTTTTAACCAGTTCCTTGTGACTACCTTTTTGCAGGCAAGAATTAAAATTTTAAATAAGTAAGTGTCTTCTCTTTTAATTATGTCATCAGGTATTAGACCAAGGTAGATAGTCTGGGGGTCCATTGGAATTTTACAATTTAAAATATTCTCCATTGTCTGAACAACATGGTTCCAAAACATTTGCATTTTTAGAGTGGTTGGCATTTATGTGTCCACATCCTCTCCAGCATTGCTGCTGTTTTCCCAACTGTTTGCTTTTAATATTTGGTGTAATAAAGAAGCGAATGAGTTTTTTTGTAGCTTCTAATTTTAGGATTCATTACTTTTTTTGGGTAATATTTCAAAAATTGCTGCTTTTTCTTGCAAAATTATGCAAATAATGCAGCAAAATAAAACAGGCACAAAAGGTAAACTAAAAAAAATGTCCTTAAATGGGTTACTTTACACTTTTATTCCCTGAGTGCATTTCAGAGCCTGTACTTTTTCACTTTCATTTGAGTTAACAAGTGGAATCAGTACTTTTACTTCATCCACAGATGTGATCTGTTTTTGTCTATCTTCTGACGCAGTTTACTGTAACAAATCCATCATAAAAAGAAGGATTTCATGTGGATAATTTCCCACTCATTGAAAAGTGTTGCCATAAATACATCCTACAGTAAAGGGTCTCTTTTTCTACACTCTTTTAGCTTTGTCATTGCCCTTATCAAGTCAACAAAGACTTATAGAGGTCCCTGAAGGTACAAGCATTTTCCTGGGTGAGTAGTTTTCATAGCTCAGTTGCCCGGAGCAGCCGATCTCTTTGATGGCCACTGATCGGGACAGAGTAGTGGCTGTCTGACTGCAGCTACTGACCTACATACACACTGAGGGGAGTAATGCCCATTATGTAAATTCTTCTGCCATCTTTTCAGGGAAATTGTGCCAACTTTTTTGCCTGGGGCCTCCACTGTTGGACTAATCCATGCGTCCAATCTATCTGCATCTTTTTTTCTATTTTCCCCAAACAGATAACACATGAGTAATGCCATTCAAGCAGGCTAAATTTACACACTGGCATCAGAAAAGTGACAAATGGGAGCTGCCAGTTCTTTCGCCTTATGACACATTTACTGACACAAATTAGTCATTTTATATAGGACGCTTTTGAGGGGTGGGTGCAGGGCATTAACCTCAGCTCCACCGTCAATATAAGAGCTGCACAGTTAATCAAAGTGCAAACATAATTGCAGTATAAGTCTTTGCAATTATATAATACAAGGTCCAGTGTGTCAGTGCTGATATTTTGGATTCAGAAACTTTTCTATATATATATATATTTTTTTTTTCCAACTATATTTATTGAACATTTTCAATGAACACAACATACATTATATCAATTCGTAACAGTCAACGCACAATCAAGAATGACATATCTGACTGTCAACACCCATCCCTTCCCACCCACCCAACCCACTGGCCAAAAATAAATAAATAAATAAATAAATAAATAAGGAAAAACATAAAAGAAAATCAAAAACAGAAACCATACCTTTCTATATATTTTTTTTTAGATGTGTATGTTCGAATCAGGAAAAAAATCAAACCAGGGACTCAATGCAATTATTGTGGACAACATTGCAATTTGTGCCTATTTGCGTTTATTGTTTTCAGTGAGTAGCTTAATAATAATTTGTAAGTGTGTGACTTGTGGCTTTTTTATCTTGATTTTCTGACGTGGAAGAAATTTGGAACTTTTGTCATTCTTGTCCTGAAACTACTCTACTCTTATTCTTTCTATGTTAACACTCTTCTAACTTGAAATGAAATGATGAAAAAATAACTATAACATCTCAAAATGTAATTACATATTTTGAACATGACATTCGTAATTTCGAATTTGTCGTAAATTTGATCATTTTATTTGTTAAAATTTCATATTCACAAAAATAAATATACCGAAACACACCCAAATTGTAAAATCTTCCTGATAGAATTTGAAAAATTTATCAAATCTTTAGAATTTATCTTTAACAAGAAAAAAAAAGCACTAGCACCTTGACAATTTATAAAGAATTCTTTAAAATAGACTGAACTCTCTGGTGTATATATTTATGTATTTTTGTTAGATATAGTGTTGTTTTTTTATGCTATTATTTGTCTATTCTGCCTTATGTCTTTAAATCTATGCTTTTTTTTTCATAAATTTATCCGCTCAAAGGCTTTTTCTTTTTGATATCTTGATGTTTGTTTGTTCAAAATATATGTTTTGTAAACCTGAATATTTTCAATAAAGTTGAGGGAAAAAAAACTTGTGGCTTTTATTCTAATTCCCACATTTACTCTCTCTCTCTCTCTCTCTCTCTCTCTCTCTCTCTCTCTCTCTCTCTCTCTCAAATTAAATCAAGTAAGGATGATTTATTTACGTTTTCTTTACTTTTTCCACACGATGGCGATGTTCTTAAACACTCCAAACTGTTCTAACACTCGTTGTCTCTTTTCGGGGTCAAAGTTCAATTAGCGTATACGGAAGTGACATGAGTAGTGATGTTTTCCCACAATGTCTCGTTCGTTAATGATTCAGTAAATACGTTGACACAGTCTCACTTTTGGTGGATCTAATGTTAGGTAAGTGGACTTTAAATACTAAAACTGTTGATACTTGGATAATATTATGCAAAAGCTCGGAGTCGTCAAACTGGAGCTACAGAGTAAAACCACTTTATGCTAACTAGCATGCAGCTAACGTTAGCTTAATGTGGATGTAACAGTAACATTAGCCACCTGCGCGCAAGATCTGACGGTTTTCAGACAAAGAACAGGTCTAAACATATTTTATAAGTCAAGCAGCTTTAATATTAAACTGAATAGTCCTCACAATTAAAGCGTAATTGTTTTGTACGTGTTGACAGTTAGCTGAAGTGTGCAAATCGCAACAATTCGACTTGCATTGTTGCGATTGTTGCATTGTATGGAAGCTTGTACAGTTTAGCTAGCAAGAAAATATTGAAAGTAAATGGTCTTAGTGGATCGAATAAAGCCATACTAGGTCTTAAGTTACTTCATTTACTTGATGTGATGTCCAGAATTGGCAATATATGTAGTCGATTGTAACTGTAATTAAAATAGCGAGCTGTCTTTCATAAATCTGCGAAGCAATGACACCGTTTAATGTGTTTTGCGTAAATCTGTAAGAAAGTAAGACTGTTTATGAAAAAAAATCCTCTTCTGTGAGGTCATAGCATCGATATGTACTTTCTAAAATCGTCGGCTTCCTGATAAAACCTGCTAAGTGACATTTTTGGTTGGGAATAAAAAGCTGCTATCTTCCCTATTATAGCTTCAAATTTCAGTTTCCTGTGAAAGTTGTTTACATTCCATCATAAGTACCAACATTAAAGGAACAGATATTTTTTTTGTCATATTTCACAGTTTCATGTTATATAAACAGTTTTTTGTTTCTCCTGTAAAATTTGCCAAAAGTCACATAGCAGGTTTTATCAGGAAGCCGACGAAATGCTGAATCTTTAGTTGAAAAGACACAGCATATTGAATTCGTAAACCTATCCTTTGTGTAATTAAAATGGCTATTTCAGAACCAGTTAACTACAGAGTAATAACACTGACTCATTCTATCCCTCCAGTTTCTTGCCTGGAATAATGACCACTATAGTCCACGACACTACGGAGGCAGTGTGCCTCTCCACTGAGTACAACTTGTACCTCAAACCCATTGCTAAGATGACCATCAGTGTGGCGCTGCCCCAGCTCAAGCTGCCAGGCAAAAGCATCTCCAACTGGGAGGTAATGGAGAGGGTGAAGGCCATGGTTGCTCCTGAGCAGTTTGCAGCTTTGCGGATCTCCAAGAGCACCATGGACTTCATCCGCTTTGAAGGGGAGGTGGAAAATAAGACAGTGGTGAAGAGCCTGCTGAGCCGTCTGGATGGGAAGAGCATCAAACTCAGTGGATTTACTGATGTATTAAAGGTAAATGTGTCCGTTACAGCTTAACAAAGCCCATGATGAATTTGAAGGGATTGTGTTGCACGTTGTTACACTTTTTTGCAGACTACGGATGACCTTTTATTTGTATTATGTTATTGTTTTGAGTATATTACATTGTCACTAAAGGTGGATTAGTTTAATGTAGTATTTTTCAATTCATTTGCAAATTAGAACCTCCTCAAAACCATTCAAAGCAATTTGGGTTCTCCATCAGTCTTCAGAGACAACATAAACCCTGGTGCATATTTTGATTTTGTGTCTTTTCTTAGGTTCGTGCAGTAGAGAATAAAGTAGACTTCCCGACACGCCATGATTGGGACTCATTCTTCCGAGATGCTAAAGACATGAATGAGACTCTGCCAGGAGAAAGGCCTGACACCATCCACCTGGAGGGGCTTCCTTGCCGCTGGTTTAGCCTAAAGGACAGCCCGTTCCCAGATCGTCCCACCGAAGAAGTCCTAATTTCTGTTTTCCAGGTATTTGGCAAGGTAAGCGTAAATATCTGTTTCTGCTGTTCTGTGGAATTATACATCCCCCCTGAGAAATACATACATGTAACTTTTAACTAGTCTGTGGGTAAGAGGTGAATGTCTTAGTTCAAGTTTCTGTTTTGTTTAATTTTTGTCATTATTTATTTTTATTTCTATTTTATGTCATGAATATCAGATGACAGACTGAGAAGATTGACACTTTATTGTTGTTACAGGTGCGAAATGTAGACATCCCCATGCTGGACCCATACAGGGAAGAGATGATGGACAAGAACTTCAGCACTTTCAGCTTCGGTGGCCATCTAAACTTTGAGGCTTATGTCCAATATCAGGAGTACTGCGGTTTCACCAAAGCCATGGACACTCTGCGTGGCATGAAGTTAATGCTAAAGGGAGAAGATGGAAAAGCAGTGGCCTGCAACATCAAGGTACTGCAGATTTACATTGCTGCAGAGAATTACACACATAAAAGATTCATTGTTCCAGTAAGAACAGAGAAAAGGGTTATTTAATGTCCAGTTTTTAACACTAAGCTATTGAAACCTTGTGTGTCCAAAGTTTTAGCTTAAAGTAAGTTTATAGCGTGACTCTTAAATGTGTGCTCCTTCTGTAGGTTGTATTGTATTTTCTCACTGGAACCTGTTGTTGTTCCGCCTCTGCAACACAGCCCTAAGCAGTTATTATTTTTCATTATGTTGTTATTTTTGGTTTAAACTGTCACTAAGGGCATATCAGGGATCTGCTCCGATTGTTGCACTGAGACTGTGATGTGCAGAGTAACACAGCAGCTTTAGGACCTTTTAGTGTAATGAGAATTAATGCTGCGCCATCATCATTTCCAAGATAATGAGGGAAGGGGGAGTCAGGTCCCTTAATCCTCAGAATAAGCATTGCTGTGAAATGTAAATGAGGGCTGGAGAAGTGAGGAAGGATGTGTATGTAAGAAGTTAAGTAAAAAGAAGATATTGCAAGGTGATTATATTAAATTAGAAAAATACACAGATCTGAAACAGATGTCTTCTAACTACTCTAATAAGTTTACTTACAACATAAGACATGGGACCTTGGTTGGTAATTATGTTTGGTTCAGACTATGTGGTGATGTGAGGGGTTTCACAGATCCCATATTAAACCTCTTGAACTGTTTGCAGACTAAACAAGCTAATAATTCCAAACATCTTTGATATTTAAGAGTGCAAATCGGGATCATTACTTCAGTTATGTTCAAAGCTAGCATCCTAAAGTGGCTGATGGTGTGAGTTTGATGTTCTTGTAATGTGTGCACGTTTGAGATTAGAGAGAAGAACATCTCTAAAGGTTCTGTTTGATGTGTTCCAATTTTCTTTAACCTTCTGTAGTGTGAGCTCAGTTTAAAGATGGTTATACGCTGTAATTTCGGACCTGTCTGTCCAGGATGTAAGATGACAGAATGAAGCGATATCTGTGGTTGCAGCAAAACAACACTGAGTGAAGTTTGCAGATGACTGATGCCACTGTTTCGAGAAGAAATGTAACATGAAATAAGATTGTGACGGTACCAGAAATTTAGGATGAGCATTTCACAGTGTGAGTTCTGCAGGGACCAGTGTCTACAACCATCAGGAGTTAAACATGAAATGATTGATAACTGCAATTTGCAAGATTATTTATGCGAAAAGAGTTAACTTCAAGCACTGTGAAAATACTTGGTATGTTTTTTTTCTTTAGGTGACCTTTGACACCAGCAAGCACCTCAGTGAATCAGCTTTGAAGAGGAGGAGTATGGAAAGACTGAAGTTACAGGAGTTGGAGAGACAGAGGGAGGAGCAGAAACGACGAGAGAAGGAAGAAGAGGAACAACGGAAGGAGGAGGAGAGGTACAACACCACAAAATTCAATAGAAAGCACAGAGGAAATAAAGCATTTTTTGCCAGCGCTGTTTCACACACACGATTGTACATTTCTGTGTTTAAATGTTTTTTTTTTTTCAGGAAACAGAAGGAGCAGGAAGAGGAGGAGAAAGAGAGGAAGAAGGAGGAGAGGCTGAGGAAACGGGAGCAGAAGCTGAAGGAGCGAGAGGAGAGGAGGAACCTGAAGAGGGTGAGACGACAGCAGGAGGAGGAGCAGAAGAAGCTGCAGATGAAGATCGCCATGGAGGAGAGGAGGCTGCTGCTGGCCCAGCGTAACCTCGAGTCTATACGTCTGATAGCTGAGCTGCTCGCCAGAGCGAAGGTATGACACAAAAACACCCAACGCAATAATGTTATGCACACAGACACATCAACCAATCATTGCTTTATATAGTTTAACCTGATGTGATAAAGCAATAGGTCTGAGCTACAAAATCACATCAGTATATATCAGCAGGAGGTAAGTAATCGGCAGTAATTTGTTCATAGTTTCACTTAAATGGCAATCGCTATGAAGCACATATTGAATAAACCCAAACATGCCCTCTACCAGACTCATGAAGAGACAATCATCTCAGTCGATGATGTCTTCTGTTACAAGAGACTCATAAACAGCCAATCACACCTGTTCATCACTATGCAGTTAAGAAGCAATTTCATAACACAAGCATGAGTGATAAACCATAAGTCACCTACACCTGCATCATGTGTTATGGTTATTTGCAGGTTTAATGGCAAGACTTTGTAAATTACTTTTAAGCCACCTAATGCATGTAAGTAAGTATGATTTATGACAATAGCACATCTGTTCGTCATTATTAAGTTGATTTAATTGCCATTTTAGGAAGGTGATGTGCTTTGGCATCTGGTCAAGAGGGGTGTTTTTTAGAGCTTTTTCAACATTTATACTGGTGCTGCCCATTAGCCCAGTATGGTTTATCTTAAAATGGATCAGAAAATGCACAGATCACATACTATGTAGCGCGACTTTCATAGGAAGGTGATGTGCATCAGGCAGACGTCCATCCTCCAGGATTCAGGGTCTGCTCGAGGTTTCTGCCTGTTAAAAGGAAGTTTTTCCTCGCCACTGTCACCAGTCACAAGTGTTTGCTCCTGGAGGATTCTGTTGTGTTTCTGTAAATTGGCTTAGAGTCTGGTTTTGATTGACTTGATATGTAACGTGTCATGAGATAACATTTTTTACGATTTGGGCTATATAAATAAAATTTGATCGATTGATTGATATGAATATATTAAATAAAATCCTCGTTTGATTTGCAGAATATTCATTTTGTTACACTGTTACGGTTTATAGGTGCTGCAACAGAAAGGCTCCATCTTGAGCTCTATTTTGCTATGCGGTGTTTTTCCTTCTCTTAGGCCTTGAAACAGCAGCAAGAGGAGAAAGAGCGAGCTGAGCACGAGGAACAGAAAAGGCAGGAGGAGGCTCGACAGAAGGAGGAATTAGCTCGGCTCCAGCAGCTGGAGGCGTGCCGTCGTAAGCAGGAGGAAGAGCTCCATCGGGTGGAGGTGGAGAAGGAGCGGGCATTGGAGCTCCAGCGCCGAGAGAAGGAGCTCAGGGAGAAACTGCTGTGCAACCTTTTGAAGAAGAGCAGTGGAAGAACTACCAGACCGCCAGGCGACAAGGACCAGGCGGGACCGGTAACCATGGAGGAGGCCCTTGATCCTGGAGCCAGTGATATAATGATGGGAGTTCTGGGAAGAGTGAATGGAGTGAAAGCAGGCGAGAGCAACGACAAGAAACACGTGTCTAAATCTAGGACGCACGCCCAAGTTTTAGGGAAAAACAGGGTGACGGAGGATAGAAGAGGAGGCGGGGACAGGAACAAGGACAGGGAGGAGAGGAGGGAGGAAGGTGTGAAGAGCAGGAGCTATGGGCGACGCAGCAAGGAGAGGGCTAGGGTCCGGGAACGCCCCCACCGAGACCGGAGCGCCAACACCCGCGGGAGGACGAGGCGCTCCCACAGCTACAGCAGGAGGAGGAGGAGCCCCAGCCACCGTCGAAGAAGCTCCAACCGTCACAGAAGGAGCTACAGTCACCATGGCAGCAGGAGGCGGAGCCATAGCCATTTCAGTCGGAGCACGAGCATCAGCAGGAGCAGGAGCAGCAGCGGGAGGAGCTACAGCAGCGGGAGGAGCCGCAGACGGAGTCATCGTAGATACAGCAGAGGCAGCTCCAGGAGCAGCAACAGAAGCAAAGACAGGAGGAGTCACAGTCATTACAGCCGAAGGTACAGGAGACACAGCACCAGCAGGGACCGCAGCCACTCCAGACACCGCTAGAATTAAGCCTCCAGGTTCTGGTGGAGCAATAGTCCACCGATAAAGATGTGACACTGCTTCAAACTGTCTCAAGGATTTGGTTGCACAAATATCTTAAATGTGACACAAAAGTAAAAACAACACCACAAAATGACTCAAAAAACATGTGAGTGTAGCATGGAAGTGTCTGTTGATTTCAAGGAGTTTGTGCTTTTTCTTTTTTTTTTTTTTTTTTTTACAGGTCTCTTTTATTTCACACAGATACTGTTGGATTGTAGCTGCCCTTTGGTGTTAAGTTTGTTACAAAATTCAATACCTTTGACTGTAGCAATTCATCACATAATAGCACAGGTCGTATTTGGTTTTAACACAACAGTATTCTAACACGCACTAAGACTTCGATACAATAAAACTGGTTCCGAAGCTTAACGTAAAATTGGGTTTCAAAATAAGTTTGGAGTTATTAATAGATTAGGAAGTTTTTGAATTTAATTGCTGTTAAAATACATTTTAAATTAAAGGCTTGTATTGGCTCATTCTATTTATAGGCTGATGTTTAACTCTAATTTTCTGCAAGCAGTTTGTTGTTGTGCATAAGCCTAATAGAAAGTTTAAGTACTCAGAGAAAACTGTTACAGTAATATGGCTACAGTTTGACCATTATCAGTAGCATGAGCTATAACAAAACACTGAATCCTTTACTAAAGCATCATCAGCATGAAAGGTCAGACAGTATTTGACTGAGCCAGCTCCAAGTACATGGATCTTTAAGCAGACCACTTGAAAATGAACCAGAGCTGCTTTAACACGAATGTGAAGTTTCCACAAACCATGTGACATATACCTCTATGTTTAGGCTGACCGGCAGATACGCTCCACAAGTATTTCTATGAAACATAAGCAGCACTGGTCTTGTGGAACTATGTTTTTGATGATTACATAAGTAACTTAAAATCTAAAGTGCATTTTATTTGAAGATAAATGAGTTTATTGGTTTGAAATGTGTGAAAACTTAATATTGAAAGTCTTTCTTTGGCATCTGTCGTGTTTGTGTGTGTCGAGACAAAAGAAAGGACACATTGACTGATCTGTGCTTCTGTTTGGATTTGAGTTCGGGGGATGTTACACAACAACCCCGAATGATACTGTCATTCGCATTTTTTCTGGAAAAAAAAAAAAGCCCATTTGTTCTGTATATGCTCATGATCGGATCCAACAGATTGGTTACAATAAAAATCCAAACTGGAAACTCAGAATTTGTAAAGTTTGTGACATTTGATACAACTATGTAAAGCAAGGGGGTCAAAAATACAGCCTGTGGGCCAAAACTGGCCCACCTAAGGATCCAATCTGGCCTGTGGATGAATTTGTGAAATGCAAAAATTTACACTGAAGATATTAACAGTAAAGGCTGTTAAAATCATTTTAGTTCAGGGGCCACATACTGGCTAAATCTTAGTAAAATACTAATCTCAACCCATAAAGACCCAAAATCCACTGGAAACCAAAATTATCTACTGGTTTAAAATGTTTAATACTTGTTGATCCATTAACCCTATCAATACATGCAAAAAACTGGTGTAAAATGAAATTGATTTGGGTACTGACACAAAAGTAGCACTGAGTCTTTATGGGTTAATAACCTATAAACAAGGACAACTCCAAATGTTTCTCTTTGTTTTAGCACAAAAAAAACAAACAAACATAAAAATGTTGATGATTTTAAACTGTATTTCCAGAAAAAAATGAATTAACCTGAACAAATATGAAATACTTGAAATGTATTAAGAGAAGAAAATGAAATTTTAACATGATTCTTGTTATGAAATGGTTTGAGTTTTTGTAGATCCACTGTGATCTGTAACATAATGCACGTGTAATGGAGAAGCTGAGACATAATCTTGTTAAAATAGTACTTATTTCTGTGTAGAAATTCCAGTTTGTTCATAGTTGCTCATGTTTTTCACATTTCTTTAAAGGACAGTTTGTAGATGTCAACATTTTCATGATGTCATTTTACTTTTTCACTCTAAAACATAGAGAAAAGTCTGAAGTTGTCATTATTTAATAACCTTGAACCTGAACCTATTGATAGGTTATTATACTGGTCCGACCCACTTGAGATCATTTTGGGCTGTATGTGGCACCTCAACTAAAATGATATCGACGCCCCTGATGTAAATTAATTATATATTTGTGATGTTTTTAAAGTGTTTTAGTTTAAAAAAGTTTTGCTGAACATTTCTGATGGCCTTGCACTCAACACTGTTCATCAAAACTGGTCTGTCATCTCCTTAAAACCTTGTCAAAATAATGATGGTAACAACTTGGGCAACTCTATCACATGTACGGTGTATCCTGTCTGTACTTCACCGGTTTAATGAACTGAATAATTAATAGTCAAACTGATTAGTGTCTGTGTAATCTCATAAAGCCACGTCACGTTGCAGACTGTGTCATTAAATCTGATGCTACCATTAGTCTCCCAGCAGAAGTGCAGTCGTGCCATATGGGAAGGAAGAAGGGGAGTGCATCGTCATGAGACAGTTTTCCTCAGAGTTTGGGCGTCCAGCAGTGTCAATCACACTCCGGGGTCATAAAAACATATCTGGTATGAGAATGCATTGACATCTGAATGTTACTGATAATGAACAAGGCAGCAGTGTATTTGCCACAGAGTTGTTTCTTTGTCTGCAGACTGAGCCCCTGCTCTAATCTGGGTTATCTGGCTGTAATCGGCTTAGCCTACTGCTGCTGCTGCTTTCTCCAGCCATAGTCCACTTGTATCTCCTTTTGCCATTCATAAATACACCTGTCGAAGTCTGTGCAGCCGGACATACTTTGCTGTGAAGTTCAGTTTACAGATAAAAGCCCTCGAGGAGCCACAGTATTCAGAGGGTCTCTGGGGAGTTCTATCCCAAGTGCAGTCATGGCTGAACGTCAAGAGAGGGGTTCTACTGAGGGAACGGTCGTGGCAGACAAGTACCCCAGAAAAATACTGGAGTATATGGAAGGATTCCTGATCTCAAAGGTAACATGCATATGTAGTGTCACATATAAGATGTTCCACACCAACTCACATGGAATGGAGAATTTTTCCAGTTCATGCAATGGAAATATTTTTAATGCAAGAATATATGTGCAGTCGCAGAAAAAAATTATTAGACCATCAAAAGTCATCAAAAACTATAGTTATGCAATCAAGTAGTAACTCCTGTGTGCGTCATGTGACTAAAACAGACAGAAAAGAAAACATGGAATGCCTAAAAGCACTGTTTTTGTCAGTACAATGCCATAGATATTGATGTAAGAACTGAAGTGATTTTGGTTATTATTAAGAAAACCATGAAAAATGGATAAATATCAGCTCTGAAATTAAACTCTTATGAGCTATTTTTGTTGTTCTCATTATATTTTTCTAAACCACAGGTGTCAAACATGCAGCCCAGGGGCCAAAACCGGCCTGCCAAAGGGTCCAATCCGGCCCCTGGGATGAATTTGTGAAATGCAACAATTATAATGAAGATATTAAAAATCAAGGATGTGAAAACCATTTGAATCAGTCTGAAGTGGGTCAGACCAGTAAAATACAATCATAACAACATGTAAATAACAAAAAATGCTAATTTTTGTCTTTGTTTTAGTGTAAAAAAAAAAAAAGTAAAATTACACAAAAATGTTTATATTTACAGACTTTCCTTTTACAAAAAATGTGGATAACCTGAACAAATAAGAACAATAAGAAATTTCTTAAAAGAAGTAAGTGGAATTTTACCAGTATTCTGCTTGTTACTAAATAATTTGTCTACTGTGATCTGTAAGTTGTGATGCACATGTATAAATGATAAACTAAGGTGTTATATTGTTAAAATTGCACTTATTTTTCTTCAGAATTTTCAGGTTCGTATTTGTTCATGTTATGTTCAAGTACAGTTCATAGATGTGAATATTTTCATTATGGAATTTTACTTTTTTCACTCAAAAACATAGAGAAAACTTTGGTGTTGACATTATTTATAAGTTCGTAACCTGTTTTTTTATATTACTTTACTGCTCCAGCCCACTTTAGATCATATTAGGCTGAGTGCGGCCCCTGAACTAAAATGAGTTTGACACCCCTGGTTTAAACAAATGTACCTTTAGTTGTACCAGGCATTAAAATGAACAAGAAACTGAAGAAAACAAGGGAGGTCTAATAATGTTTCACACCACCGTATTGCAAGATTTAATGTGTATTGTTTTCTGCAATGAATATTAATGCCTTCCAATTCATATATACAAAAAAAAAGAGTTAAATTTACTATCTATACAGGGCCAAATACCTTTTTTAACTACTAGAAATATTCCCTCCTTGGAGTAAAACATGCATTTGTATTAATTGGATGCATTTTGACAACGATTATTGAACCTTACACAACATGAACACACATTAGAAACCATCCTGAGGGTTAAATCAAGTGGAAAAATAAGCAGTTGGTGAAGTTTAGGATACACATTAGCTCTAAGTGGGAAACTTGCAAACAAAATTCAGCACTATAATAGATATTAATGGAAGAACTTAAGTGATTTTGGTTATTATCAAGAAAACCATGGAAAATGTCTAGATATCAGGTCTTAAATTAAACTTTTATGAGCTATTTTTGTTGTCATCATTATATTTGTCCAAACAAATGTACCTTTAGTTATACCAGGCATTAAAATGAACAAGAAATTGAAAAGAAACAAGGGTGGTCTAATAATTTTTACTTGACTTTATTGCAAGATTTAATGTTTCTTGTTTTCGGCAATGCATATTAATGCCTTTCAATTAAAAAAAAAAGTAAAATGAGCTATCTAACTTTTTTAACTACTAGAAATATTAATTCCTTCGAGTAAAATGTATTTGTATGAAATGGATGCATTTTGACAACAATTATTGAACCTTTCACGACATGAATACACATTAGAAACCATCCTGAGGGTTAAATCAAGTGGAAAAATAAGCAATTGGTGAAGCGTAGGATACACAATAGCTCTAAGTGGGAAACTTGCAAACAAAATTCTGCACTAAAACAGACCTTGGAGTAAGGCTTAAGGATTTTGCATGAACTTAATAGAAGTTTTTACATGACTTTTTTTTCTCCAAGAGACTCCACATCTTGACCAGGAGCCGTTAGGTCAGTACGTATGGGATGGTCCATATGGGTGCAGCCACCTGTGGCCCACTCAGGTCAGCTTATGGAGGCAAAATTCTTTACCTTTTACCCCCAGGCTTTCATGCCATCTGTGCTCAAACTAGGTCGCATAGTTTCTGCTAGATCTCATGGAAATTAAAGTGATGAAAAAACACTGCTGTAAAAAATAACCTAATCTGTAATCTGATAGTATATTTTGTGAAAGTATGAGCATTTTAAATCCGAATCATTTAATGCTGAAGCAAGATCCATCAGTGCAGATTATTTACAATCAACTCTACAGAATTTTTGTGAAATAATGAAAACTACGAGAATAATTGATTGCCTCGTTCATTTTCAGTTTCATTGTGGACGTTGAATCCAAAAAGAAGTAATGTATTCAGGTTCTTTTTTGGGGGCAATAGTGATTTACACGGTGACAATATTTATTTATTTATTTGTCTCAAACTTTGAAGTAAAAAAGAAAAAACAACTAAAAAAAACCCCCAATAAAATCAAGAAGTAATGTATTCAGGTTCTTTTATTGAGTAAAAGTGACACACACAGTGACAATATTTATTTATTTTAAATTTATTTATTCTCAAACTTTGAAGTAAAAAAGAAAAAACAGCTAAAAAAAACCCCAATAAAATCAAGAAGTAATGTATTCAGGTTCTTTTATTGAGGAAAAGTGATACACACAGTGACAATATTTATTTATTTAATTAATTAATTAATTAATTAATTAATTAATTAATTAATTAATTAAAATTCATTTGTCTCAAACTTTAAAGTAAAAAAGAAAAAACAGCTAAAAAAAACCCCAATAAAATCAAGAGGTAGTGTATTCAGGTTCTTTTATTAAGTAAAAGTGATACACACAGTGACAATATTTTATTTATAAATTTTAAATTTATTTGTCTCAAACTTTGAAGTAAAAAAGAAAAACAGCTAAAAAAAAACAATAAAATCAAGGAGTAATGTATTCAGGTTCTTTTATTGAGCAAAAGTGATACACAGTGACAATATTTATTTATTTATTTAAATTTATTTGTCTCAAACTTTGAAGTAAAAAAGAAAAAACAGCTAAAAAAATAAAATGAAGAAGTAATGTATTAAGGTTCTTTTATTGAGCAAAAGTGATGCACACAGTGACAATATTTATTTATTTATTTATTTATTCTAATTTATTGTCTCAAACTTTGAAGTAAAAAAGAAAAAACAGCTAAAAAAAAACAACAATAAAACCAAGAAGTAATGTATTCAGGTTCTCTTTGTTGAGCAAAAGTGATACACACAGTGACAATATTTATTTATTTATTTTTTTACATTTATTTGTCTCAAACTATGAAGTAAAAAAGAAAAAAAAGCTAAAAAAGACAATAAAATCAAGAAGTTAATTACAAATGCACCCATCAATGGTCATTAATCACAGAAAAAGTAGTGAAATACAAAATATTTAACATCAGTGTACATATGAATCAGCTCATAAACACAGTTTAAGAGGGGACAGAAAGAAACAAAAGTTTATCTAGTCAGTGTCAGATTTATAACCACATATATTTCCTTCATCGACTATTTATCACATTAAATTAGAGAATGAGGAATAACTAGTCATAGCACCTTTATATTGATTGTATCACCATTGCGCAATCATTCTGCCAGAAATAAACATAAACAAATAGAGACTACATTCTCCTACAAGTAAATGTTCCGCATATAAAATGACACTTAGGTAAAGTATGCAAGTATTATCAGCACAAAAAGTGAAAAAAGTCAAATGTCAGTGTTTTATTATTATATATGGTGTTTTTGCATGAATATTACCACTGTATTAATATGTATAATATGTTGCATTTTACTGCTGCAGTTATTAAATGCTGCGCCCATTTGAACTATTTTGCTTTACTATTGGGTAGTTTTGGTTCGGTATTTTCTAAGATATTAATGATATTATTTTATTTCCTTACATCTGTCGCAGCCTTTAACGCATAAAAACCCAATGTGACTTTTGTGTCAGTTCCCAAAGGAGTTTTTCTCTCTATTTAGTCTTTCTTGAGTAATTTATCACCATTTATTATAATATTATCCCGTGTATTTTGCGAATTTTCAGTGAAAATCAAGTATTTTCTTATATTTAATTTAATGATCATGTAGATGTTCATAAAAGCTCAAATTAAAGTTGAGGGATATTATATAAAAAACAGAGAAAACTGAAAAAAAAAAACAGACTTTTTCAGCAAAACTATCAATAACTGAACATAAACCAAGTGTCTCCATCCACTGTCATTGTTTAAACTCCATGGGTTTTACTGGTGAATCAATGTTGTTGAAGGTGACGGTGTTTCCATGGTAACTACGGAGCCTCTGAATGTCCAAATGGGTCATATCTAATGACCATAAAAAGATGACAAACTGCATTTTACACCAATTATTTATATGGATTGATAGGATTAGTGGATCAAAAGTTCTTAAACAGTTTAGATCAGTAAATGCTTTTGGTCGCCGGTGAATGTTTGGGTCTTTATGGGTTAAACCGGAGTGACAACGTAAAATACTGCGTAATATGAAAACAGCTAATCATTAGCAATTAAAACAAGATAAAATGCGCTTAAACAGCAAAGAGACGGAACAATAAATATAGAATAAAAACATTATAAAATAATTCCTATTTATGCAAGTGCATTTCAAAAGTTTTTCAAAATGACGCCCTTAAGATATTCTTCTTTTTGTTTTTGCTTTAAGTTTTACAACCCATTTAATTCAGTTTTTTGGGTCTTTTAAGGCCGTTCAAATATTCCTTGTATTTTTTTGTTGTATCTGAGGAAAAGAGAAGGAGAAATAAATATGTATGCTCATTTCAACAAACCTAGAGGTGGTGTATGAGTTTTGCACAGTACTGTATATATCGAAAGCAAATTTTTCATGCGTTCAGAAAAAAATAAAATAAAATCTACACTCAGGTTTGCAGCAATGCATTTTCTATGTTTACAGAGGATTACTTAGTTTATTTGTTGTACAAGTAAACATTATTTAGATTTTTAGAATAGAATAGAATAGAATAGAATAGAATAGAATAGAATATCTTTATTGTCATTGTAACAACTACAAAGGAATTAAAAGTGTCATCCAATCTGTGCATCATATATAAAACCTACTAAAAAAAATTAGGAATACAAATCAGCTAAAATAAATAGGTTTCAGGTAAAATAAAACAAGCAAAAACTCATCACTCCCATACCATACGTGGATAAAAAAAAATCTCAATAACTGAATAAAAAGATTCTGATTCCAAAAAAAGAGATGATTTTCACTGGACAGGAAAAGGAAAAAAAACGTTCTCTGCAAAGTGTTCAGTCACATTCCAGCTGATACCCGCCTCCCTCCCGCCCTTTCTCTCTTTGACCCAGACTGTTTTTGCGTCCTGTGAGCTGGGTGTGTTCGATGTGTTGCTGAGTGCAGAGCGCCCCCTGTCTGCAGAGGAGATCTCTGAAGCGGTGGAGGCCAGTCTGGATGGGACTCAGAGGCTGCTGGCCGCCTGCACTGGCCTGCAGCTGCTCAACACACACCAGGACAACGGACGAGGTCAGTGCACACACACTCACACAGGGACGAGTGGTGTTTATATGGAAACACAAACAGATAAACGAATGAACAGATGTGTAAGATTTAGGATGATGCAACCACAGAAATGAATCCAATTTTCATAATGAAGTTTTCATTAGTGTATAATACCAGTGTTTTCATCACCTTAGTATGAGTCATTTACTATATATCTACAAAAGGAGTGGGTCACATCCATAGAGTCCGCCATGTTTCCACAGCACCCCCAAACAGACTGTCTTTTCTGTTTTATAGAGCTTGGCAGTCAGTAGTCACTTTTCCACTGACCCTGAAATTGCGCGAATATAACTTGCACATAAAAATGTACCTAATGGAAAAATGACAATTTCGCCAAAACTCTTGTTTTTTGATTAAAAGTTTTTGCGCCGGCAAGAGGTGGTTCCCAAAGTGTGTATTATGAGTTGATACATATACAGGGTGGGGAAGCAAAATTTACAATGAACATTTAGTTGTTTTTTCTCAGCAGGCACTACGTCAATTGTTTTGTAACCAAACATATACTGATGTCATAATCATACCTAACACTATTATCCATACCTTTTCAGAAACTTTTGCCCATATGAGTAATCAGGAAAGCAAACTTCACAGAGTGTGTGATTTGCTGAATGCACTCGTCACACCAAAGGAGATTTCAAAAATAGTTGGAGTGTCCATAAAGACTGTTTATAATGGAAAGAAGAGAATGACTATGAGCAAAACTATTACGAGAAAGTCTGGAAGATACTATTAAAGAAGAATGGGAGAAGTTGTCACCCGAATATTTGAGGAACACTTGCGCAAGTTTCAGGAAGCGTGTGAAGGCAGTTATTGAGAAAGAAGGAGGACACATAGAATAAAAACATTTTCTATTATGTAAATTTTCTTGTGGCAAATAAATTCTCATGACTTTCAATAAACTAATTGGTCATACACTGTCTTTCAATCCCTGCCTCAAAATATTGTAAATTTTGCTTCCCCACCCTGTATATATTTATGTTAAATTGTATTTTGTAACTTCTTCTGTGATTAATGACTTGATGGGTGCATATGCAATATCTTGCTTTTATTTATTTATTTTTTTACTTCAAAGTGTGAGACAAATAACTAAACTAAAGAGAGACCATCTTATGTAAGAATTACGTGATGAACCTCCTTAAAAATATTTACATTACTGTACAGAAGCCATGGTTTTACAAAATACAGCCATAAAGCATATACACAAACACACACAATATACATAAACATAAGAATATTTTAAGTTACTATTGATATAAGACCTGTATAAGAGCACAGAGAAAAACATTAAAATTATGATCCAAGCCACAAAAAACAGAGAAAGAAAAATGGAAAATAAATATAATTTTGTCTTTGTCCTCAGCATGTATTCCACTAACATGATTTCTGACGCTAATGTCACGTACTAGCCGTCGCTTTTCCACTGACCTTCAAATTGTGCGAATATAACTTGCGCATAAAAAACGTCAATTCTGCCAAAACTCTTGTTTTTCGATAAAGCTGGCAAGAGGTGGTTTTTCGGGCATAGCGCAATTGGTATGTCACACAAAACTGCAATGGAAAGACCTTTTTCCGTAACTAGTCACGTGAACAAAAAACCCCCGATGTTGATGGATGTTACAACAAACAAAAAAGAAGAGTTTTAAAAGAAACATGACGCGGTATGTGTTGACACACGAGGAAACCCAATCATTTTTTAATTTAGTACGGGACCGAGGGGTAATATATATTAATAATGAATATATCTGTAAATCAACACGATATTTACGTTCGTCGCCATGTTTATGGAATGACTTCTCGTGTCATCTCGCGATAATAGATAAACAAATCATCGCATTTGTGATTTAATGGAAAAAACGATATTACACGCTTATGTTTTTTTGACATTTAGTAAGTATGAGTAAAGTTTTGCTCATATGTCCAATGGAAAATCAACAAGTGTTAATGTTCTCTTCACTAGAAACCCCAGAATGGACAAAACAAACGTAGCCTCTAAAGGTTTCTGCATTTTTTGTAGCCTCCATAGATCAGGGTCGGGGGTGTTCATTTGGTTAAAATCTGCAACTTCACCATTAGATGTCACTAATACTGGCTCGACAAAAGGGGGTAATTAGCCCTGTTTTGAGACTGATTCTGAGTGCTGACAATTGGACTGATGTTCCCGATTCGAGTTTGTTGGACCCCTTCTTTGGCCCAGAATGTGATAGTCCTGAACTGCACAGAGACTGATCAGAGGCAATAATTTTCAACCATGTTTAATATTTAAGAGTGAAAAATGAGAGCCTCAACAGCCAATTAGAGAGATGGTTGCAACACTAAGCACTACCGCCTTATAGATGTTTAACCCATAAAAACCCAGTGGTACTTTTGGGGCAGTTCCCAAATCATTTGTTGCTCTATTTTTAACATTTACGAAGTGATTTGTCACCATTTATTATAAAATAATCCTCCATATTTAGCGTTTTTATTGTAAAATCTGATATTTTCCAATATTTAATTCACTGATCACATAGATGTTCATAAAAAGTCAGATTAAAGTTGAGGGTTATTATATCAAAAACAGAAAAAGCTCAAGAAAACGGGACTTTTTCATTCCACTCTATCATTAACTGAACATAAACCAAGTGTGTCCATCCATGATCCAACTCCACGGGTTTTACTTGCCAATCAGTGTTGTAGAAGATGAATGTGTTTGAAATGAAATTATGAAATTATAATTAATGAAATAATAAGTCACTAATAATCTACATTATTGATAATATACATTATCAGTAAATTAAATACATTAAATCTGCTTTTCACTGAAAAATACAAAATGGAGTCGAAATTATTCTAATAAATGATGATAAATCAACTATGGATGGTTAAATGTAGAGAAAAAAATGTTTTAAAAATTGCCGCTAAAATAGGACTATGTCTTCAAAACTTGAACAAATTACTGTACTGTAAATAGGTTTATGGATAATTCTTGATTCACAGAACATAGGGTTGGCCATAATAATAATAATAATAATAATAATAATAATAATAATAATAATAATAATAATAATAATAATAATAATAATAATAATAATAATAAATAAAAAACATATAATAACATAATAGGTTGGACATAAATGGATTTTTTGTGTTTAAGAAAATAAAATGGCTGCCACACACTGGGACAACTCCATTTCTGAAAACATTTATAGCACGAAATTGTACTTATTTATCAAGTTATGTCACTACCAAGTGTAGTGAAGTAAAAAAATATACTTAACAAGGGAAAATCATTTAGAAATGCATAAAACATCAATTTATGTGTTGACATTAGTTTAAGCTTTGTCTTTTTTTGAAAACCTGCACATACTCATAAGTTCATCTTCTTCCTTTTCCCCCATCCTTCATGTCTTTATCCTCCATTTTAGTGTTGTACAGTAACACGGAGGAGGCGAGGGTCTACCTGACACGCTCCAGTCCGTTATCTCTTTACCATGCCATCCAGTACAGTTCCAGAACCATCTACCTGTCCTGGCACTACCTCACCGACGCCATCAGGTCGGTATACGGCGCGTGCGCATCCCCTGCAGGCAAAAAACAGGCTGCTTTGATACGACTCGACAGTTTTTACTGATCCATCATGCGCTAGATTGTGTCTGTGCCGTCTGATTGGCCTCATGGTGGTGCAGGATTACACCACTATACAGTCTGTTCAGGAAATCCCATCTAACCTGCATTATTAAAAATGTAGCCTTATTTTGAAGAACGAGGCCATAAAATGATGCAGGCGGAGGCAAACCAGGAAAGGCATCAGTACATAAATTACGAGATGCTTTAACAGCTTAGAAAATAGGTCAAGGTTAATAAAGTAATGCCACACAGAGAGACTCAGGAAAGAAGCTGCATGTGAAGTTTCATACAAGAGGAGCTGTGAGATTTGATTTGTAGCCTAAGGATGTTGAGTCCTGCCGTCTTTTACAATTTGGAAGGTTTATCAAGACAGAATTCGCCTGAGAGCAACCTGCACCTCTCACTGACTTCACTCACTGGCCAGAGAGAAACACAAAGCAGTAAAAGTAGATTTAATATTAAGTATTAACGCTCACCTTCCACATTAAAGCATTTAGATAACATCGAACAAATCACACTCATTGAACACTGCAAAAATAAAAAAAATCTTACCAAGTGTATTTTTCTCATTTCTAGTCAAAATATCTCATCACACTTAAAATAAGACTTAGTCACCTAAAGAGTAACTTGTAAGTGAGATGTAAGAACTCATTTTTAGACAATAGATCTTGAAAATCTTATTTCAAGAAATCTTATCAAGATAATTTTCACTTGTTCCATTGGCAGATTTTTTTTGCTAGAATTAAGCAAAAAAAAAATCTTGAATTTAGCCAGTGGTTCTCTACCTTTTTTGGCTCGTGACCCCATTTTAACATCACAAATTTCTGGTGATCCCAGACATTCAAAATAGAGGCTTTTTCTTTGTTAAAATTAATTTGTTTTTAATCATGTAATACTTTGCTAAACTGTGTAACAAATAAATGTAGGCAGAAAAGCCAGGTGTAGATTACTGCACAAAGTGAGACTTTTATTTTCTTTGGTCAGGATATGTACAGTCAGTCCATCTTAGATTTACAAGGCTGACAATTAATACTGAACAAACAATAACTTAAACTATGAATTATGAAAGAGCTGCAGCATCTGAAACTGACCACAATGTACATTTGAAAGATAAACAGAACCACAGTGCTTCAGTTTCAGCTTCAGAGTTTGTCATGTCTTTTATGTATTGGGATTGTCTCTCTCAATTCACCATATATTTTTTATTAGTAAGGTTGAAAAACACTGAATTAAGCAAAAAAAAAAATTCGCTAATGAAACAAGGGAAAATTATCTTGGTAAGATTTCTTGAAATAAGATTTTCAAGATCTATTGTCTAAAAAAATAAGTTCTTATATCTCACTGAAAAGTTACTCTTTAGGAGATTATGTCTTATTTTAAGTGTGATGAGATATTTTGACCAGAAATTAGAAAAATACACTTGGTAAGATTTGGATTTTTGCAGTGAATTGTGTACCAGTAACTTCACATGTCTGTCTTCTTTGTTTTCTAGAGAAGGGAAAAACCAGTATGAGAAGGCATTCGGCGTTAACTCTAAGGATCTGTTTCAGGCTCTTTACAGGTAGGACTCTGCCTCTGATGAACACACACTCACTGAGACACACAAATACAGATGAAACACACATGCCGGCTAATTTATATTCTGTCCTTGTCTCTCTATCTTAAGACTGTCTGTCACTCTTTTCTCTTTCCCCTCCCAAACTGACTTGTGGGATTCATTAGGAGGCAGAAGATGTGTTGAGGGGGGGAGGAGAGGGGGAGGGCAGTGATGTGAGGAAGCTTAGGGCAGGGAGAGCAAGTCAAAGAGAGAACGAATACATTTTCCATTGTCCTTGAGGTCTTATGTGTTTATAGTATCTAATGCCTATAGTTTGAACGCTTCAGTGATCTGCTGGTCAGCAGTTTTCATGGGTCACATGTCCAAAGTTTTACACTTTGTTCGCTAATAGATTTTGATCGGCCTGCCTGAGGCGCCGCACTGTACAGCGTCATCAGTCCCACAGGACCAGAGACTGTCAAAGCTGAAACACGGGGAAATGACTTGCTAAAACGTCCTCCTTATTTGTCCTTATCATAACATGACGTGTAAAATCATTGCACTTGATGCAAGGGGAACAGATGTGCACGAAATGGAGGCGGAAGCTGATGTTAAAATGAACATTCTTATTTATTTATTTATTTATTTATTTATTTATTATTTGCACATTTATATTTATAGACCTGAGCAGGAAATTAAATGTGATGAAGTGGATCCTATATTTAATGAATATAAATACAGTTAACAGCTTGAATTTCCTTATAAAATGTACGTACATAACACATAACATAAGTTTCTTTATCGTTGGGGCTTGCTCATAAATCTCCTTTTTTTGTTCTTATATTGTTTTTAAAAGCAATTAATAAGTCTGAGAAACAAGCTAATTGTAACATGTGCATGTGAAATGGTGCAGTATATGACTGATGTGCACATAATGCTAGTCACTCTCATGCAGATGAATTTGCAATTTAGCTTTAATTGATTGAGAATGAAAATACCCCACATGAAAATCTTTAGCACCTGCGCGCAATTGATTTAATGTGGAGTAGCAGTTGTTTGTCCCTGCTCATTTCCCCTGTGAACACTGTGGGTAAATTAGCAGAGAGGAGAAACAACCACTGAAGTCATTCATTGCATTCTTGAAGCAGCAGGAATGTAGCAGGAACAGGATGATTCAAAGCCGGCTGGATGACTCAGACTTCTGTTTACTCATCGCCATTTAACCAGCCTTGTACTGCACCTGAATAATTTACAGCCAAGTCCCGTCTACAGCTGGAGATCTCATACTTGAGAAAGCATAAAAGATTTGGAGGGAAAACTGGCGAGAAACCGTGAAGATGTGTTGAGATTTTAAGCACATACAGGTCATAGCACAAGAAGTCAAAATCCTAAAGATGAACACAACAATCTTATTTTTATTTCACAGTTAAATTAGTGTCTATTTATGCAATAGAACAGAGTAAAAAATATATATATATATGAGTATTTTTAGAGTTCCAATGTGTAGTATTTAGAGGATTTATTATTATGTAATTGCAAGAATTCAACAAAATTAAATCAAAGATCACATCACTATGTTTCACATTTCTAGTTATTGGTTTCATGCATTAAAGTAAATTAGAGTAAAATCACCTATTATTATGTTTCAGTGTGGACCACGGTTTATATCGGTGATTTGTGTCTTTTGCTGTTTGTTGCAATCTACAACTTCAGCAACAGATATCAGTAAATATCATATGTATGTTCACTTGAATTTAAATAATACTTAATAATAATGAAAAAATATCAAGGAAAAGAAAAGAAATACCAAACAAAAACAAAATATTCATCTCAGTAAGATTCAGTCTCAAATGTTTGGGTTAAATACATAAATTCATACTGGACAGAGCTAACAAGTAATGATATACAGGTAAAATCAGGGAAGCAATTGCACTGATCAAAATCATTAAAGAATAAATATCATAAACTTGGCCTTTAAATACGAGGTTACATGGATTTTAATTGGGTTTTTTCAATGTTTAAACACTACATCTTATTAACAGCCAATACCAATAAATATTACACACTGGACTTTTAAATGTAGAAACTTAAGAGCACTCTTTTGAGAGAATTAAAACTATAATAATCAGGCAACCTTGTACCAAGGATGTTTATGTAATGGAAAACACATAATTGGTTTCAACTTGATATGACTACAGGCAAAAAATGGTAATGTGCGTTCATGTATTCAAACTTGAACAAAAGGGCTTGAGATGTTGCCGTTAGGGGGCATTCAATATCATAAGTCCAAAATGTTCTCAAATTAAGGTTGACAGTCTGCTATTTGGCCCCACCGTCATTTCATCTTTTCACATCCAATGTAATCAGTCTGAAGCTGCAACACTATACATGAGTCACTTTGGAAGTTACTCCAGAGGTCACCGTGTCATTTCAAGTTGGTTTATGTATCAGACGCCTGATCAGTTCACTTCAGTCGTGTTCGGATGAGTAAACTTCTAGTGTTACAGATCAGGGAAATGTCTGTGTGTGTCTGTTTTGTGAGTGTGCAGCCCCTATGGCAGTGCAGAGTGCTGGGTGATGAGGTGGAGATTCCTCAGAGCAGCAGCAGTCACCACAGGCTCTTCTGTTCTGCTTCACCCTGTCTCTCACCCACACCCTGCGTCGCCACAGGGAGAAACTTTTAACCGAAAAAGCCTCTGTTTGTTTGTGTGCGCGCGTGTGGTTGTCGTTCTGTTTGCTGTGGACGTAAAGTAAGTAGACCCTCGGGTGACAGCCTACGGGAAACAATAAAGAAACTTTAGCCTCAGCACAGCCAGACAAAAACAAACAGGCGGCAGTAAAACCAAAAAAAAAAAAAAAAAATGACTCACTATTGTCTGTATGTAGGTCCGATGAGGAGATGATGAAGTTCATGCACTTAATGAACTCCATTTGGAACATCTGTGGTAAAGACGTGGTCACAGCCTTCGACCTTTCGCCTTTCAAGGTTATCTGCGACCTCGGCGGTAAGTCCGTGTGTGTGTGTTTGTCAAGTTGCTATATCTAATTTTCATAAGGTTGTGGGTTCAGAGTCATTAACATTTAAAACTGTTGGTGTCATGTGTTAATCGAGAGGCAGCTGGCACACGCATGAACACCCACAGACACACACTTTTATGTACATACACTCTGCAGATGTGTGCACAAAAATACACAATGGACTCATTAAAGGTTCGCTGACCTTTATGAGACATCCTCCCCTCCTGAGCCTCGTTGTACTCCCAACACACAAGTCAAAGGCACCTCTATGTGGACTTTCCCTCATTATCCCGTCACACATTTGTAGATTTGGAGATTTTTATGTTTGGTGTATGAGCTCAAAACAGACACCTTTTTTTCCCTAACTTGATCCCATATGACATCCAGTGTTAAAGTGCATCATCATCACCTATTATTATTATCATTCCTCTAATTAAACGGACAAGAACAGTCAAACCGGACTTTCGTATTTTTAGTGCAACAGCTAAAACACTTTGTGCAGGTGAAGGTAGTACCACAAATGTCTTCTCCACAGAGAATCCACTAGAAACCACTATCAATAAAACCCTCTCTCATGAACTCTCTACTTTTTCTTTTTTTTTTTTTTTTGACATTTTTCAACTCCAAAATTAGCACAATTCATGAGCAGCTCCCCTCTGCTAACGTGACTGAATTACCATCAGCAAGCGCCATTAAATTGTCCCCATCCACTAAACCGTCGTCTGGAAATCACATTTTTTAAACTTGTTATGAAGTTTAATAAATCATCATGTCTCGTGGATCCAATTACAGATCTACAAATCTAGTTAAAGTCTCTCTACCTTCTCTTTTTTTATCAACTTTTTAATTATTTTTATTGTACATCTCCAAAAGTACAATACGAAAAAGAAAGAAATTCACATTTTATGATACAAGATTTTGTCACACACAAAGTTTAACCCCCCCCCCCGCCAAGAACCGTCTGTCTACCCTCTCTGATAAACTTTATTATCAACTCCTCTCTGACCACCAATCAGATTAATTGTTAAAAAAAAAAAGAAAGAAAAATCCACCAACCTGTCTGTCATCAATCTATTATTCAACTTCGAAGGTAGTTGCATCTTATTTAAAAAAAAAAAAATCAACTTATTATAGTAATCAAAGTTATTCAGTTTATAAGGCCCTGGTTAAAATCCCCAATGACCACATCTGTGCTTGACTACATTCCATCCTCATTCCTACCTGACTTGACCTCCATGTAGCCTTTGACACTATATCCCATCAGCTCTTCAAAGATCATTTGAGAAGCGTTGGGGTCTGTGCCAAAGTTGTCCCGTGGTTGGCCTCCTACCTCACAGACAGGTCATAGTTTGTACAGATTCAGAACTGCCGGTCAAAGAGCTCCTCAGAGCAGCATGGGGTTCCACAGGGTTCAGTTTTGGGGCCACTCATGTTTTTCAACTGCCCCCTCCTTCTTTATCTGTTTCACCACTGGAAAAAATCAAAATCTTACCAAGTGTACCAGGAAAGGCATCAGTAAATAAATTACCAGATGCTTTAACAGCTTAGAAAATAGGTCAAGGTTAATAAAGTAATGCCACACAGAGAGACTCAGGAAAGAAGCTGCATGTGAAGTTTCATACAAGAGGAGCTGTGAAATTTGATTTGTAGCCTAAGGATGTTGAGTCCTGCCGTCTTTTACAATTTGGAAGGTTTATCAAGACAGAATTCGACTGAGAGCAACCTGCACCTCTCACTGACTTCACTCACTGGCCAGAGAGAAACACAAAGCAGCAAAAGTAGATTTAATATTAAGTATTAACGCTCACCTTCCGCATTAGAGTAGTTAGATAACATCGAACAAATCACACTCATTGAACACTGCAAAAATAAAAAAAATCTTACCAAGTGTATTTTTCTCATTTCTAGTCAAAATATGTCATCACACTTAAAATAAGACAATCACCTAAAGAGTAAATTTTCAGTGAGACATAAGAACTTGTTTTTAGACAATAGATCTTATTTATTTATTTATTTAGCACAACAACAAATCAAACATTAGGACAAACAAAGAAACAAATTGCGCAGGTGAGATCAGAAAACCCAGTGGGGCTTATGAAATTAATCTCACCTCATTACAGTATTAGCTTAAAAAAAGACAATAGGAATAAAACAATAACTTACAAAGTACAACAAAAATATAAACAGAGAATAAAAGAAAAAGAGTATGTGTAAGTGTGTGTAAGGGTGATTTTAGATGAAATATTTAAATTTGTTGAATCAGCTATATCCTTGAAAATCTTATTTCAAAAAATTTTACCAAGATAATTTTCACCTGTTCCATTGGCAGATTTTTTTTGCTTGAATTAAGCAAAAAAAAATCTTGAATTAAGCAAAAAAAAAAAATCTTGAATTAAGCAAAAAAAAAAATCTGCCAGTAGAACAAGTGAAACTTATCTTGGTAAGATTTCTTGAAGTAAGATTTTCAAGATCTATTGTCTAAACACAAGTTCTTATATCTCACTTAGAAGTTACTCTTTAGGTGATTATGTCTTATTTTAAGTGTGATGAGATATTTTGACTAGAAATGAGAAAAATACACTTGGTAAGATTTTGTTTTTTTTTTCCCAGTGCACTTTGATGCTGATGATACACAGTTTACATGTACAGCAGGTCCATTTTTAGTCTTCCCTCCAGCTCCCTCACTGCTTGGCTCCAGGATATACAGATATAGATAGCGACGTTCTAAAACTCAACACCAACAAAATGGGAGTAATAATCATCAGTTCAAAACAATATAACTGTAAATTTTCCGTTGTTGGAACCACCATATCTATCTTCTTACATTCTCGTCGACAGTATCTTCTACTTCTCCAGTCATATCAATAATGTTTGACGGATTGCTTTTTTCCATCTACAAAACATTTCCAAACTGCACCCTCCTTTGACACATTAGAAGTATTAGTTATGCCATTACCACAACAGCACATCATGCGTTGACAACTGCAATGCAACTCTGGCCGGTATCTCCAATAAATTCTACTACAACTAATGCAGAACTCTTTAGCAGAGATTATTACATTTTTAAAATCTACTGAAAATCTCACACAAAAATTACAATATTCTTGTGATATTTTGTTCACAAGAGTGGAGTTAACTCTTGCCCCTTTTGGATATAAAATGTTATCAGTTCATATTTTATTCCATTGCATTTGTTACATTATTTACATCAAGTTTTCCTCATAACTGATATACAGTGTATATTTGTGAATTATTGCCAAAATCACGACTGTGACCTTTGGCCACCAAATTCTAACCAATTCATCACTGGATTTGTGCCATGTTAAAGACATCTTTTTTTGGCATTCCTGTAAAGCAGGGGTGTCAAACTCCGGTCCTCGAGGGCCGATGTCCTGCATGTTTTAGATATGTCCCTCTTCCAGCACACCTCGGTCAATTAATGATCAGCTCATCGTCCAGCTCTGCAGAAGTTTGATAATGACATAATGGCTTTCAGGTGTGATGGAAGAGGGAAATATCTAAAACATGCAGGATACCAGCCCTCAAGGACCGGAGTTTGACACCTGTGCTGTAAAGTAAAGTTGGCTTTGACCTTTAACCTTTGACCACCAAAATCTGATGAATATACTGCACCTTATGCCTTGCCAATGAAATTAACTCGTTCACTTCCTAAGTTTCCTTAGTGGGCAGCGTCTTAAAGGTTGAAAATGTTGAGCGAATGATGAGTGAAAGTAGATTCCCCTGGTCAAAATAAAATAACAAGTGTTCAGAGAACGCAAACCTCCGCCAAGCACCCTGAACGGTGTGTATGTGTGGATCAACTATTTCTTTTTAAATTAAACAGTTTCCAGGTTGTTCCATACAGCAGAAAAAGTTGAAGCTTGGTACCAGTCATGTGTATGTCAAATTATATTAAATTCCAATCAATATTTGTTAAGTTATAATAAAAAGTGTCGTAAATGGGATTTTCAATTTTAAATTAAAATGTCCACAGAGTCCACATTTCACAGTGGATGTGGACAATTTTGTGCCAAATACAAGATATTGTTATAAGCTACGGGTGGATCAAATTGGAGGCTAAGCGGAGTCGTTTTGAATTTTTTATTAATTTTCGAAAATTGCTCAATGATGAGAGATAGGAAAATTTGAGATTTTGTGACCTTGCTGTGACCTTGAACTTTGGCCTACTTGGCCCAAAATTTAATGGGTTCATCCCAGGGCTCTGTGGGTACAATTTGGTAAAGATGGTTGTAACAGTTTTCCCATAAAGTTGCTAACAAACAAACAAGCAAACACGCAAACAAACAAACACACAAAGCAAAGTGATCACAATACCTCCTGGCAGAGGTAATAACCGATACAGGCATCAAACAGTGTCAATACTTTACTGATCTGTGTGTTTGAGAAATTATTTTAACCCATAAAGACCCAAACAGCCACCGGCAACCAAAATCACATACTGATCTAAAATGTTTAATAACCTCTGAACCACTAATTCTATCACTCCATGTAAATAATTGGTGTAAAATGCAGTTTGTCATCTTTTCATGGTCATCAGATATGACCCATTTGGACGTTTAGAGGCTCTGTAGTTACTGTGGAAACACCGTCATCTTCTACAACATTGATTCACCAGTAAAACCCATGGAGCTGGATCAATGACAGTGGATAGACACACTTGTTTTATGTTCAATTAATGATATATTTGCTGAAAAAGTACATTTTTCTTCAGTTTTCCCGGTTTTTGATATAATAACCCTCAAACGTAATCTCATCATGATGATTAAAGTACATGATCAGTAAATGAAATATAGGAAAATACCTGATTTTTACTAAATATAGAGGATAATATTTTGATATATGGTGATAAATCACAAGAAATGTTAAATATAGACAAAGTCACTCTGGATCTTTATGGGTTAATGTCTGAAAATTCAGAAGATATGTTGAAAGTTGGGCAAAAATTGGGTCCATTATTTTACGTAAGACAAAACAATGGCTAAAAATACGTAAGGTCCTCGTCCTTAAAAATCTTCCGTCCAAGTGAATGTTTGTGCCATATTTTCAAACATTCCTTCAACCAGTTTCCATGATACCACTTTTACAGATGAGGACTCATGGACAAACCTTTTTATATGCCGTGGATACAGTTTCTACTTTTTATTCTCTTGGTTGTAATCATGTTTTGTCTGTGGTCCTACCAGCTGAGAAAGTAAACAGCACAAAAACTCTGAATATTTTTCAGTCAGTGGTGGTCTCCGTCAAACATGACTGAGCTGAGGTTTACCCTGCTGAGACGGAGTGAAGTATCCAACCACGTCTGTCAGAACTGTTTGTAGCTTTACAAGCAACTGGGGGACTTTTACAATATTTCCCTGTTGTTCTGACATTTCAGTGTAGTTATCAACCTTCTAGAAAACAAGTGGGGAAACAGCTTTTTCTTTATCAGCATCACATACATACATGGGCTTTATGCATTCCTAATTAGCTTTACTTTTTTTTTTGTTTTTGAATGATCATCATTAGAGTTTCTCAAATTCCAAAGCAGATAAAAGTATGCATGTAACAATAAATAGCACCGGAAAACAATTCAACAGTAGTCGTTTTTCCATTGGACATCTTCACAAAACTTCACCAATATTTACTAAATGTCGAAAAAACAGAAGTGCGTAATGTCAGTTTTTCCATTAAATCACAAATGCGATGATTTGTTTATTACCTTCACCAGGAGGTATTGTGATCGCGTTGCTTTGTGTGTTTGCCTGTTTGTTTGTTTGTTTGTTAGCAAGATAACTCAAAAAGTTATGGACGGATTTTCATGAAATTATCAGGAAATGTTGATACTGGCACAAGGAAGAAATGATTACATTTTGGTGGTGATCGGGGGGAGGGACAGATCTGTCTTGGCGGACGTCTGTGCTCTCCGAGTGCTTTTCTTGTTTATCGTGAGATGACACGAGAAGTCATTCCATAAACATGGCTACATACATAAATATTGTGTTGATCTACAGATATATTCATTATTATTATTATATATTTCCCCTCTAATTTATACTAAATTAAAAAATGATTGGGTTTCCTGATCTGTCCACACATACTGCACCATGTTTCTTTTAAAACTCTTCTTCACTTGTTGTAACATCCGTCAACATCCCTTTTCTTTAATGTTCAGGTGACTCTAGTTGCGAAAAAAGGTCTTTCCATTGCAGTTTTGAGTGATATACCATTTGCGCTACACCTGAAAAACCACCTCTTGCCAGCACAAAAATTTTTAATTGTCATTTTTCCATTAGGTAAATTTTGATGCACAAGTTATATTCGTGCAGTTTGAGGGTCAATGGAAAAGCGATTAGTGATGACATTTCCGTCACTGCATCAACAACAGTAGAAGCAGAACGAACAGCTGTCGCTACAAACTTATGGAAATCATAGAATGTCCATTATGTTTGGATGAAAAAGGCCTCTCACTTTCTTTTCCAAATATTCCCTTTTATCACCTTAGATTTATTTATAAAGAGTTCTTGAGCAAGAGCTTCCTCACCACTTCTTTTTTTTACATGAGCAAAGGGCACTAAGATAAAAATATGAGGAAAAACAAGATAGAACAAACGGAAAGTGAACTCTACAATGTGAGGCTGGAGCTTCAAAGGAATCGTGGAGAAACAAGCCAAGAACGGAGCACGATCAAATAGGGAAGATGAAAGAAGAAGTGAAGGAGGCATAAATGGATCCTCTGTTGTCACAAGTGATTCATCAGCAAGTTAAGATGTGCATAAATAAATATTTTCCCCTCCCATTTGTGATAATAAAAGAACTGATTGTGGATACACTTCAGCTGAATGAGATGAGATGAACTTTACTGATTGCCTCATGGAAGATCACTTGTCCTATAGCTCAATTATAGAAGATTATTATTCCATGAGTAGAAATATGTGTAAATAAGTCCAGCGCAGTGTGTTTGCCGTCGACTACAGCACTGGGGATGAAGGATTTCTGTAAAATTAAGTCTCGCAGCATAGTGAAGCCAACCACTAGAGCTACTTCTCCAGTCAGTCAGTATGCTGCAACGAGGATGATCTGAATTATCCATGATGGTTTCCACCTCAGAGTCCATCTCTCATCCTCAGCCCCCAGTGAGTCCGGCCTCCTTCCATCCACTGAACTAGCTTGGATGTTTTTTTAAACCTAAATACACAAAGCCTTTTTAGTCTGTACGTCTTATGTACATGATAGAAAACATTAAAAAAACATTAGACAGAGTAAATCTAAAGCTGAAATTGTGTAAACTTTCTACATTTATTACTTCCAAGAACGAATCTAGCTTCTGTTAGCTACTAGCTGCTAGTTACCTGCAGTTAAGCAAGATAAACACAGTTAAAGCTAAAGTGGGCAGTGTGGTGGCATAGTGGTTAGCACCAAGGTTATAATAGTTTTGGATTTTTCATTATAGTTTAGTTTTATTTAGTTTTGACTTTTTTTTCTCTAATTCAGTTAGTTTTAATTAGTTTTTAGAGCAGGTTTGCTAGTTTTTATTAGTTTTTGTTTTTTTCCTAAATACTTAGTTTTAGTTTAGTTTTTTAAATTCTTTTATCTTCTTCACCGTTGTATTCAAATAAATCCCAGACAGGACTCTGCTGCTTTCTCCCAACTTTAGTCTCCATGTTTCTAGGTAGAGTGGGGATCAGAAGACGACTCTAAACCACAAGTGACAACAAGTGACGGACCGTTAAATATCATATGGGGCTGCTAGCTAAAATTGCTAGAGTGAAATAAATCGATTTCATATCAATCTGACATTGACAAAGATGAAAAGAAATGGAATTTTATCCATAATTTTTATACATTTTAGTTAGTTTTGTAAGCACACAATACAATTTCAGTTAGTTATCGTTTTTTTTTCTTTTAATTGTAGTTTTTATTTATTTCAGTCAATGAAAATGCTTTTCAATTCTAGTTTTTGTCATTTCGTTAGTTTTCGTTAATGATAATAACCTTGGTTAGCACTTCTGCCTCACAGGTTTCCCCCATCATTAAAAACAGTTACATATAGGTTAATTAATCTGTCAGTGTCACTGACCACGGTCCAAAGAATGTTCCTTGAGCATCTTCAATATTAGCTCACCGTTCCTAATGCGCTACGAGCTAATGCTAACGCTAGGTGAGGATGGGTGAATTTCCTTACAGGCATAATAAAGTGAGTTAACTTTAACAGTATAAAAATTATATGTAACTGATTTATTGTTAGACTGTATTGAATCTTTGAATTTTGCTGACACATTTAGCCTCAGTTATCGTCAACAGTTAATGGTACGCTAAACCTTTCCAGCCTGAAAAATGGTCCAAACTCGTAACAGTGAAATCACGTATAGGTTTCTTTACTGTGCTTTTGAAGCACATATTTGTGATTTACTCATCATCATGTTGGCTATTTTGAAAACAGAAGTGACCATATTTGGACAGCAGGTGCAGAACTACAGGAACCCAAAGGATCAGAGGTGTGCTAATGCTAAACACTTGCTTATTGACTTGGGAAAATGGTCATTTTACACTAGAACCGACTGACAATGACTACTGTTGAACTATCAGTCAGGAAAAATGGGGTATGTTAAATAAACTGAAATTCCAAATTTGTAATTCAGCAGGCAAGCATTTGACCCGATATCAAATTAATCAAGTTAAAATTTAAAGATCATAGCAAGTCCTGGAAAAAAAATGATTCATTTAATATTTTACAAGCACTGGGTAAATGCATGGAGCAAATATCTGAATGGATGGGCCATAACTTTCTTCAGTTAAACAGAGAAAAAACTGAGGTAGTTGTTTTTGGACCCAAGGAGGAGCGTCTTAAAATCAGCATACAGCTCCAGTCACTTCAGTTAAAAACCTCAGACCAGGCCAGGAATCTGGGTGTTGTCATGGATTCAGACCTGAATTTTAAAAACCACATACAAACAATTACAAAGTCAGCTTACTATCACCTCAAGAACATTTCTAGGATTAAAGGACTGATGTCGCAGCAGGACCTTGAAAAACTTGTCCATGCATTTATCTTTAGTCGAGTTGACTACTGTAACAGTATCTTCTCTGGTCTACCTAAAAAGTCTATTCGACGACTGCAACTGATCCAGAATGCTGCTGCTCCAGTCCTCACTAAAACCAAGAGAGTGGACCACATCAGCCCAGTTCTGAGGTCTCTACACTGGCTCCCTGTCTCTCAGAGAATAGACTTCAAAATTCTCTTACTAGCATATAAAGCACTGAATGGTTTAGGCGCAAAATACATCAGAGACCTTCTAGTCCAGTATGAACCGTCCAGACCACTCAGGTCATCTGGTGCAGGTCTGCTCTGTGTTCCTAAAGTCAGAACTAAACATGGAGAATCAGCGTTCAGTTTCTATGCTCCGTATATCTGGAACAAACTACCAGAAAATATCAGGTCTGCTGAGAGTCTGAGTTCTTTTAAGTCCAGGTTAAAGACTCACCTGTTCACTGCTGCCTTTGACTAAAAGGCTTTTGACTTTTTAAATTTTATATTGTCTTTGAAACTCTGCACTGCAACTTTTACTTTAATATGTGTGTGTTTTTATTTTTATTTTATTTTATTCTATTTTATTTATTCATTTATTTATTTTTTTGATTTTATGTGTTGTTTTCTTACTTTCTGTTTTTAATCACCTTTTATATGTTTCTTTTATAATGTTTTAAATGTGTTTCTTTTTGTTTCTTTTATTTCAATGTCCTGTGTGAAGCACCTTGAATTGCCTTGTTGCTGAAATGTGCTATACAAATAAACTTGCCTTGCCTTGCCTTTTAGAGAGATTTCAGTGTAAGTCTATGGAAACTAAGGTGAGTCCTAGTGGATGTCAGTGGTATTACAACTATACGATACTTAAGCATTATTTTGGAGCTGAGGCCCTTGCCCCTTGGTCTTAACAGCAGAAAGAAATGTTTTTGGATGATGTTTTGTAATAGACATGAGTGCTTATTTACACTGAGGCTTTAGTCAGTTTTGATTGTAAGCATTATTGCTATATCAAACCAAATTTCTAGTGGCTTTGAAAATAATCTAAAAATAGCCTTGTGAGAACACAGTCAGTAGCTTTTTTCACAGACACATCTAATGTAAACATCACCAAAAACAGTTATTTTAAGTTAATGAGTAACTTTCAGTTCATCTCCAGTTTAATTATTAAAAGTCTCCTCTCAGCCAGGAATAGGAAGCTCCTCAGTTTTCCGGGCTGATGCACATTGGTGGAAACCCCTGCAGTGTGACACCTCTGCTGACCACACAGGGGAGCTGTGAAGCCATTTAAAGCACAGACCCACTCACACATACACACATGTAGACACATCGAGGACAGCCTTTCCCTTCCTTTTACTCTGTGACTTTCTCAGCATGAGGTCACATGTTCATGTTTATGCATGAAGGCGTGTCTCTAAAAAGAGTGTACATGTGGACAGCAGGGGTGTGAAGGGTGTGACTGCAGTGTCCCATTAAGACTTTGTCTCTACCACAGCATCTGTTGTGTCTATGAACACCTGCTGCTCAGGAACTCTGTCTTTCTCATCATCTGTCCAACTCTGCCAAGTGACTGACTTTAAACCAAATAGACCAGCATGTGTCTGCAGACTTAATGTACAGTGCACGTGTTGGAGGTACAGCTGTGCACTGCAAAAAAAGGGGTGTCTAAAAATAAGATAAAAACACCAAATCTGAGGAAAAATGTGCTCAAAACAAGTGAAATATCTGTCCATGCAGCAGGATAAGTTCACTTGACAAGATTTCTTGAATTAAGATTGGTAAATGTAGAAATATGTCTATAGATCAAGGTTATTATCGTTAATGAAAACTAACGAAATGATGAAAACTAGAATTGAAAAAACATTTTCGTTAACTGAAATAAATAAAAACCAGAATTAAAAGAAAAAAAAACAATAACTAACTGAAACTGTATTGTGTGCTTATAAAGCTAACTAAAACGTATAAAAATTATGGATAAAATTCCCTTCGTTTTCGTCTTTGTCGATGTCGGGTTGATATAAAATCGATTTATTTCCCTCAAGCAATTTTAGCTAGCAGCACCATATGATATTTAACGGTCAATCACTTCTCGTCACTTGTCGTTGAGAGTCGTCTTCTGGTCCCCACTCTACCTGGAAACATGGAGACTAAAGTTGGGAGAAAACAGCAGAATCCTGTCTGGGATTTATATGAATTCGATGATGAAGAAGATAAAACATATAAAGAAACTAAAACTAAACTAAAACTAAGCATGTAGAGAATAACGAAAACTACTAAAAGCTAGCAAACCTGCTCTAAAAACAAATTAAAACTAACTGAATTAGAGAAAAAAAAATTCAAAACTAAATAAAACGAAACTTTAATGAAAAATCCAAAACTATTATAACCTTGCTACAGATGCATGAACACTTAAAATAAGAAGTTAACTCTTAAAACAAGATAAATTATCCAACACTTTTAAATCTACGTTGTTTTTTAATCTTGGTAAGAACCAAATTATTTGAAGTATGGAAAGATGCTGTATTTTACATGCATTTCTTTGGATTTTTAAAAACTGAATAATCAGCTTAAAGGATGTAGCAGCTGCAGTTTTATCAAAATATAAGATCTTAAGCTTTGAAAATGTAATCGTGTATACAAATGTGTGCTTCTTGTTTAAGGTTATTCATAATTCTGCTGCTCCTGCCTTAAAAAGGTTTATCTCTTTGAGTTCTGGAAAAACATCTCGAACTACTCGATCAACCACATGCGGCGAGTGCAGGATTCCGAGGCACAAAACGACATTTGCAAATTCAGCATTCTCGTGTGTGACCGTGCGACAGTGGAACACATTAGCAACGGAGCTACTAACACAAAACAAAAATAACAAAAACAGCCACTCTCTAATCAAACCTGTGGCCACAATGTAATGTAATGTAAACATGCTTAGAGTGTGTGACGGACTGCAGTGGGACAAGTAAGAGGTTGGATGTGAATGAATTTTTTCATATATATGGATTTATAGAAATGCATTTTTTACCGCTTTTTGTATGTTTTAGTTTTTATTAATGTCTGTTTTTTTAATAACATCAGCCTTCTTAGGGACTACAGGTGGAAATTAACACTAGTGCTACAACCTGGCACACTATATTTCTCCTGTTTAACCCTTTCATGCATACTGGTCACTACAGTGGACAGCTACTCTACAGCTGTTCTCTTGTATATTCATGGATTTTGTTGTTCTTTTCGGTGTTTTTTTTTTTGTTTTTGTTTTTCTTACACATATCTTTATTAAAGTTTTAAGACACTACATATCTTTTCTGACATGAATTGGTAACATTATGTAGATCTCTCCTGATCATAAACCCCCAGAACTACAAGCCCTCCCCATAGTTTTCACACAATTTATCAGTAAATACATGTTTCTGTGCATCAGAAATTAAACGTGTGGTGTCCAGCTGAGTGGACATTTTTGCAACTTCATGAAAAATAGGTTCATAAGAAATGTTTTTTTTTTTTCGATTTTTTTTTTTTTTTAATATTTTTTTATTTTTCAGAAGAAAATTTTCAGTCGCATTGTGTTTTTCATGCCTAAAGAGGAATGAAAACACTCAGGAAATAATTTTGATTAAGGTTCTCATTATTTGTGCATGAAAGGGTTAAGGTTAATGTATGTTGTGTATTGTCCCTGTCTAGATAAATAAATAAATAAAATGAAATTAAGCTGTAAGAAAAACAGATTGCTCTCAAGCATTTCATACTGGTCAATATACACACATATTTAGGTCATGTTGCTACATTTCACTGAGAACCAAACACATCTGCCTTAGCTTTGGGAGACCAGTCTGGCTCTGCATTTAACGCATAAAGACCCAAACATACACTGGTGACAAAAATCATTTACTGTTATAAAAAGTTAAATACCTGTTGATCCACTAATCCTATCAATCCATGTAAATAACTGGTGTAAAATGCAGTTTGTCATCTTTTCATAGTCATCAGATATGACCCATTTGGACGTTCAGAAGCTCCGTAGTTACCATGGAAACACCGTCATCTTCTACAACATGATTCACCAGCAAAACCCATAGAGTTGGATCAATGACAGTGGATGGACACACTTAGTTTATGTTCAGTTAATGATAGATTTTACTGGAAAAGTCACTTTTCCTGCTTTTTTCTTTCTGTTTTTTATGTAATATCCCTCAACTTCAATCTGAGCTTTTATGAACATCTACATGATCAGTAAATGAAATACAGGAAAATACCTGATTTATACTGATAAAATACAAAATACAGAGGATACTGTTATAAATAAATGGTGATAAACCACTTAAGAAAGGTTAAATATAGAGAAGATTTAATTTGGGAAGTGACATAAAAGTAGATGGGTTAAGGTAGAATTTCTTTAACATCACAAACAGTATGAAGAGAATGTACTGTATGAAGAGTACACAATGTTAAAAACATAATGTATAATATTTTCGGGTAAATTTTCATAAACACACAATTCACGTTCATCCCTCATCTCTTCTCAGTGTAAGAGGCAACAAGACCAGTGGTGGTCAAGTGAGCTAAAGAATCAATCATGAGAAGGTTACGCTCTAAAGCACAAATAAATATAGAATAGAATAGAATAGAATAGAATAGAATTGAATTGAATTGAAACTGTTGATCCACTAATCGTATCAAGCCATGTAAATAATTGTTGTAAAATGCAGTTTGTCATCTTTTCATGGTCATCAAATATGACCCATTTGGATGTTCAGAGGCTCTGTAGTGAACGTGGAAACACCGTCATCTTCTACAACATTGATTCACCAGTAAAACCCATGGAGTTGGATCAGTGACAGTGGATGGACACACTTGTTTTTATGTTCAGTTAATGATATATTTTACCAGAAATGTCATTTCTTCTTTCATTTTCTCTGTTTTTAATATAGTAACACTCAACTTTAATTTGAGCTTTTATGGACATCAATCATAAGTAAATTAAATATAGCTAAGTAAAATACAGGGGTTGGACAAAATAATGGAAACACCTTCACCTCAAGATGATAATGCCCCAATCCATACAGCTAGAATTGTTAAAAAATGGCATGAGGAACATTCTAATGAAGTTGAGCATCTCGTATGGCCGGCACAGTCCCCAGACCTCAACATTATTGAGCATTTATGGTCAGTTTTAGAGATTCAAGTAAGACGCCGATTTCCACCGCCATCATCTCTAAAAGAGTTGGAGGGTATTCTAACTGAAGAATGGCTTAAAATTCCTTTGGAAACAATTCACAAGTTGTATGAATCAATACCTCTGAGAATTGAGGCTGTAACTGCCGCAAAAGGCGGACCTACACCATATTAAATTATATTTTGTTGATGTTTTAAGGTGTTTCCATTATTTTGTCCAACCCCTGTACCTGATTTTCACTTAAGAATGCAAAAATACTGAGCATAATATTAAAATAAATGATAATAAATTACTTAAGAAAAGTTAAAAATAAAGAAAAAAAATCATTTGGGGACAGCCACAAAAGTAGCACTGGGTCTTTATGGGTTAAACTCGGCATGGATCTGACTGAATTGATCACCGCCATTTATCTGACAGGAGGCAGGTCTGATACAGTTGGATACGATGACAACCTGTGATTTTTCAAGCTAAGTATTGACTTTTGTGAGTGCGGAATAGCACTCCCACTCATACCTTAGGATTAACCTCTGGATACAGGATTCAACTGTTGCAGCAGGGTGCAGTGTCACTTCCCAAATGAAATTTTCTCCATATTTAATCTTTCTTAAGGGATTTATCACCATTTATTGTAACATTATCTTCTTTATTTTGTGTTTTCTCTGTGAAAATCATGCATTTTTCTATATTTACTTTACTGATCATGTAGATGTTCATAAAAGCTCAGAGTAAATTCAACAATTATTATATCAGTAACAGAGAAAACTGAAAAAAAGCTGACTTTTTCCAGCAAAATCTATCATTAACTGAACATAATCCAAGTGTATCCATCCACTGTCATTGATCCAAGTCCATAGGTTTTATTGGTGAAACAATGTTGTAGAAGATGACATTGTTGCCATGGTAACTACAGAGCCTCTGAACATCCAAATGGGTCATATCTGATGACCATGAAAAGATGACAAACTGTATTTTACACCAATTATTTCCATGGATTGGTAGGATTAGTGGATCAACAGTTATTAAACATTTACATTAGTAGACGCTTTTGGTCAGCGGTGGATGTTGGGGTCTTTATGGGTTAATGCACCAAAAATAATCAGGCTGTGGATGATCAGCTTCAATCAGCAGTAGAAGTTGGTGACTCACTCTATATTGCTTTTCTGATTTTGTTCACATGATTGTGTTCCATTTCGTGTGGTCAAAATTATCCCCCAAACTCATGTCAGTGGTTTTTAGAATTTCGTGTCAGATGAAATAAGACGGAATGAATCTGATTCAGCCGGCAGCACTCTCCCCAGGATTTTACATCAACAACTGTAATTAAAGCCTCTGTTGACAAGAAAGATGTGTTCCAGTATTTTCGACTGAATTTAATGAGTTTAATTTATTACTTGTAAGTAAGCCCAGTTGCATCCAGAGGCATTTTAGTCTGCGATAACGCACCTGGGAAATCAAAAATGAGCTGAAATGTTCCAACTCTGGGGTAACATTTCATGGTGGTGGAAAAACTGCAGCCCCATGAAAGCATCACTAAATCAATCGATACTTAGAGTAAAAATGGTACTAAAACTTTGGTAACCCATAAACACCCAGTTTTACTTTTGTGGCACTTCCCAAATGAATTTTTCTCTCTGGTCAACCTTTCTTAAATGATTTATCAAGGCAAGGCAAGTTTATTTGTATAGCACATTTCAGCAACAATGCAATTCAAGGTGCTTCACACAGGACAATGAAATACAACGACAAGGAAAAAAGAAACACATTTAAAACATTATTTAAAAAAACATGTAAAAGGTGATTAAAAACAGCAAGTAAGAAAACAAAACATGAAACCGAAAAATATAAAAACGCACAAATATTAAAGTAAGAGTTGCAGTGCAGAGTTTCGAAAGAGAATGTAAAATTTAAAAAGTAAAAAGCCTTTTAGTCAAAGGCAGCAGTGAACAGGTGAGTCTTTAACCTGGACTTAAAAGAACTCAGACTCTCAGCAGACCTGATATTTTCTGGTAGTTTGTTCCAGATATACGGAGCATAGAAACTGAACGCTGATTCTCCATGTTTAGTTCTGACTTTGGGAACACAGAGCAGACCTGCACCATATGACCTGAGTGGTCTGGATGGTTCATACTGGACTAGAAGGTCTCTGATGGAGTTTGGGCCTAAACCATTCAGGGCTTTATATGCTAGCAAGGGAATTTTAAAGTCTATTCTCTCAGAGACAGGGAGCCAGTGTAGAGACCTCAGAACTGGACTGATGTGGTCCACTCTCTTAGTTTTAGTGAGGACTGGAGCAGCAGGATTCTGGATCAGCTGCAGTTTTCTGATTGACTTTTTAGGCAGACCAGAGAAGATACTGTTACAGTAGTCAACTCGACTAAAGATAAATGCATGGACAAGTTTTTCAAGGTCCTGCTGCGACATCAGTCCTTTAATCCTAGAAATATTCTTGAGGTGATAGTAAACTGACTTTGTAATTGTTTATGTGGTTTTTAAAATTCAGGTCTGAATCCATGACAACACCCAGATTCCTGGCCTGGTCTGAGGTTTTTATTACCATCAATAATATTATCTTCTGTATTTTGCATTTTTCACTGTAAATTCTATATTTTCCTATACTTAATTTGGATTTTTAATTTAGATGTTCATGAAAACTCAGAGTGAATTCAAAGGTTATTATATCAAAACAGAGAAAACTGAGGAAAAAGGGACGTTTTCAGCAAATATATCAATAACTGAATATAAAAATAAGCATCCTCATCCACTGTCATTTATTGAACTCCATGGGTTTTGCTGGTGAATCAGTGTTGTAGAAGATGACAGTGTTTCCATGTTCACTATGGAGCCTCTGAACATCCAAATGGGTCATATCTGATGACCATGAAAAGATGACAAACTGCATTTTACACCAATTATTTACATGGATTGATAGAATTAGCGGATCAATCAACAGATATGGAACATTTTAATTCAGTTGATGGTTTTGATCACCGGTAGAGGTTTGGGTCTTTATGGGTTACGAATGACTTTTACAGGTGAATTATTTGCCAAAAAATGTTGAATATTTAATAATTATAGCTTCTATACGAATGGACCTAATATACATCACTAAACAATGGCATTGTGTAAATTAAAAGTATTCAGTCTTCTCATATGGAAATCTTAAAATTTGATAGTAGGAAAGATAAAACTATTATAAAATTAATTTACAGCAGTACTAGAATAACTTAATTTTGGGTTATTTTATGGTTGTTTATGGTTATTTTGGTGAGATTTTTGGCTCAGCTAACATTTTGATCTTAATTTTTTCTTGCTTTTCTTTTTTTTAATTGTGCAAATGGAAAAAAAAAGACATACATAGACATGCACTGTCAAGAGATTAGAAAACACCTTTTATATTACATTAAATGCTTTCTGTTAACCCTTTCATGCATACTGGTCACTACAGTGAACAGCTATTCTATAGCTGTTCTCTTCTATATTCGTGGATTTTGTTGTTCTTTTTGTTGTTTTTTTTTTTTTTTTTTTTTTTTTTTTTTTACACATATCTTTATTAAAGTTTTAAGACACTACATATCTTTTCTGACATGAATTGGTAACATTATGTAGATCTCTCCAGAGCATAAACCCCCAGAATCACAAGCCCTCCCCATAGTTTTCACACAATTTATCAGTAAATACATGTTTCTGTGCATCAAAAATTAAACGTGTGGCGTCCAGCTGAGTGGACATTTTTGCAACTTAATGAAAAATAGGTTCATAAGAATTTTTGTTTTTCATTATTTTTTTTTTTAATGTATTTTTGAATTTTTTGGAATTATTTTTATCTTATTTTATTTTTTTAAATTTATTTTTCAGAAGAAATTTTTCAATCGCATTGTTTTTTTCATGCGTAAAGAGGAATAAAAACACTCCGGAAAAAAAATTTGATTAAGGTTCTCATAATTCGTGCATGAAAAGGTTAAAATGTGCTCTCTCCCAGACCAAGAAGTGAAAAAGAAAGCACAGTTTAACTGACTGCAAAATGTAGATTTCCTCCACATTGGTTAAAAATACTGGATCCAAGTAAAACAGTCTAGTAAACCCATATAATCTAAAGCAGTGTTTTTCAACCTTGGGGTCGGATCCCACGTGGGGTCACCTGAAATTCAAATGGGGTCACTGGAAATTTCTAGCAACTGATTAAAAAAAAGAAAAAAATTACTAATAAAAAATATATAGTGAGTTGAGAGAGACAATCACAATACATAAAAGACATGACAAACTGTGAAGCTGAAACTGAAGCACTGTGGTACTGTTTATCTGTCAAATGTTCATTGTGGTCGGTTTCAGATGCTGCAGCTCTTTCATAATTCATAGTTTGAGTTATTATTTGTTCAGTATTAATTGTCAGCCTTGTAAATACAAGCTAGACTGACTGTACATATCCTGACCAAGAAAAATAAAATCCTCACTTTGTGCAGTAATCTACACCTGACTTTACTGCCTCCGTCCATAATATTATACAAAATATAGACTAAATGTCATCTAAAATTAACGTTTATTTGCAGCATAGTATAGCAAACTATTACATGATCAAAAACAAATTAATTTTAGAAAAAAAAAAAGTCTCCGTTTTGAATGTCTGGGGTCGCCAGAAATTCGTGATGTGAAAATGTGGTCACGAGCCAAAAAAGGTAGGGAACCACTGACCTAAAGAAATTTGTGTGATTGTAGTTCTGCACTGCACATATCAGATAACATAGAAAACAAGACGAGAAGAATTCAAAAATAACAGTTTCAAGGGGAAAAAAAACCCCTCAATTATTGTAATAACAGCAAACAATACAGCAATGTGTCTCAGACTCACAGGATGTCATTAACAAACAGAGGCAGCTGGTTAGCCTGAGGTCTTGGGGTGTGTTGTGTTTTGCTTCTCCTCGCTGCTCTCTGATTCCTGCGCTGACCTCTCTTTGACGTGGCTGTCGAAGACTATCTGTGTGTGTATGTTGCACGTTTTTTCAGATTACAGACTGATTCAGAAGCAGCAGGTCGTGTTGGGAGGAGGTTCAAACTGTTTGGCCTGTGCACACACACACACACACACACACACACACAGAAACACACACACATATGCATCAGCTCAGGTCTGACCAGCTTTGTAGGTACGTCAAACTGTGATCCGTTGATCCTGTATTCCACTTGACTGCCTTTCTATCACTCTTCCCCATTCATTCGGTCTTAATCTACTTCTCTCTATCTGTTTTTTTCTGTTACTATCTGCCCCATACTCACTCTCTCTCTGTTTAAAATTCGTGGTTTATGAAGCATGAACACTGATAATAATGCTGCCAAAGCATCAAGTTGAAAGATTCATATTTTCAGATTAAATCCTTGTGTGTGTGTGTGTGTGTGTGTGTGTGTGTGTGTGTGTGTGTGTGTGAGTTTGTGTGTGTGTTTGCAGGCTTGTTTCGCCGCTTGGTTTTCTGCTCAAATCATCACCTTAGCCTTGCAGCATGTTGTTGTATGGAGAAACAATGCTCTCCAAACACTTTCAAAACCACACTTGTCCATATATTAATGAAATCAAATTGTGTGTGAATGTGTGTTCCTGGATAGTGAGTTTTGTTGTGTTCATGTCAATCTAAATTCAGCTTCTGTGTTGCTTTAAATTCAGTTCATTTCACTCTGCTTTATTGGCATGAATGTTAGACGAACCGTATTCCCAAAGATGGAATACACAATTAAATACAAATCATGCAACTAAGTAATGCATTCATACCTGAAAGCAACTGCGCCGCTCATGTGAACGTGTACGTTTCGGTGAAAATCTGTATGTGTATGTGTGTATGTGTAGGTGTGTGTGTGGGTGTGTGTGTGTTTGATACTCTGCCTTGTTAATGAAGGTGATCTGTATTCGTTGTGCAGTAACTACACTGTAAGTAATTCTCTCGCTCTCTGTTTCTCTCTCCAGGCTGCAGTGGAGCATTAGCTAAGCAGTGCACGTCAGCCTACCCAGAATGCACTGTGACGATCTTTGACCTCCCCAAGGTGGTGCGTACTTCCAGGGAACACTTTGTCACGGAGGCCGACCAGAGAATAGCGTTCCACGAGGGTAACGTTCATTACAGCTGGTGAAATCGCTTGACATTTCTAATCATGTACAGCCAGTTCAAGTACAATGCTACACACACACACATACACACACACACACACACGCACACGCACGCACACACACACAGTGTTTCCAATCAAGGGTGGGGTGGGTGAAACTAATTAATGCACTGTACAATCCGTTTTATTCACAAGTCAGAACATATTTTTTAAACTCGTGCTTGGGTATGTATCTTAAAGGAGTGATATTTTGCTTTTTTAAATGGAATTATGCAATTTAAAATATTTCCCTGTGGTCTACGTAAACTGTAAATGCTATGTTTGGGTCTGAATTCTTCATTAATTCAACTCCACAGGTCCATCTTCAACCCCATTTCTGAGTAATGACACCAGAAAAGTCATTTTGAGCACTGGCCCTTTAAATGCACATGACCCCGCCCCCTCCCAGGTTGTTAACTGTGCGCTCAGTCCCGTTCAGCCACTTGAGTTCATTAACATAATCAACAACTGAACATTTTAGGTAATCGGCTGGAAGTTTGGACATATTTTCATTTTTTACTACAACCGCTGCTGCTGACAAACAATTATATCGTACTCGGAGAAATGTTCGTCGGAAGTCTTGACCTTATATGGGCAAATATCGTGATGTAACTAGTTATAAAACTTCACAAATTATGAAGGAATTGAAACAGGGTATAGAAATGCACTCGATTTTTGCCGGAATGAATATAAAGTAAAGTAAGTAAAGTAAGTAAAGTAAATTTTATTTATAGAGCACTTTTCACAGACAGAGTCACAAAGTGCTTTATCAATTCAAATCAGAATCAAATTAAGTTTACAGAGACCCAACAGAATCCTTCAGGGGCAAACACTTGTGATTGGTGACAGTGGCGAGGAAAAACTTCCCTTTAACAGCAGAAACCTCGAGCAGACCCAGACTCCTGAAGGATGGCTGTCTGCCTTGACCAGTTGGGGTTAAAGAGAGGGAGAGAGAGTAAAGGAGGAGAAAAGAGAGAGCGATAGAGATATAGAGAGACTGGGGGGGGGGATGACACATGGAGTACGTTATGATGAATACATAGAGTGTAATCAGTCTGTGGTGGTCCTGGGTCAGGTGGGAGACTAAAAAGCCTTTTTGAACAGGAGGGTTTTGAGGTGTTTCTTAAAGCTCTCTACAGAGTCCATGGACCGTAGGTGTAGAGGCAGGTCATTCCATAGACGTGGTGCCACAGCTTTAAAAGACCTGTCACCGCGTGTGCTAAAACAGGTCCGTGGAACCATCAGCAGGTGCTGTCCTGAAGACCTCAAGCTACGAGTCGAGCTGTAGGGCTGGATCAGGGAAGCAATGTATGCAGGGGCCTGGCCATGTAGGGCCCGGAAAGTTAGCACAAGAATTTTGAAATGAAGACGATATAGAACAGGGAGCCAGTGGAGAGATTTAAGGATGGGAGTGATGTGGGTTCTCCTGTTTGTGCGGGTCAGGAGCCTGGCAGCAGAGTTCTGGACAAACTGTAGACGGGCCAGCTCCTTCTTGTTTAAGCATGTAAACAGGCTGTTGCAGTAAAGGTAGCTTTGCAGCACCTGGAGGGTTCAAATTCAAACTTTATGAACTGTTAGGGTCCAAATACACAAATAAATGAACCAAAGACTAATAAAAGTGGGTTCACATGATAAATGTTGTGATATTACAGAAGCTTAGTGAAACAATGTCATGACAAATGCTAAAGGAGGTCCAGCAAAATATGTATAATATTGTCCCGCGTTTTTCAGTGTAAAACAGGTGTATTGTTGTATTTACACACTGTTACCGATAAAGTTGGAATAATTTCGTTTTCAGACACATTCCTCTTTTTATTCCTATTTATACACATTAATAATTATCTTTGACTAGGTGCAATGATTATTTGCTGAATTCCTGTTACACTATCTACCAGGAATAATTCACGTTGTCACAATCATTTCATGAGAGGAACTGATCTCATGAAATCGCATTGCATGTTACGCCAGTTCTTATGACATTTAGCGTACGCATTTTTGACCTTTCGCATGTTATTTAACCCTGTAAAGCCTGAACCATTAAATCATTGACAGAAAATTCCAGTTCTTTGAAACTTGAGCCTTTAGCAAATATGAAACAAATATTAGAAACTGTGGAAAAGGAATTGATCAAGTTAAAAAAAATGGTTTTATGTAAATAAGTTATCACTTATTGAAGATAAAACAAAATTTATGGTTTTTGGTGGTGCTAGGGTAAATTATGATATAAAACTGAAAATTAATGAAATTGAAATTGAAAGGGTGTATGAAACAAAATTTTTGGGAGTGATTATTGACCATAAACTCTGTTGGAAACCACAAATAGAATATATCAAACGCAAAATGTCCAAGGCTGTTGCGATTCTTTATAAAACTCGCGACTTGTTAAACAAAAAATGTTTGCATATGTTGTATTGTTCACTTGTAATGCCATATATGTCATACTGTGTGGAAATATGGGGCAATGTGAATAAAACTAATTTAGACCCGATAATTAAACTCCAAAAACAAAGCTATTAGAGTCATAAACAAAGCTGGTTATTTCCAATCAAGTAATCCACTTTTTGTAGAATCTGGTTTACTAAAATTTTTTGATATTGTATATTTAAAAACAATGGAATTTATGTTTCGCGTTAAAAGTAAAAACCTTCCTTTTTGTATTCAGAAAATTTTTAAGTTAAGAGAAGGACATTATAATTTAAGAGGGATGTTTGTGTTTGAAAAATGTAAAGTAAGAACAAACGTTAAATATCACAGTGTTTCAGTTATTGGTGTCAAGCTATGGAACGAACTGAAGGATGAAGTGAAATTGTGTAGCTCACTGTTGAGTTTCAAAAAGACTTTAATTTGTCAAATTCTGAAGGGCTATGAAAGTAATATGTTTACAAAATGATTTATAACACTGAATGTAGTATAATTTGTGTTTAAGTATTTACCTGCTGCAACTACGGGTGTAGACGTGAATTAAGGATGTGAATAGGAGAAGCAGAAATAAGCCTCCGGCTTCAGCTTCTTCCTTTTTCAGTTACAAAATGTGTTAATTTTATGTTTGTTTGTTTTTTTAATATGTATGTGTTTTGTTTTGTTGTTTTTTTTTTAATATGTATATGTTTTGTGTTTTGTATTTAACTGAAATAAACATTCATTCATTCATTTATCGGTCCTTCCGAACAACCCCCCAAATTTTTTTAAAATAACAATTTCCATGTACGAGTTTAACCCTTTCATGCACAGTGGTCACTATAGTGGACAGCTCTTCTACAACTGTTCTCTTGTATATTCATGGATTTTGTTGTTCTTTTCGTTGCTTTTTTTTTTTTTTTTTTTTTTTTTTTTACACATATCTTTATTAAAGTTTTAAGACACTACATATCTTTTCTGACATGAAAAGGTAACATTATGTAGATCTCTCCTGAGCATAAACCCCCAGAATCACAAGCCCTCCCCATAGTTTTCACACAATTTATCAGTAAATACATGTTTCTGTGCGTCAAAAATTAAACGTGTGGTGTCCAGCTGAGTGGACATTTTTGCAACTTCATGAAAAATAGGTTCATAAGAATTTTTTTTCGTTATTATTTTTTGTATGTATTTTTTTTTTTTTAATTTTTTAAATAATTTTTATTTATTTATTTATTTTTTATTTATTTTTCAGAAGAAAATTTTCAATTGCATTGTTTTTTTCATGCCTAAAGAGGAATAAAAACACTCAGGAAAAAATTTTGATTAAGGTTCTCATAATTGGTGCATGAAAGGGTTAAATTTGGTATCCTACTTGATACATCAGGTCTCAATGCTCAAATATTACTATTTTTTAACAAACAAAAACATAATATAACACGAACATGTCTAACAAATTGGTAATTCCTTTCCAAAATTGTCAAAGTTCTGCCTCCTTCCTCATTAATGACAATCTTGTAGTGTCACTGGAAAAGCCTCTGGTGAATGAATTCCTCCCCCTGGTGGATTATCTGTGTATTACATGTATCTAATTGTATACATCAGATTTTTCAAGAAAATAATACCACACTGATCATGTAGAGAGCTTCAAAACTCTTGTATCAAATATGATACGTTTGGTGTCACAGGGTTAACACCATTTGATCACGTGTCAGTTTAAGCCAAGATCTCCGGTTTACATATCCCTAACCCTCAGTGCGTGGTATTTGACGCGGCGTGAACATACACAAGGAAAACTTATAATGTGTACAGATAACACGCCAATTCAAAGTGGTGTGTATATTTATGCGAGTCATGATATCACATTTTGTAGTTTATTTCGAATATGCAAGAAAACAAAGTAATCTTACTTAGTCCTTAGAAATAAAACACATAGTAAGAAATCGTGGAGAAAAAAAACTTACACATATACATGAAAGCAAAGTATGACTTCATTTGCACATTCGAAAAGGAGTTGGAGGAAGTATAGCTTATTTAATTGCATGAGAAGAGGTACAAATATTTTACTCCAACTTTCTGGGCAACAGTGTATGAAACAGTCAGACAATAAATAGAAAACTTTATACATATGTCACAACAGATGACACCAAAGTCACTGAAAAGCTGACAATATCTTCTTTCTGTCACTTTTTAAAGCATATGAATAGGAATTGCAGATCTAAACTAGAAGCACTCGGAGAGCGCAGACCTCCGCCAAGGCTGATCAGTGGGCCCCCCCGTGGGCCCCCCCACCCCCGATCACCACCAAAATTTAATCATTTCTTCCTTATCCCATTTCCAACAAACCCTGAAAATTTCATCCAAATCTGTCCATAACTTTTTGAGTTATGTTGCACACTAACGAACAGTGGCCCCCCCTGTGGGCCCCCCCCACCCCCGATCACCACCAAAATTTAATCATTTCTTCCTTATCCCATTTCCAACAAACCCTGAAAATTTCATCCAAATCTGTCCATAACTTTTTGAGTTATGTTGCACACTAACGGACAGACAAACAAACAGACAGACAAACAAACAAACAAACCCTGGCAAAAACATAACCTCCTTGGCGGAGGTAAATATCTTTACGGTATTTACTTTTTTCACCAGTAGTGACTGTTGAGGATTTTGTGGGTTACTTGTGCATACATCAAAAGGAAGCATTATTTTGGAATAAAACGTAGGCTAGAATGCATCCAAATGCCACCATCCATCCTTCTTAAACAAATTAATCAATGAGAGGAAATGTCTGTTGTATTTATTTCCTCACATTTGTAAAATCAGATGATTTGCGATGCTGCATCTGAAGAATAAAGAACAAAGACTCGCACATACCCATAGTACATCTCACTGGGTGCTGCATAACAACAGTCTGAAGAGAAAAACAATCTGTGCACCAGTATATCTCCCAAGATACATTTTTATTCCAGCCACGATGTTTCAAGCATAACTACCCCTCTTCAGACTTCTGTCAAACATGCACAGAGATAAGCTTTTGCTTCTTTCTGTCCCTTCCCAAACTGTGTACATACAGTCGCGGAAAAAATTATTAGACCATCAAAAGTCATCAAATACAATGGTTATACAATCAAGTACTAACTCTTGTGTGTATCATGTGACTAAAACAGACTGAAAAGAAAACATGGAATGCCTAAAAGGACTGTTTTTGTCAGTACAATGCCATAGATATTGATGTAAGAACTGAAGTGATTTTGGTTATTATCAAGAAAATATGAAAAATGTCTAGATATCAGCTCTTACATTAAACTCTTATGAGCTATTTTTGTTGTTATCATTGTATTTGTCCAAACAAATGTACCTTTAGTTGTACCAGGCATTAAAATTAACAAAAAACTAAAGAATAACAAGGGTGGTCTAATATTTTTTTCCACGACTATGTACATTTATGTTAAATTTATTGTGTTTCGTTACTTTTTCTGTGATTAATGACTTGATGGGTGCATATGCAATGTCTTGCTTTTATTGTTTTGGGGTTTTTTTGCTTCAAAGTTTGAGACAAATAAACTAAACTAAACTAAGAGTGATCATCTTGTATACCCACTAAGAATTATGTGATGAACCTCCTTAAAAATATTTACATCAATGTGCAGAATCCATGGTTTTACAAAATACAGCCATAAAGCATATACACAAATACAAACAATATACATAAACATAAGAACATTTTAAGGTACTATTGATATAAGACCTATATAAGAACACAAGAAATACATTAAAATATATGACTCAAGCCATAAAAAACAGAGAAGGAAAAATGGAAAATAAATATAATGTTGTCCTCGTCTTCAGCATGTATTCCACTAACATGATTTCTGATGCTAATGTCATGTGATAGTAGTTGCTTTTCCAATGACCCTCAAATTGCGAGAATATAACTTGCGCATAAAAATTTGCCTAATGGAAAAACAACAATTTCGCCAAAACTCTCATTTTTCAATTAAAAGTTTTAACGCTAATAAGAGGTGGTTTTTTTGGGCGTAGTGCAATTGATATATCACGCAAAAACTGAAATGGAAAGACCTTTTTCCGCAACTAGAGTAGCGTGAATTGAAAAAAAAAAAATGGATGTTGACGGACGTTGCAACAAGAGAGGAAGACGAGTTTTAAAAGAAACATGGCGCGGTATGTGTGGACACACCAGGAAACCCAATAATTTTTTTTATTTAATATGGGATAGAAGGGTAATATATAATGATCATCAATATATCTGTAAATCAACATGATACACTGGTCTACAATTTTTTAGAAATGATTTGCTTCAGACATTAAATGTGCTAAATGTTACGTATTTTAATAAGATTAATTGGAAAATAAATGACAAAAGTGCCGGTTTGCTGATGTTTTCAAGGTTTATGATTAAGTGTTATTACACATATGTATTGGTTTATGTACATTTATATAATAGTTTTATAAATCTTCCACTAAATAGAACCTGTAAAGTGAATGTATTCTAATGTGCAGACTGTGTTTTGAAGTAGATCTTGTAGCTCTGAGACAAATATTCCTTTTGAGTCGAACCCATTCGCACGTTAATTCTTGAATTTCACATTTTGACCCAAGGCTGTATCTTGGAAAGTTCAGCCAACCAGCATTTTTGACTTGATTTTTCTTTATCAGTGACTCTCATGTGGTAAAATTTCATTACTTTTATTCTGGAAGCATTTTCCTTGTAGACCAGTGATATTTATGTTCATTGCCATGTTTATGGAATGACTTCTCGTGTCATCTCTCGACAATAAACAAATCATCACATTTGTGATTTAATGGAAAAACCAGCATTACGCACTTTTGGTTTTTTCAACATTTAATGAATATCGGTAAAGTTTTGTGCAGATGTCCATGGAAAAGTTACCAATGTAATGAATGAGACAAAAAATCCAGTAAAACAACAGGATTTGTTTGTCGACTGTTTCACGTTTATACAATAAGTTGACTGCATCAGTTACCTATTAACTGGAACTAGTTAAAATGTCAGTCCAAGTAACCGTGTAAGATGATTTAAAGTCATTCATTCATTTTCTGAACCCGCTTTATCCTCACTAGGGTCACGGGGGTTGCTTGGAGCCTATCCCAGCTACATAGGGGTGAAGGCGGGGTACACCCTGGACAAGTCGCCAGTTCATCGCAGGGCTGAACATATAGAGACAAACAGTCACTCTCACATTCACACTTATGGGCAATTTAGATTAACCAGTTAGTGCATGTGTTTGGATGGTGGGAGGAAGCCGGAATACCCAGAGAGAACTCACGTAGACACGGGGAGAAACTCCACACAGGAAGGTCCCACCCCCCGTTGACTGGTGTTGGAATCGAACCCAGGACCTTGTTGCCGTGAGGCACGAGTGCTAACCACTGCACCACCGTATCGCCCGGAAACCCAATCATTTTTTAATTTAATATGGGATAGAAGGGTAATATATAATGATAATCAATATATCTGTAAATCAACATGATATTTATATTCGTTGCCATGTTTATGGAATGACTTCTCGTGTCATCTCTCGATAATAAACAAATCATCACATTTGTGATTTAATGGAAAAACCGATATTACGCACTTTTGATTTTTTCAACATTTAATGAATATCGGTAAAGTTTTGTGCAGATGTCCGTGGAAAACCGACTAATGTAATGAATGAGACATAAAAAACCAACAGCAAAACAACAGGATTTGCTTGTTGACTGTTTCACGTTTTTACAATAAGTTGACTGCATCAGTTACTTATTAACTGGAACTGCGTGTAAGAACCGTGTAAGGTGATTTAAAGTCAATTACCCCAAAAATGAAATGTAATATTAGATTATTCTGAGTTAGTTTTCTCACTCCAGTGCAATAGGGAATTGAACATCAAGATTCAAAAGTTTATTTGCTATTTGTGCATATGCACATAGGAATTCTTATGCGGTCGTTCAGAGAGTCAGATAAATACGAGAAAAAACAACTAGAAATAGTGCATAAAAACCAATAAAAGTGCATAAAAACCGACCCAGGAAACAATAAAATACAATAAATAAATACACCACAAGGAGGTAGTCAGTCTAAACGAGCTCATATATATATAACAACAGTAAGTCGGCCATATTTAGAAGTCATTTCCTGAAAGGTTAACATTGTCAGAAATACTGTTGTGATGCAGGTTGCCAGTCATTTTCACAACCAATGAACCATACAAACAATAAGTAATGGTTGTATGTTTCAGTCTCAGGAGACAAGCTGAGCTCTGAATGACTTTTACCCCTCATCCGGTCATGAGGGGAGGTGAGACCTGAGTGGGGTCTTACCTCTGATGTCAGAAACACTGGAGTTAAACCTGTCAAAAAGTACGTTTCCTAAGAACAACTCATGGGACAAAAGACGTCCATGGACCTGAACACCTCTGAAACAGAATCCCTCCCAGACTGGAACCAGAGCGATGCATGTCTAATCCAGTTAATTGTTAGTTAATTAGTCAGGGATACGTCTTCAGTCGACGGCAGAGCTCTTTGTAACATGTCTGTAAGAAGCGTTCGCAGCCGTCATTAATTTTAAAATGCTCATAAATATGTTCCTATGACTGTGACATTAAATGGGTTTGAAATAATCACTGAAGTTGGAACTGGAAACTGGACTGAGATGCTTGATTGGATGGGTTATGCAGGAGACGTTTACTGGAACAGTCTTGTGAGAACAGACATCAAGATAGAAATTTATGTAGTCCTGGTTTTTTTCCACTATCTAAAGGAAAACACAGCAACCGATGTATAAATCATAGCTGTTGGGTGGAAACGTCTTATGTCCAAAACGGTTATTTTTCAGGAAACTGGAAGTACTCTGTATGTTCTAAATAAATGAATGGAGTTAAGAGATGTAGTCACAAACCATTTTCAACACTTTTCATTGGCTAAACCATCAGGCCAACATGAAGACTGACCAATAGAATCATTTTATGACAAAAAAAAAGAACAAAAATGGACTTAAGAGGTTTCCACCCGACAGCGACAATATGCACATTACTAAAGGAGACAGATATCCATCCATGCATCCATCCATCCATCCATGCATGCATCCATCCATACATCCATCCATACATCAATCCATGCATCCACCCCTCACACACCCATCCATCCATCCATCCATCCACCCACCCGCTCACCCATCCATCCATGCTTCCATGCATGCATCCATCCATCCATCCACCCACCCGCTCACCCATCCATCCATCCATCCATCCACACACCCACCCATCCATCCTTCCATGCATGCATGCATCCATCCATCCATCCATCCATGCATCCACCCCCCCACACACCCATCCATCCATCATCCATCCATCCATCCATCCATAGCTCAGACTTTCCTCTCCCCAGCCACCTCTTCTAACTCCTCCTGGGAGGCACCGTGGCATTCCCAGGCCAGCTGAGAATCATAATCCTCCCAGCATGCCCTGGGTCTGCCCCTGGGTCTCCTCTTGGTTTGACATGTGTGAAACACCTCACCAGGGAGGCATCCATTAGGTATCCTGACCCACCTGAGTTATTTCCTCTGTATGTGTTGGAGTAGTGGTTCTATTCTGACCCCCTTTCAGATGAAGCAGAAGGAGGTAGTTTAGGTAAAATACGTCCATGAACCTTGGCCTGTGGACATCTTGTCTGCAGATCCAGATGGAGAACAGAGTATGAGGCAAGGTGTGCAGACTGTGACTATGGTCTGACTAAAAGCAGGTTAACCCATAAAGATCCAAACATCCATCACCAACCTAAACCATCTACTGATCTAAACTGTTTAATACCTGTTGATCCACTAATCCTATCAATACATGTAAATAATTGGTGTAAAATGCCGTTTCTCAGATATAAATCATAATCAAATATGACCCATTTGGACGTTGAGAGGCTCCGTGGTGAACGTAGAAACACGGTCATCTTCTACAACATTGATTCACCAGTAAAATCCATGGAGTTGGAGCAATGACAGTGGATGGACACACTTGGTTTATGTTCAGTTAAGGATAGATTTAATTGGAAAAGTCACTTTTCCTGCATTTTTGTTTCTGTTTCTGTTGTAATATCCCTCAACTTCAGTCTGAGCTTTTATGAACACCTACATCAGGGGTGTCAAACTCATTTTAGTTCAAGGGCCACATTCACCTCAATATGATCTCAAGTGGGCCAGACTATTAAAATAATAACAGTAGAAAAAGTAAAATTATATTATAATGTTTACATCCACAAACTTCACTTAAAAATCTCAAATAACTTGAACTACTAGAAATGTCTTAAGGAAATATTTGCAATTTTAACAAAATTATGCCTCAGTTTATCAGTTTATCATTTACACGTGTTTCAACTTACATTACTATTACAAATACACAAAACATTTAGTAACTGGCAGAATATTGGTAAAATTCCATTGACTTCTCTTAAGACATTTCAGGTTACTCACATTTTTTGTAAAAGGATAGTTTGCTAATGTAAACATGTTCATGTAATTTTACTTTTTTGCACGACAAATTTCACGGTTGTCATTATTTATAGGTTAATATAACGTTTTACTGGTCTGAGCCACTTGAGATCTTATTGGTCTGTATGCATATATATGTCTGTATGTGGAACCTGAATTTAAATGATTTTGACACAGTTGATTGTTAATATCTTCAGTATAGTTTTTGCATTTCACAAATTCATCCCATGGGCCAGATTGGATGTTTTGGCAGGCTAGATTTGGCCCCCGGGCCGCATGTTTGACACCTGTGAGCTACATGATTAGTAAATTAAATACAGGAAAATACCTGATTTATACTGATAAAATACAAAATACAGAGGATAATATTATAAATAAATGGTGATAAACCGCTTAAGAATGGTTAAATATAGAGAAAATTTAATTTGGGAAGTGATATAGAAGTAGAACAAGGTCTTTATGGGTTAAGGTAGAATTTCTTTAACATCACTAACAGTATGAAGAGAATGTACTGTATGAAGACTACACAATGTTAAAAACATAATATATAATATTTTCGGGTAAATGTTCATAAACACACAATTCACGTTCATCCCTCATCTCTTCTCAGTGTAAGAGGCAACAAGACCAGTGGTGGTCAAGTGAGCTAAAGAATCAATCATGAGAAGGTTACGCTCTAAAGCACAAATAAATATAGAATAGAATAGAATAGAATAGAATAGAATAGAATAGAATAGAATAGAATAGAATAGAATAGAATAGACTTTATCGGCATTGTGTGTACATTAAAAGTAGAAATGCTACTCCAGTCAGTGCAAAAATATTAATTAAAAAAAAATAAAAAAAATAGAATGAATATAAAATTTCAAAAACTAAAAATAAGATAACAAAATATTAAATTTTACAGAAAATAAAATAAATATAGAACTAAAAGTAGAATAAAAATAGACATATAATGTGAATAGACACAATATTAACAGTATGTATATCCATGAACTCAAGTCTATATAAAAAAGTACATTTAGGTTTTGATCTAGAGCGCAAGAACAGAAAAATAACAAAAATCCAGGCATTTATCAAGGTCTCTGCAGGTAAATACACTGTCATATACTTCTAGTGAGTCATAACTGATGATTAAGAGTTTCTGTCCATATAGTGTCTTTGGGGAAAACATTTCCTGTCTCTAAAAAAGAAGCCTCTACCAGTGGAGGCCTGTAGTTGTGATTAACTGAACCATCCATGAACTGTGACATGCCAGGTTTGTTTCTAGGCCTTTGTGACTGTTGTTTCATATCATTCCTCATCAGATATCTGCTCTCGTCTCCTGTGTCTTCTTTTCAGTAAGGGCAAAAAAAAAAAAAAAATTCAGAAAAAAAAGAAACTACTGAAAAAAGGATGAAAAACAAGTGCCCACTTAGAGCTAAAAATAAAAGCAGCATAAGACAGAACAGACTGTCACCTGTGTGTCTCCATTCAGGAGCCGCTGCTGTTCTCTTTGCTGTGATTCACAGAGGCGTTTAATTCATCATTTCTGTGTATACTCTGATAATAAACAGCAGCAGTGTCAGTAGCAGATAAGACTTAGCCTAGAGGAGCCAAATAAAAAACTCAAACATGCTCCTCTAAACACATCTTTTCCCACTGTAAGCAGATTATCAGCGAATGTTAGTCAGCATCTGGAAATATGCTGTCATGAACTGTTAGGTCACATGTATATCACATAATTTGATTATAAAAGACATCGTACTATCTAATAATGATGTCTGACTTTGGGAAGCGCCAATAGACTACGCATCGTACTGCTGGGAGGCCTGCCAACATAATTATTTGAAGTAATTTAATTGTCGTTGAAAGTCAGTAGATTAAAACTGTGCATATGGATGTTTGTATTTAGGAGACTTCTTCAAAGACCCCCTGCCCGAAGCCGACCTCTACATCCTCGCCAGAATCCTTCATGACTGGACAGACCAGTGCTGTGTGGAGCTACTCAGCCGAGTCTACAAAGCCTGCAAACCAGGTCTGTGTGTCTATGTGTGTGTGAGTGTGTGTGTGCGAGTCACTGAATGTAAAAGGATGAGAAATTCTTTTCCCCTGCTTGAAATGTGATGGCAGATTGTATCCCACAATGCAACTGATCCCAGAAAAATCTGTCCTTCTGACTTTGATCAAAGACAGACGAGACGCCTGCACACACTTACACACAAGCAGTGACAGTATGAGGCAAGGCAACAGAAAACAGTCTTGTGTGTTTCCTGTTGGAAAAAAATGGAAGGAAAAAGGAATAAATAATATAAAAGGGAAGTCTAGTTTTAGAGGATTGTCAGTGCAACTTGTTGTAATTTCAGTGGAGCTACAGGATTTCCGTCGAAGGAAAAGCAAAAATGGACTTAAAAGTATTATGATTGCTCTGGTTTTTTGATGCTAATTACATAAAATTGTGCTATGAAAGTCTTAAGCCTCCTTTTATTTTTTTTTGGCTTTATAGTGTTAGAGTGAGCGTAATATTTCTGTCTTTTTTTAACATACAATGAAACACACTGGAATATGTGCACAGGATAAAAAAAAATACAAAAAATGCAGAGTTTTTATTTATTATTATCTCCACCAGGAGGTATTGTGATCACTTTGCTTTGTGTGTTTGTTTGTTTGTTTGTTTGTTTGTTTGTTAGCAACTTTACGGGAAAACTATTCCAACCATCTTTACCAAATCTCCCCCACAGATAGGCCTAGGCCCTGGGACCAACCCATTAAATTTTGGGCCAAGTAGGCCAAAGTTCAAGGTCACAGCAAGGTCACAAAATCTCCAATTTTCCTATCTCTCATCATTGAGCAATTTTCGAAAATTCATAAAAAATTCAAAACGACTCCGATTAGCCTCCAATTTGATCCACCCGTAGCTTAGAACAATATCATGTATCTGGCACAAAATTGTCCACATCCACTGTGGAATGTGAACTCTGTGGACATTTCAGCTGAACATTGAAAATTCCATTTACGACACATTTTTCATTATAACTCAACAAATATTGATTGGAATTGAATATAATTTGACATACACATCTTCATATTTTTCTGCTGTATGGAACAACCTTGAAACTGTTTAATTTAAAAAGAAATAGTTGATCCACACATGCACATTGTTTGGGGTGCTTGACGGAGGTTTGCGTTCTCTGAACACTGAACACCTTCTCATTTAAAGCGATGACCTGGTAAGAGGTCCCAACAGACAACAAGAGTGAGAAAACAAAACAGAACCAAAGAAAAATAGATAAAAGGAAACAGTACAGATGACTCCAAGACTCACAACCAATAGTGAAGAAAGTGAGTGAGAAAATCCCATATTATCTGAGCAAAAGAGGTCATGATATGTTAAGTACAACACAATGGTATGTCTAAATGCAATTTTGGACACTTTGGCCTGTTTTTGCTGAAGTTCTTGCTTGTAATGTCTTAATATTTTTTTATATTTCCATGTTATCTGTAGTTGGAGACACTGAAAAATCAGATGTACATCATACAGTTGTGGAAAAGATTATTAGACCACCCCTTGTTTTCTTCACTAATTACTTATTTTTCCACTTGATTTAACCCTCAGGATGGTTTCTAATATGTATTCATGTAGTGAAAGGTTCAATAATTGTTGTCAAAACGCATCCAATTAATACAAATACATGTTTTACTCGAAGGAAGGAATTAATATTTCTAGTAGTTAAATAAGTTATTTGGTCCTGCATAGATAGATAATACATTTTACTTTTTTTTTTGAATTGGGAGGCATTAAATATTCATTGCAGATAGTGGGCAGTGCAGAAAATAAGAAATATCTAATCTTGCAATACAGTCGCAGAAAAAATTATTGGACCACCCCTTGTTTTCTTAAATTTCTTATTCATTTTAATGCCTGGTACAACTAAAGGTACATTTGTTAGGACACATATAATGATAACAGCAAAAATAGCTCATAGTAGTTTAATTTCAGAGCTGATATCTAGACATTTTCCATGTTTTCTTGATAATAACCAAAATCACTTCAGTTCGTACATTAAAATCTATGGTATTGTACTGACAAAAACAGTGCTTTTAGGCATTCCATGTTTTCTTTTCAGTCTGTTTTAGTCACATGATACACACAGGAGTTAGTACTTGATTGCGTAGACCATTGTTTTTGATGACTTTTAATGGTCTAATAATTTTTTCCAGGACTGTAATAGTGTATAACATTCTTCATTAGAAGATGTTAAGTCCCACCTTATATCTAGGAGACATTCTATTTGTGTACTTTAACACATAAAGACCCAGTGCTACTTTTGTGGCAGTTCCAAAATATTTAATTTCTCTATATTCAACTTTTTTAAAGTGATTTATCACCATTTTTTCTCATATTATCATGTGTATTTTGTATTTTTTCTGTGAACATCGGGTGTTTTACTATATTTAATTTACTTACCATGTAGACGTTCATAAAAGCTGAGATTAAAGTTGATGGTTATTTAATCAAAAACAGAGAAAACTGAAGTTCTTACATCAATATCTATGGCATTGTACTGCCAAAAACAGTGCTTTCAGGCATTCCATGTTTTCTTTTCTGTCTGTTTTAGTCACATGATACACACAGGAGTTAGTACTTGATTGCATAACCATTGTTTTTGATGACTTTTGACGGTGTAATAATTCTTCCTTGTATGCCATTATAATGTAGCTACAACAAACTCGCTGGTGGCTTTTGCATAGCGCTGTATATCTTGACCCATTTTATTTATTTATTTTTTTATTTATTTGTTTATTTAGCAGGGACAGTACACATTAATGAACATTTCTGTAAATGTGCCAGTATTAGCAAAAAAGCTATTTTTCAACTGTTGTCCCTGGGTAAGCTGTACAGTACCAGAATTCATAAAATTAGAAACATTTTAAAAATTAAGGCTACACACACACATTCCATAGCATTAGTTCACATATACAGTATACACAGTTAACCTTTAAGTATTAGTATAAACACCATTGTATGGAATGCTGAATGTTGTCCAGAGTGTATGATGATGTTTTATGTGTCTTTTATACTTCTAGTAACACTGTTTTATGCTGCTTTTTTTCTTTTTTTTTTTTTTTTTAGATATTTATGCCATCAGGGTTTTTCTTTTATATTTTAGTTTTATATACATTATTTATAGTTGTATATGGCACCTAGGATGATTGGACTTTTTAAATTTTGTTGTACCTGTACAATGACAATAAAGACATTCTATTCTATTCTATTCTATTCTATTCTATTCTATTATCGGTCCAGGACTGAACGCAGTAGGAGGTCCTTCCTGCCTGCTGCTATTAGACTTTTTAATATCGCTGTGCGATAAATTATTGTATGCTGTGCATACTTAGGTGTGTTAGGTGTTTTAGGTTATTGTATTATTTACATTACTTGTATTGTACATATATATATATATATATATATATATATATATATATATATATATATATATATATATATATATATATATATATATATATATATATATCTTTTATTCTGTTTATTATTTATTTGTTTCATTGATGGTTTTTTGTGGGACGTTCACGCGATGGGTCAGTGGGTTTTTTTTTCTTGTACTGCTGCTGTTGTAACAAAGCAATTTCCTGCAAAGGATCAATAAAGTAAGTATCTATCTGTCTATCTATCTATCTATCTATCTATCTATCTGTCTGTCTGTCTGTCTGTCTGTCTGTCTGTCTGTCTGTCTGTCTGTCTGTCTGTCTGTCTGTCTGTCTGTCTGTCTGTCTGTCTGTCTGTCTGTCTATCTATCTATCTATCTATCTATCTATCTATCTATCTATCTATCTATCTATCTATCTATCTATCTATCTATCTATCTATCTATCTATCTATCTATTCTATTCTATTCTACCTGGAGAGACACTGGTGCATGGGCCAATGCAGTCATGCAGTGCAAAACAGAGAAAACTTGATTCCAGTGAATATGAACATGAACAGTTTACCTGGTTACAACCAGCTCTTGTTAGTACAGATTATCCGGACACACGAGAGAAAACATTCAACGTGCATCAGTAGACCTGCAGGACTCTAGTGTGTACAATGTTGATTTGATTTCACCCAGTTTTTAAGTTCAGTCTTGATGGTGTTACATGTGCGGCATTCTCTTATGGGGAGGGGTATATGCTGTTCCAAATATCACTGCCCCTAACTGAGAGAACAGAGTTATCATATGAAGTGTTGTGCAAAGTATCGACAGATGCTGTAGGTAGGCTTTAAATTTACATCTCCCAGCTGTGTTACTGCAAACAAACTTTGTGCAAAGGTATCACTAGGACATATCAGGACACCCGGTCTAATCAATTAGAGTGGGACAGAAAGAATGTCAAGGGTACGGAAGGAGGAGAGATTGCAGATGCTCGCCCATTTAGATCTTATCCACCATGTTGAGTACTTTCACTGTGCTCAGGTGAATCGCAACATCTTCAAGGGACATCGGGATATGGTACCGCCTTTTGTATGACGTTGAAATGTGCTGTAGATTTTAGTTTTTTTGGTTTTTATAAATCTTTATTGGATTTTTCATACACACATAGCAATTTTTGACATGTACAATGTTTCCAGGTGTTCTAGTTGAAAAACAATAGGAAGTTGTCTTATACCATGTATATTTAGAACAACAGTTTTAATCTGAGCCAGAACAGCTTCTATGAATGAACCATAATTAACCATTATCCCTTCCCAACCACTATTAATAGAAAAAACAAAATAAAACAAAACACAAAGAAATATATATATAAAAAAAAAAAACAAACAAGCAAAAAACCCCACATGACCACTGTTGGATTTACAATAAAATAAATTAAATCATAATATAATATATGATATAAATAAATTAAAAAAGGTAATTGAAACAAACTAGAGGACGGGGGGTGGGGGGGTCTAATCACTCCCTGGGTGAATAGTAATTCTATCTAAATCAGGGGTGTCCAACTGGTTTTCGTTCAGGGGCCACATTAAGCCAAATTTGATCTGAAGTGGGCCGGACCAGTGAAATAATAACATAATAATATATAAATAATGTCAACTCCAAACTTTCCTCTATGTTTTAAAGCCAAAAATGTAAAATTATGCGATGAAAATGTTTACATCTAGCAACTGTCCAACTGTCCAAACTGAAATTTCTTACGAAAACTAAGTACAATTTTAACAATATTATGTCTCAGTTTATCATTTACACATGTGCATTATAACTTACAGATCACAGTGGATCTACAAATACACAAAACATTTAATAACAGGCAGAATATTGGTAAAATGACACTTCAGACTTTTCAAAATGTTCATATTTGTTCAGGTTATTCACATTTTTTAAATGATAGTTTGTTTTAGTGTAAATACAGCAAAACGACATGAAAATGTTTACATTTACAAAGAGAAAAATTTGGAGTTGTGAGTATTTATGGGTTATTATGATAGTATTTTACTGATCCGACCCACTTGAGGTGAATTGGTCTGTATGTGGAACCTGAACTAAAATGATTAATATCTTCAGTGTAATTTTTGCATTTCACAAATTCATCCCAGGGGCCGGACTGGACCCTTTGGAGGGCCAGATTTGGCCCCCAGGCCGCATGTTTGACACCTCTGATCTAAATACTCTATAAAGGGCTGCCAGGTTTTGTTGAAAACATTACTAGAACCCACACTGGGAATCTAACCTTCTCAAGTTTGATATGAGTTAAGATTTCTCTAAGCCAGCTATTGTGTGAAGGTGTGTGTGTGTGTGTGTGTGTGTGTGTGTGTGTGTGTGTGTGTGTGGGGGGGGGGGGGGGGGGGGGGGGGGTGACACATGTTTCCACTTAAGCAAAATAAGGCGTCTGGCCAGTTGTGCTGTGAAGGCCAGTACCTGGTGCTTTGTCACAGGGAGAATGGGTGTTGTAAGTGAGGGAGAACCAAACAGGCCCATGTATAGCTCAGAACTAGGGTCCGTAACGAGCACTGTTGCAAGTGTGTCAAAAAATTTGGCCCCAAAAGCCCGAGAGTTTCGGACAGGACCAGAACGTGTGTGTGATTAGCAACTGACTGCTTACACATATTACAGCTGTCACTGGTGCCTAGGTAAATGAAATGTACTGTAGATTTTGAGTCACACAGTATGGCGTCTCAAAAATCACTTTTCTCTTCAGATCATGGTGTTATTTAAACCAGTTAATCTCCAACATGATAATACCCTCCCCAAAAAATTTCAGCAAAATCCGTCAATGTTTGACCCCCCCCCCACCGCAAAGTATGAAGGGCCCATCAAAAAGCATCAAAAATGCTCATTTTAACCCAGAAAATCACATATAATGAGGTCTTAAGTGTCCACAAATTGCTTTTTATGGTATTTTACAGCGTCCCTGTAATATCAACTTATATATCAGGTGATATATAAGTGAAAATAAGGTGATTTTAAGATAAAATAACTCAATTATAGGCTAAAAACTTGAAATAGAAAGAAGTTCAGAACAGTAAATCTAGTTGAACACAATGTCTGTTTTCTTAAACTCCTTTTCAGCAAAATACAGGTTTTAGTTAAAGACAAATATAGCTGAACACTTAAATAATAAGGCTAAATACAAGATTTAAGGTTGCATAAATCAAAGACTTCAATGATGACATGGTTCTAATAATCTGGACATACTTTTATACATGTGCATTTCACAATTTATTCAGATATTACTCACTCTATAGTTTCTCTCGGATTTTGCTGAAATTTTTTGGGGGGGCTATTATCATGTTGGAGATTAACTGGTTTAAATAACACCATGATCTGAAGAGAAAAGTGATTTTTGAGATGCTATAGTCACACAGTTGCTTCCCCCTCGCAATGGGGCGGTAACAAACAAACAAACAAACAAACAAACAAACAAGTCCAATGCCCTGCTCTGTCCTGCAGGAGGCGCTGTGTTGCTGGTGGAGGCGTTGCTCCATGAAGATGGTTCTGGCCCACTGACAGCACAGCTCTACTCCCTGAATATGCTGGTGCAGACGGAGGGTCGGGAGAGGACAGCTGTCCAGTACGCTGCCCTGCTGACTGCTGCCGGCTTCACCGCTACCCAACACCGCTTCACCGGAAAGATCTACGACGCTGTCCTGGGCCGCAAAGAGACATGAGACTGACAAGTACATGACTCCTCGGTTTGCCTACTTTTAGAGGTCAACAAAAAACCTTCTCTACTTATACTTCGTACTCTGAAATATCCTGCATCCTTTTATACGTGCTTCTGTAGTGTGCAAACTTTGGAATCTAATTTCAAGTCCTTGGGCCCAGTTTATGACTGACCCCCTAAATTTAACAGAGCTGCTCGAGTGCCACTTTGATTTTTAATATTTTTGGCAGATAAACAGCTGCCAGTTTAATTACGTGTTAATGTTAACTTTTTAAATAAAGGTTTAGCTTTATAGGAGTTGAATAAAATGTTGTCGTAAACAACATCAAAGATTTTGCAAATTCTGAACTGTAAGTTTTTAGATTTAGGCAATAAGAGCACTTTGTTTTGAGTCAGGAAAGGATTCTGATTTGGTTTAAATATTAATAAATGCACTTTGAGTCTTTTTTTTTGAATAGCACATTTTTGCAGCCTTTTTCTGTGTTAATTTTAAGTAGGAAGTTCTGGCGCAACTTCACTTACATCTAAAATGTATGAAGAAGGAGAAAAACTTTCAACAGGTCAAGAACTCTGCAGCACTTATGTAGAATAATTTTATTTATCTCTAAATTTTATACCTACGAATTTCAGCTTTAGCCTTCATCAGGGTCAGCCTTTTTAAGTATTAAACCAAGGCCTGATATTAAGGACAAGTAGGGCCACGCTGAAGATTAAAAAAAAAAAAAAAAAATGCAACATTTTGAGAATAATGTCATAATATTTCAAGAAGTCATCAAATTATGACAATTAAGTCATTGTTTTACTTGAAAGAAAGTCAGATTTTTTATGGGAGTGAAGTCATAATTCTACAAGTCTAAAGCAACAACAGGAGGCAAGAGTGAAAGTTATCAGAGAAGCTTGAAAGTTTGAATGTGTGAATATCTTTCCACCTTCTACTAAACCTAAAAGAGTGAGTATTTAATTTGCGAAACCTATACTAAAGTATGATTTACGGAGTTTCATCATTGTAACACAGCTGATTGACTATTCCTCAAATTTTTTCCCCTTCTTTATGAGTTTCCTCTCATAAAATTACAACTTCTTTCATTAAATATTATGACTTTAATCTCAGAATTTTACAACTTGTTCTTGAAAGATCATACTTTTCTTTTTTGTTTTCAGCATGGCCCTAATCCTCCTTTGTATCGTATCATTCCCTAATTGTAGCACATAAAAAAAAAAAAGTAGTAATATTGTCCTTTGAAAGAGACAGGGTAATTATTAAAATCTAATTTTATTCAAAGTGCCAAAATAGCCACAAGCAATTTCACACTATAACCTTGATATACACATATGGGTCCTATCAAGCGCAAAATAAACATCAACATGAGAAAGTACATTTGCACACATCATATATCAAGTGGGCTCTGTCATCTGTCATCCTTTTTAAAATACCACTTACACAGTACAGGAGATGTTATGAACTTTTTGCTAGGCTGCATAAAATTAACCAAAAGACATGCAAAAAACTGTCTATTACTGCGAGAAATTAAAATTCTGAATAATGAAGTTTGTGAATTCATACACCGGTCACATTTAAAATGACTATCTGTGAACTGTTACAGAGAAATTACCCTTTATTTGTAATTTACCTATATCAGTATGGACCACCACAAGTTATAAGTAACACTGTGGTAGTATTAAATACATTAAATAATAATGGATTACATTTCTGTAGCACTTTTCAAGGCACTTTACATTATTCATTAGCTCTCACATTCACACTCTGGTGGTGGTAAACTACATTTATAGCTAACGGAAGCATGGCTGCCAATTTGCGCCAAATGGCCCCTCCGACCACCACCAAACATTCACACACATTCATACACTAGTGTGAGTGATTCGAACCGCCAACCCTTCAATTATTGGACAACCCGCTCTACTTTCTGAGCCATGGCTGCCCCTAAATAAAGCATTGTCATTATATCTTGGCTTGTTTTGAAAAATAAGTCAACATTTTGAGTGATGGTAACGTGTTACTATGGCAGCCTGTCCACGTGTTACCACATTCTCATGTCAATAAAACAGAGACTTTTTAATATTTTACTTCAAAATTGATTTTCAGCATAATTGAACATAATATCTAAAAGGTTTCGTCCTACTTGATGTATTTTTCCCTCAAGAACCGTATGTTTTGAATGTTTGCGTAAAGCTTAAAAAATGTATGTCTGTTTTAAGTCATTCATTCATTCATTTATTTTGAGCAGAAGAAAAAAATAAGCATTTTTTGTGTACAAGGAACTAATAGCAGAGCAAATACATTAATAAATGTAGGTGATCAAGACAAAATAGCAATTGCCATGTACACTAGTAATAAAATAAATTCAATATGTGTGGCTCAAAAAGGAGTGGGAAGAAGAAACTAATTAAATCCCACCCCCATCTCACATTTACACAATATAACACAGGGGTGTCAAACTCATTTTAGTTCAGGGGCCACATTCAGCTAAATTTGATTTGAAGTGGGCCGAACCAGTAAAATAATAACATAATAATATATAAATAATGTCAACTCCAAACTTTGCTCTATGTTTTAGAGTGAAAAAAGTAAAATTACAAGATGAAAATGTTTGCATCTACAAACTATCCTTTCAAACAATGTGAATAATATGAACAAACTGAAAAAAATGTGTAATTTTAACAATATTATGCTTCACTATCATATTATATCATTTCCACATGTACATTATAACTTACAGATCACAGTGGATCTACAAACACAAAACATTTAGTATCAGGCGGAATATTAAAAAAAATTACACTTACTTCTTTTAAGACATTTCAGGTTGTTCACATTTGTTCAGGTTATTCAGATATTTTTGCAACATTATACTTGGTTTTAGCGTACATACATGTAAATACATGATTATAGGTTATTATGACCCACTTGAGATTAAACTGGTCTGAATGTGGAACCTGAACTAAAATGATTGTTAATATCTTAGTTATCTTACTTATTTTTGCATTTCACAGATTCATCCCAAGGGCCGAACTGGACCCTATGGTGGGCCAGATTTGGCCCCCGGGCCGCATGTTTGACATCTGTGACATAACACATTACTTTTGCTTCCTTAATGATAAAGTTACATCTGTTTAGAGTCCTAATAATGCCAATAACCGATAGCAAACCTAGCAGTGATTGACCTAAAATTGTATCTCCCCAAATTTTGTTATACATAATGTTAAAGTGCTTATAAATACCTACTCAAATATGTATAATCCATGCATATAAGTTACTCTGCTTACATGACAGAGACTGTTGAACACGTAAATGTGTCCACGTGTTACCGCTTGATCGGACCCATATGTAGAAATGTTGAAAATGATTAAACGTGTATTAAACGTCTATGGTTTGATGACCAAACACAGGCAACGTTTTATTTTACTGAATGCCTTGATAACATAATCTAAAACTTATGAAACTGAGCACAAAGTGAATACAGATACAGATGAACTTTATTGATCTCCAGGCAAAATCCCTTTTTTTTTTTCCATCAACTCAATAAAAAGAAGAAAATTAAACAAAAATGAGAACAAAGCCTATCAATACATGAATCATCAGACGGAGTTAGTGTATCAGTCTGAAAGCAGTGGACACGAAAGATCAGAAGAAATGCAGAATTACCTCCGACACGACCCCGTAAAGCAGATCGCTAACAGTATAAAACCATCCGAGTTTTAGCATAACCTGTTGTAAACCAATAGATATAGATAGTAAAGTTCAACCTGTTCCATGCACCATGTAGTGTGAGCTTGCAGATGAAGAACCTCATTGCATATCTTTCCTCATTATTCCATTTTAATCCCCGTGTCTGAGCTGCTCACCTCTTACTGCTCCTAACAGCCCAGTAAAGCTCTCTTTGTATCGTATTCTTTGTAATGATAGATGGGACTCAATAAATCGTTTTCACAATGGGCCCTGGCTCATCTTTTATTTCACCCCCCCCCCCCCCCCCCCCCCCCACCCCACTCCATCCTCTTGTGTGCACAGCATGGATTCTGAATGAACATCTCCTTTTGTTCAAACTCAGCCTGTCACTGTGGTGTACCTTGGATGTGACACACTTTTGCCTGAAAACATTTTTTTGTATTGTTCAGCGTTACGAGGAGCAGAAACCTTTTTATCTGACATTTTAATTAAATTCCCGGCCAGTGTTTGTACAGTATAATTAACGCTATTTGCCATTTTGTGCCAGTGCCAAAAGATAACTAAAAGATACATTTCCAGCCTTTTTTTTTTTTTTTTTTTTTTTTTTTTTTAAAGCTGAAAGAGACTACATATTCATCCTCCTGGAACTAGTATTGTGTGAACCCTGCTCTGCATTCAGACAACTGTACCAACACTGTTCACTTCACTGTCTCTTCCCTCACACCCACTCATTCTCACTGCCCTCTCATACCCTCCTCTCTTCCCTTTCTCTTGGTAATTGTGAATTAATCAGACTTCAAAGTGCAACAAATTAGAATTGATGTCAAATCCGTGTGGACAGCTTTGCAGAGAGCTGGACTAATGAGGGGGAATGAAGTGCTGAGGCTGAAGACAGTTCGACCTGTGGAGAGAAGACGTAGCAACGGGTGACGCTGTACAGTAATACCACGGTCACGGTGGTTAACGGGACATTGCTCGGGTGCTCAGTGTTGACACCATAGAGGACTATACAACTTTAAATCTCAAAGACTGTTTCAGGAGTAAAGCAGCAAATCATACTTATATGTTTCGAGTCTTTTTAAATATGAGACGGATTTGGAGTTGAGACAAATCTACGATCATCCCTTTAACTTGATTAAACTTCCCACACTCTGAAATCCTCCTCTGACGCTAAACGCAGATTAGATGAAATTGATCTTACTTTCTCTAAATCTTTAATAAAAAAAAAAGCCAAAAAGTTCATTTTTTCTTCCTTATGAGGTCATTTATAATAAAGAGCTCTGGCAATATTTTAATATTAACTGTAGCATGACAAAGCTGTTTTTAAAATATCCTTAACCCATAAAGACCCAGTGGTACTTTTGCGGCAGTTCCCAAATAAATTGTTTTCTCTATATAAGTAAAGTAAGTAAGTAAAGTAAATTTTATTTATAGAGCACTTTTCACAGACAGAGTCACAAAGTGCTTTATCAATTATCAGCTTTATCAATCTATATAACCAATCTTAAGTGTTTTGCGACCATTTATTGCAGTGTTTTTCAACCTTGGGGTCGGGACCCCATGTGGGGTCGCCTGGAATTCAAATGGGGTCGCCTGAAATTTCTAGTAATTGATAAAAAAAAATAAAAATACAAACTTACTATAAAAAAATATGTGGTGAGTTGAGAGAGACAATCAATACATAAAAGACATGACAAACTCTGAAGCTGAAACTGAAACATTGTGGTACTGTTTGTCTTTCAAATGTTCATTGTGGTCGGTTTCAGATGCTGCAGCTCTTTCAGAATTCATAGTTTGAGTTATTGTTTGTTCAGTATTAATTTGCAGCCTTGTAAATACAAGCTGGACTACTATGTTGCAAATAATTGTTAATTTTAGACGACATTTAGTCTATATAATGTATATTATTATGGACAGAAGCAGAAAAGCCAGGTGTAGATTACTGCACAAAGTGAGAATTTTATTTTCCTTGGTCAGGATATGTACAGTCAGTCCAGCTTGTATTTACAAGGCTGACAATTAATACTGAACAAACAAGAACTCAAACTATGAATTATGAAAGAGCTGCAGCATCTGAAACCGACCACAATGAACATTTGTCTCTCTCAGCTTACCATATATTTTTAGAGTAAGTTTTTATTTTTATCAATTGCTAGAAATTTCAGGCGACCCCATTTGAATTCCAGGCAACCCCACATGGGGTCTCGAACCTGGGGTTGAAAAACACTGATGTAGATGTTCATAAAAGCTCAGAGTAAATTCAAAGGTTATTATATCAAAATGGAGAAAACTGAAGAAAAAGTGACTTAACAGTACAACATATCATTAACTGAACATAAAAACAAGTGTCTCCATTCACTGTCATTGATCCAACTCCATGGGTTTTACCGGTGAATCAATGTTGTAGAAGATGACGTGGTTTCCTCGTTCACTACAGAGCCTCTGAATGTCCAAATGGGTCATACCTGATGACCCTGAAAAGATGACAAACTGTATTTTACACCAATTATGTACATGTATTGATAGAAGTGGACCAACAAGTATTAAACTTTTTGCATCAGTACATGGTCTTGGTCACCAGTGGCTGTTTGGGTCTTTGTGGGTTAAGCTGATCTGAGCTCGTGGATAAAACTTTGGACTCTAGCTGCTATTTTAGAATGCGACCTGATGCAAGGTAATAATAAAATGTTGGTAATAAAATGAGAGGAGCTGCAAAGTTCTCTCTACTTCTTCACCTTGATCACTTTTATACTGACATCTGAAGATAAAAATGTGAAGTGCACTATTCAATGGGTGAAAAAAAAAAAAAGTAAATCAAGAAAGAAAAAAATAGTGGATGACATGGTGTGAACTTTAAAATTGTTCAGTCAGGTGTATTCTTTTTCACTCAAGATGAGAGAGAACAATTTGGTGTGCAGTGTGCATTGAAATAAACTTCTCTCTGTCTCTAGCGGCAGAAAATCAGCTGTAATTTTTCGAGAGTATCTCTTCAAGTACTTTCCCTCGCTTTTCGTCAATGATTTAGGTTCAGGTCAATGTTTTCCACTTCAGCAGAGAAAGGTGCATACATTTCTCCTCTCTACTTTTCGGTTCCATTTACTGCTCCATCTCATGAAGCTATTATTGTGCTAGCCCCCGGTTCAACCTGAGTGGGCTTTATGGATGGATCTGGAAAGTTAGAGCTTTAAAAATAGGGAACTGTGACGGAGAGGAGGCTAGATAGGTGAGGCGAGGTCGGCCAGGCGGCTGTTCTACTCCTCCTGTCTTGGAAATGTGACTCAAGTCCAGCTGGAGAAGACACACAATTGTACTAAAATAAGGTGAAACCATGGTGGATGTCTTCGGTGCCAGGTGGTCTATGATACATGTCAGTGTAACCACCATGTGTCTGATTCCAGTACGGCTTGGTGGCATGTTCACCCACTCTCAGTCACTGTGTTCTACTCTGAGATAAAAGAAAAAAAAGCATTAGATGTACAGTAATGGGAAAAAATGATTAGACCATCAAAAGTCATCAAAAACAATGATTATGCAATCAAGTACAACTCCTGTGTGTATCATGTGACTAAAACAGATGGAAAAGAAAACAAGGAATGCCTAAAAGCACTGTTTTTGGAAGTCAGTACTAAAAACGAACTTAAAATTGATCAGAACATACACATAAAGCATCACCATTATTTTAAAAGGCACTAAAAGTATAATAACAATGTTCCTTAAAAACATCTCAAAGCCAAACCCAATTCAATCAATTAGAGAAACATCTACACCCACATTTGTCCTTTTCCCATTGATTTAAAATGACTTTGAAAAAAAAAAATAAATAAATAAATAAATAAATATATATATATATATATATATATATATATATATATATATATATATATATATATATATATATATAGGATGATGGATCTGCAAAGGACAAAAGATGAGGAGAGCAATTCAAATTTCTGCAAAAAAAATCCATGAAAAAAGGGACAACGAATGGCTGAACAAAATGCCTTCTTATACAGTTGTGGAAAAAATTATTAGACCATCAAAAGTCATCAAAAACAATTGTTATGCAATCAAGTACTAACTCCTGTGTGCATCATGTAACCATTCATTCATTTTCTGAACCCGCTTTATCCTCACTAGGGTCACGGGGGTCGCTTGGAGCCTATCCCAGCTACATAGGGGCGAAGGCGGGGTACACCCTGGACATGTCACCAGTTCATCGCAGGGCTGAACATATAGAGACAAACAATCACTCTCACATTCACACCTATGGGCAATTTAGATTAACCAGTTAACCTATTAGTGCATGTCTTTGGATGGTGGGAGGAAGCCGGAGTACCCGGAGAGAACCCACGCAGACACGGGGAGAACATCCAAACTCCCCCCGTCGACTGGTGTTGGAATTGAACCCAGGACCTTGTTGCCGTGAGGCACGAGTGCTAACCACTGCACCACCGTGTCATGTAACTAAAACAGACAGAAAAGAAAATATGGAATGTCTACAAGCACTGTTTTTGCCAGTACAATGCCATAGATATTGATGTAAGAACTTAAGTGATTTTAGTTATTAGATTAGGTTATAGTTAATATATACTATATACTATTATATACTATATACTCTATAGGCGATGGATCTGTAAAGGACAAAAGAAAAGGAGAGCGATACAGACTTCTGCAAAAAAAAATTCATGAAAAAAGAGATTTTTGCATATTATAAAGTGGCATTAAATACAGGATTTTGTTACTGTTGAGCTGATTCTTTATTAGTTTGTTTAACAAAACCTAATTTAGCTAGCAAGTGACTGGAAGTCTTACGCAAACAATATAAAATAATTGTCAAATGCTTAAGAAAACCACAAAATTAACATTTATGTCTCATCCACACAAATATGTTCAGCCAAACTGGTATTTTTCTTTGTCTTTAGTCCTTTTATCCACATGTTAATGCTGTTTTAGGGCACTGTTATAATGGGATGCACTGAAGAGGATCAGAAAACCCATAGGTTTGTTTGAAAAAACCTTTAATCAAAGCTTTGAGGGAAGAAGTTAGTGAGGAACACCAACATCTGACAATGAATGGCTGAACAAAATGCCTTCTTATACAGACAGAAAAAAATTATTAGACCATCAAAAACAATGGTTATGCAATCAAGTACTAACTCATGTGTGTATCATGTGACTAAAACAGACAGAAAATAAAACATGGAATACCTAAAAGCACTGTTTTTGTCAGTATAATGCCATAGCTGTTGATGTAAGAACTGAAGTGATTCTGGTTATCATCAAAAAAACATGGAAAATGTCTAGATATCAGCTCTGAAATTAAACCCTTATGAGCTATTTTTGTTGTTATCATTATATTTGTCCAAACAAATGTACCTTTAGTTGTACCAGGCATTAAAATGACTAACAAACTGAAGAAAACAAGGGGTGGTCTAATATTTTTTTCCGTGACTGTATAAGAATTACATAATCATGTATGCACACTCCCCTTGGGAAATCGATTAGCATTCATGAAAGCAATACCTCTTATGAGTATATCTTAATTACCACACATGTAAAATGTATGACTTACAGCCCAGTGTGAATGTCAGTGTGTTATTAGTATTCTGACGTCTGTATTCGTACGATTATGCATGATTTAGCGTACAGGAAAGGCGTTCATCAATATGCACTTCTATTTGTGTATTTTGCCGGTGTATGAGCTGTGTGCTGCTCATTGCTCTTTGGGGACACTCTAAATCTGCTCCACAAGTCACGCACCTCACCACCCTCAAGCTTCAGGATGCCACTTTAAGATAACAACTTCAGGGCATTTCAGGAAACAAGC